>NC_138778.1:149894151-150314151 GCF_965119305.1 Pelophylax lessonae | reverse complement strand
CCCTTACCTTCAAGTCCAGGACTCTTCCCACTAATCCTGGGGCTCTTTACACTCGTTGCATGGCCTTTTATTACGGTCCCGCAGCAGGATTCTTTCACAGGTTCTGCAGTGGGCCCCCTTCCTGCAATCTTGTGGGCCCCCTTCCTGCAATCTTGGGGCCTCCCCAAAAGTGCGACCTTTGCGATCCTGGAAGTTCACCCACTGGTTTGCTACCGGGCCCCCTGGAGCATGGGGCCCGGTAGCGATTGCAACCCCTGCAACCCCTGTAGTTACGCCCCTGCTATACATTCATCAATATAAACCTCTTTTGCCACATAGTTGCATTAAATAGTGCATTAAGATCAGCTTGTAAGCTGGACACATCCTGTAAGAACGTTATTCCACGACACAGCTTGGTGGCATCTGCAAAGACTAAAATTGGTACTTTTAAACCCAAACACTATATCATTTTTAAATAGGTTAAAAAGTAAGGGTCCCAACAATGAACCTTGGAGTACACCACTAATAACCTTAGACCACTCCGAATATGAATCGATAATCACTACATATAGTCTTTAAGTTCATTTTCTATCCATTTACAAACTGGACTTTCTAAGCCTATAGACATAGCTGCGTGTGGGGAACTGTATCAAACGTTTTTGCAAAATTCAAGTAAACTTTAACCACAACCACTACATTATCTAGGTTTTTGCTTACTTCCTCAAAAAGAAAGCAGATTTGTTTGACAACTTCGGTCTTTCATGAATCCATGCTGAGTAATGCCTAAAATTGTATTTTCTAACAAAAGCTCCTTTATGTGATCTTTTATCAAACTCTCAAGTTTTATCTTAAACTAACCTGTCTGTACATGCTAATGACTTTGATTCCTTTTTAACCGCTTTACCCCCGCTCACATTGCTGCTACTGCGGCAATGTGGCTCGTTATCGTCCAGCTGGACTCCTCCCATTGTGGGCGGCGCGCGCGCTACCGGAGGCTCGCTCCCGCTGTGTTCAGTCACAGCGGGAGTCGGGCCAGGGGAGGAGCAGCGCCGATCGCCACTGCTCTTCCCCGATCGTCGGGGAATCGAGTGTAGAGATCCGCCCGCTTGTGTAAACAAAGCAGGCGGATCTCCTAAGTGACAGGCCGTGACAGGTTGCAGGGTTCAGCATAGCTGAACCTGCGATCTGTCCCTGTGTCACTCAGTCACCTCCCCCCACACATGTCAGTAAGCACCAGGCATACATTAACCCCTCCCTCTCCAATAAAATTAACCCCTTCCCTGCCAGTGTCATTTTTACAGTAACAGTGCATATGTATAGCACTGATTACTGTAGTAATGTCACTGGTACCCCCAAAAGTGTAAAAAATGTCAGTCAAGGGTCCGATCTGTCCGCCGCAATGTTGCAGTCCCGCAAAAAAATCGCAAATTGGCGCCATTACTCGTTAAAAAAAAAACACCAAAAATGACAGAAATCTTTCCCTTAGTTAGTAAACGCAATAACTTTTGCGCAAAGCAATCAAAATACGCTTATTGCGATTTTTTTTTACCAAAAATATGTAGCAGAAAACAAATTGGCCAAAAATGATAAAAAATTTAGATTTTTTACATTTTTGGGGGGGGGGGGGGGGATTTCATATAAAAAATGTAAAAAATACTGTTATTTTTTCAAAATGTTCGCTCTCTTTTTGTTTATAGCGCAAAAAGTTAAAATCGCACAAGTGATCACATACCACCAAAAGAAAGCTCTGTTTGTGGGAAAAAAAGGACGTCAATTTCATTTGGGTACGGCGTTGCATGACCGCGCAATTGTCAGTTAAATTCACGCAGTGCTGAATCGCAAAAAGTGGCCTGGACGTAAAACAGCAAAATCCTCCGGTGGTAAAGTGGTTAAATATAGTCACCAAATTGGCCTTATGCCCAGTGCCAGATTTATAAGGGGGCAAAAAGGGAAATTTTCCCGGGCCCCACTGCAAGAGGGGGCCTCAGATTTGCTTTATTTTCCCCCGAGACTTTAGTAGTGTATTTGTTGAGGAGATTGTGCAGTTTGCCAGCTTTACCAAACTTTGGTCATGTCTAACTCCATCTCAAGCGAGGCAACTTTATTAGATGATGAAGAGCTTACTAATACCTTTCTAGGTGTTAATGCAGCTCTTAGAATATATTTGATCATGATGGTCAATAGTTGTTCGGGAGAAAGGTCGTTCAAAAATTTGGCACTGATAAAGAATTATTTGAGAACCACGATAACCCATGAAAGACTAAGTGCTCTGTGCCTATTGGCTGTCGATAGCATTGTCCTTAAGATGATACAGTTTGATGAGTTAGTTTAGAAAATTTCAGATGCTAAGTGCAGGAAGCAAGACTTTTTGTAAATATTGTAGTGTGATGCATACCTGATGTTTGACTTGCCAGTTCCAATTACCTGTGCAATATGTATTCTTACAGTCAATAAAATTAAGGAAAAAACTCACACATGTCTTTTTTTCAGAACCTAACTCATTTTTTTAGCACAAATATGGTTTATCATTTACTTCAGTTCCTTTTTTTGTCATATAATCAAATTTTTTTTATGTTGAGGGGCCCCCAAACTTGAAGTGCCCTCCCCCGGCTAAATTTGGCACTGCTTAAGCCAATCCAGTGGTGCCAAGCCTGAACTAGCAGAGCACAACTCTCTAAGGACATGTGGGTTTAAGCAATCTGGTCCAAATGCTATATTCACCTTAATTTTGTGTGAATTAAATATATTTTAGTGTATTTTTCCCTTTTCTATATTTTCCTTAAAATATAGATTAATAAACATTTGCACGAATATTGTGCAACAAAAAAAAAAATCAAGTTTGAAACCACCACCATTTTATTCTACAGGGCTTGCTGCTTTCAGAAAATGTATCATTTTGGGGGGCTTTTTATTTTCTAATTTTAATGTGTGTGAAAAAAATAAAAACATTTTCCTGGCGCTAAGTGGTTAAAGTATTAAAGCAAGAGTCAGCATGATAGCCAGGCAAGAATGAGAGGTCAGCAATCTCAGCCTCTATGTTATTTCACAGGAAAGGTTTCCCATGAATGTTTTCCCCAAGCTATAAACATTGATTCCAGCTTTAAATATTAATGAGGGGGTGTGGCTTTCTTGGATGGCCAGACATACTTTGCTAAAGCTTCTCACTGTGTCCACTGTAAAAAATCAAACTAAACCAATATTTCTCACAACATGGGTGTTTTTTTTTTTTTTGCATTTCTAAACTTTCAGAAAAATGAACCCGATGCATTGCATAAAAGCACTCATAGATTAAATGTTCTTCTGTATTTACACATGTAGCACCCTACAAGGTAGGTGCTAGGTAAAAGCATAATGGGCCTTGGCTGCCTAACAGCAGGGCCATGATTTTCAGCTGGGCTGTCATGTCTCCAGGTGTGGCTGCTGAGAGGGAAGTCGCCCCACTGGCTCCATGAGGATTCTCATTGGGCCGTGGAGGAAACCCAATCAGTGGCTCATTCAGGCCTGTATCTACCCCAGAAGGCAGATTCTGCCGCAGAGGATTCTGGGAGTGGGTATAAGTTTGAAGGGAACACATGACGCAGCGTCTTTGGCAGGAAGCAGAGTCCCAGGAGGGAGAGTACAGCTGTCTCTCCTCCTGTCAGAAGGATCGGGTGTCTCAGGTGGCTGCCTGAGAGTCCAGAGAGAGAGCTGAGCTGAGCTGCAGAGAGGATCCGGTGTGCTGAGGACCAGGGGTTCTGTTCCAGGAAAGCATGCCAAGTTCGCGAGTACTGTGAATTGCCCCTGAGGGTCTGCCTGATGTGTAGAGGGGACCACTCCATGGAAGGTCCCAGGGATCCAGGAGCCAGCTAGTGTTAAGGGGGTGCCTAGTGAGAGGACCCTGAAGTGTTAGAGGGGGTGCCTAGCAAGAGGACCCTGAAGTGTAAAGGGGGCGCCAGCAGTTGGGCTCTGAAGAGTTAAGTGTACAGTGTTAAGAGTTGCAGCAGCACAAGCAGTTACAAGGAGCTACCTCAGTCAGTGAAGGGCTGGAGGGAGCTGTTCACCGGACTTTTGAGCTAAACAGAGTGTCAGGAGTCAAATGTCTTACAGTCCTGGATATTCTGAGTCGAAGTCGAGTCGAAGTTTCAGCACAGTTCAGCAGAACAGTATCTTCAAGCGCCAGGGAGTGTTGGTCGGCATTCAGCTGGCGTCAAGACAGCACTAACAGGCATTTTTCTGTACAGTGTCCAAGTTGAACCTAGTTGAGCCAGAGGAGGATCCCACTCATTCCCTTCTCCCATCCCCAAAATACAATAAACAAAACAAACCAAAAATGGCGGAATGGTCATTGTCTCAGTTCTCACAATAGTGAATTTTAACATTTCTCTAAAATTAGAAGAGAAGCGGTTTAACCTTAAACTGTGTAAAGGGTTTTATACCGTCAGAGCAGTAAGGATGTGGAATTCTCTTCCACAAGCAGTGAAATTGGCGAGGAGCATTGAGAGCCCATTCACACTAGCACGAATTGTGAGACGACTTGTGTTGCCCCAGGTCGCTTGACATAACAAAAGCAATGTTAATCAATCAGTGCCGTCTTAATTGGCACTACTGAAGTCGCTCCGACTTCAGAAAAGAGTCCTGTACTACTTTGAGGCGACCTGTGATCCGACTGTCCCATATACTTCAATGGGAGTCGCCTCCTTATCTTAATTGAAGCGACTTGATATCAGACTTTCCAGGAAGAAGAAAGAGATTAGCCAGACATTCCCCACATTGCAGCCATGCCTGTATTGTATATATATATATATGTAATGGTATATATATTCTATTATCTCTGCTTGGTCTGTGTGAGTGGCACTGGTGGACACAGATAAGTGGCACTGGTGGACACTGATTCATGGCACTGATACGTGGCACTGGTGGACACTGATTTGTGGCACTGATACGTGGCACTGGTGGACACTGATTCATGGCACTGATACGTGGCACTGATACGTGGCACTGGTGGACACTGATTCGTGGCACTGATACGTGGCACTGATACGTGGCACTGGTGGACACTGATTCGTGGCACTGGTGGACACTGATTCGTGGCACTGATATGTGGCACTGATACGTGGCACTGGTGGACACTGATTCGTGGCACTGATACGTGGCACTGATACATGGCACTGGCGGACACTGATACATGGCACTGACATGTGGCACTGATATGTGGCACTGGTGGACACTGATTAGTGGCACTGATACGTGGCACTGGTGGACACTGATTTGTGGCACTGATACGTGGCACTGGTGGACACTGATTCGTGGCACTGATACGTGGCACTGGTGGACACTGATACGTGGCACTGATACGTGGCACTGGTGGACACTGATTTGTGGCACTGATATGTGGCACTGGTGGACACTGATACATGGCACTGATACGTGGCACTGGTGGATACTGATTTGTGGCACTGATACGTGGCACTGATATGTGGCACTGGTGGATACTGATTCGTGGCACTGATACATGGCACTGATACGTGGCACTGGTGGACACTGATACGTGGCACTGATATGTGGCACTGGTGGACACTGATTTGGGGCACTGACACGTGGCACTGATACGTGGCACTGGTGGACACTGATTCGTGGCACTGATATGTGGCACTGGTGGACACTGATTCGTGGCACTGGTGGGCAGTGACACTGGTGGGCACATACGTGGCACTGGTGGACACTGATACGTGGCATTGGTGGGCAATGAGGAAATGAGTAAAAAAAAAACTGAAAAGGGGAATTAGGTCACAACACATCATATTCTGATTGGCCAAACAAGTCACGCAAAATAATTCACAAGTCTCGGTAAAGTCGCGGTAAAATCGCTGTAAAGTCGCGGTAAATTCGTGGTAAAATCGCGGTAAAAAGTCGCTCCCAAATGGGGCGACTTATGGTCGTGGCAGTGTGAACCGGCTCTGATAGTTTCAAAAAACGATTAGATGGGCACCTTAACGATCACAGCATACAGGGGTATACAATGTACTATTGCCATAAACACAAACACACACACACTCATCATAGGTTGGACTGGATGGACTGGTGTCTTTTTTTTTCTTTTCAACCTCACTAACTATGTAACTATGTAATATATCTTCCCAAGCCCACACACTGAAAGACTTTCAGTAGCATGTTGAAAAAAAAAAAAGGGAAATGTAATAATATAAGAGTACAAGGTTTTCTTGAAGCCACTCTGGAAGAATACCTGAAACCATAAAAATAAATCAAGCTCACAGAACTATAAATCCATGTGGAACAGCCCCGGGACTTAGGGATGTAATGTGTAGAGTTTATGATGTCACGCTTAAAGTAGATCTAAACCCTGTCAATTAAATCTCATGTATAATTTAACATGTTCATGTTATTCCACGAGTCGTTTTCAAACTTCCTAAATATGCAATTTTCATCAAACAATATGTGGCAATCCTGCCATGCGGTAACTTCTTCAGGCTCTTCCTGTTATAGGGTAACAATTATCTCCCAATTGTGCTATTACTTTGTCACCTTGTGCCCCTAGTGAAGATTTCAAGCTCCCTTGCTGACACATTATATTCTTTCCTGTCCATTGAGGGACACGGGAAGTCTTATACTAATGAGACATCAAAACCAATTTGGGCAACTCAAAAGAGGTGGGCAACAGAAAACTAAATTCCAACAGGCCCACAAAAAAGTACAGAACTGGGGACTGCCTGCAGTTCAAAGAGCCACCTGAAAGAACATATGCCTGAAGCTGGTATCAGATAAGGCCTGAACATCCAGCTGGTAAACTTGGAAAAAATGTGAACAGAAGACATGGTGGCAGCCTCGCAAATCTGAGAAACACTAACTTGATGCCAAAGAGCCTAAGAGGCCATAAACATAACCTTAACCACTTTACCACTAGAGGATTTTGCTGTCTTACGTCTGGGCCACTTTTTGCAATTCAGCGCTGTGCGACTTTAACTGACAATTGCGCGGTCGTGCGACGCCATACCCAAACGAAATTTGCGTTCTTTTTTTCCCACAAACAGAGCTTTCTTTTGGTGGTATTTGATCACCTGTGCGATTTTTACTTTTTGCGTTATAAACAAAAAAAGAGCGTTTATTTTGAAAAAATAACAATATTTTTAACATTTTTTATATGAAATTCCACCAAAAAAAATTTAAGAAAGGGAAAGATTTCTGTCATTTTTGGTGTTTTTTTTTTTAACGCGTAATGGCGGCGATCTGAGTTTTTTTTTGCGGGACTGCGACATTGCGGCGGACAGATTGGACCCTTGACTGACATTTTTGACACTTTTTGGGGTACCAGTGACATTACTGCAGTAATCAGTGCTATATATATGCACTGTTACTGTAAAAATGACACTGGCAGGAAAGGGGTTAATTTTATTGGAGAGGGAGGGGTTAATGTATGCCTGGTGCTTACTAACCTGTGGTGGGGGAGGTGACTGTGTGACACAAGGACAGATCGAGGGTTCAACTATGCTGAACCCTGCAATCTGACCCTGCCTGTCACTTAGGAGATCCGCCCGCTTGTGTTTACACAAGCAGGCGGATCTCCCCCCTAGATTCCCTGACGATCAGGGAAGAGCAACGGCGATCGCCGCTGCTCCTCCCCTGGCCCGACTCCCGCTGTGACTGAATACAGCGGGAGCGAGCCTCCGGCAGCGCGCGCGCGCCGCCGAGAAAGGGGAGTGTCTGGCGACATAGGTCTTACGACGCCAGACGATAACGAACCACTTTGCCGCAGTAGGCTCAACGTGAGCAGACGGCAAGTGGTTAAATAAAGATCTGTCTGACTTTCTAGCTCCTAGTATTGTGGGAACAACTGAAGCAGGATGGTAAATTGGTCCTAGAGACAGAAGATCTAGTTGATGTAGAACAGAGCATCTGCCAGGAGCCTTATCGGAGTGCAACATCCACCTAAGCCAATCTGGGTCTATGAGGATCATTGGAATGCTCTCCTTCTTGATCCTGTGAAGGAGCCAAGGAAGGAGTTACAGGAGAGGAAAGGCATAGATCAGGGTCTACTAAACTCATAGAGTCTTCAGAGGATCCACCACTTTCACAGGAAGATCCCTGTTCCTGGAGACAAACCTGTCCAGTTTGTTGTTGAAAATGGAATTCAAGAGGTCCACATTTGGTGTCTCCCACCTGTGACAAAGGTCCTGGGACACCTCCGGGGGTAGGGACCAATCCTATGGGTCCAGGCACTGAAAGTTGAGGAAGAATGCCTGTCAAGTGTTCATGCTTGGGATGTTTACAGTAGACAAGAATGGAACGTGAAATTCTGCCCAGTACAGGATTCACTCTACCTCTCTTGCCACAGCAAGACATCTGGTTCCTCCCGGATGGTTGAAGTACAACATTGTTTTTGTTGTCCTACTCAATCACAATTGGATGACTGACAAGGTGGGGGGTTCAGTGCTGCAGAAACTACCAAATCCTTTAAAGATCAAGAAACTTGATGAAGAGATGAGATTTCTCAAATCTTCCAAGTCCCCTGCTATAAAAAGGCTCCCAGGACAGCTTTTCAACCCAGCAGGCTAGCATCAGTTTTTCCATGATAGAAGAAAGAACTTCCCCAAATTTAAGGCCAGATTCTTCTTCCAACAAGCAAAGAACAAGCTTGTCTTTGATGCGAGATTAATCAGTCTGTCTAAAAACTGGAGGGACTTGTCCCAAGATGACAGAATGTTGTACCATAGAGGTCTGGTGTAAAAATAAGGCAAACGAGACTGCTAACATCAGCCTCAGAACTCTCATGCAAAAGCAAACAGTTGGGCGACTCCTTGGCTGAAGAGTCTAAGTCTGGGAGAATTTGCAGTTTCTCCAGGAAAAGAGCTGTGCCTCCTGGCTTGAGCTGAGCCTAGGACTAGATTCTAAGTGATTAGTCGGTTCCAGTGCTGATTTTATTGTCTGCCAGAACCTGTGCTAACTGTTCCCTGAGCAGGAGGTCATATCCCACAATGGGAAAGCCCCAAGAGCGCAATAAGACCAGCACCCCAGTGAACATCCGAGGTCCACAAGAAAAGCTGAATGGCAAGGACACAAAATAGACCCACAAAAAGCGTAGGAATCATTGGTCTGCTGAAAAAATGGGGACTTGCAATAAGCATACTTGATGTACACAGAGGTCAGAAAGTCTCCCTGATGGAGAAGGGCTATGACTTACCTAGTGGATTCCAGGCAGAAAATGGTCCCAAATGGGGCCTTGAGGCTTAAGAGGGGGCAGATGTCACCTTTTGGTTTGAGACTGTAAACAGTTTGGAGTAGAACCCCTGAAACTCTTCTGCCATAGAGACTAAGGCAATAACACCATGCTTCAGAAGACCATTTAGAGCTGTGTGGGGGTCTACTAATCTGTGCAATGTTACCAGCAATTTGGAGCGATGGAGCAAAGACAAACAGACATCCTCCACTGGGGGCAAACCCTCACAATGCAGAAGATTTATCTGCGGGTTTGGGGGACTTCTAATTCCAAAATCTGTTGGCTGACTGGGTGCCAAAATTGGGTCTAGGCTTAGAGTTTGGGGTCATTGAGTAACAAAAATGACTTTCCATGACCCCTGTCAGAAGCTGAATCTTGGCAGACTGAGCCTTAGGCTTCTTTTGCTGAGGAATATGGGCACTTTTGCCACCAATGGCATCCTTGATGAAGGCATATCCAACAGCCCAAAGAGCCATTTCCCCTCAAAGTTGTAGGTTCCACTGCCTCCCACTCATGGTCACTGACAGGAGACCTCCTATAACCTGTCAATGCTGTAGGTCAAGACTGCAGGCATTTGTTCGAGACACTCCACGATGAAGGGAACAACTGCCATTGTAATCAGATCCCTTCTAAAAACCTTAGACCGGTCAGTCAGAGTTTGATGGACCAAGGTTATGGCTAAGACAGGTAACAGTGTAGAACCTGCCAGGCAGAACAGAGCTTTTGAAAAGACCTTTAATTGCTTGTCATTGGGGTCCTTAAAGACAAGAGAGTCCTCCACTGGGATAGTAGATGCTTTGTTAGGATGGGATATTGCCAGATTTACAGAAGGGGCAGCCCGCTTTTTAATGAAATTCTCCTGAAACGGGTACAAGACTAATAGATGCTTGGGAGGTACAAACATCTTATCAGGATGTTTCTATTCAGAAATGTCTTAGCAGATCAAAAGGATACTAGAATGGGGACAGCACTGATAGAGGCTACTGACTGACTCTTTAAGTTTTAAGGCCCATTTACAATAATGCAATGACTGACGTTTTCTACACTGGAAAATGTCGGTCAGCACTGTTCTGACTGCAACACAACCTGGAGGTGTGGTGCATATCGCACAGAAAGGCAATGCGCTAAAAAAAAAAAAAAAGACAAAACGGAACCTGTGTGATGTAGTAAAATCAGCATCACAAGGCCCCCTGCAGCATATCACTCCAGTCCAAAACGAACAGCAGCCTGCACACTAAATCGCCCTGATTTTGTGTTTTAGGCAAATGTGAACAAGCCCTAAATGTGGTGAGTATATCATCAATAAACAAATAGTCTCTTTCACTTTGGGAATGATGGCAGAAATCTGAAACTTAGATGCAGACTTGTCCATCAGCACTAAAGGGACAGAGTCTTGAAGCTGAAGGCTTAGAGGCAGTTAAGGTAGTGGGCAGAACAAATACAAATTTTGCAGGGTAAGGTGGGGGAACATACTTGGAGATTGCCAGGATTATTTTTGTTGTCAAAATAAGCAAACATCAGTGCTATTTGGCCCGTATTATCCTGCAATAATGCAGCGAGATCCTACCAAGATAAAGCAAAGGAGGCGGCTAAACCTGATAAAGCTAAGGAAGACTTCAAAGATGACATAGACTTTAGCTGAGGGCAAAATCCAGAGCTGCAGGCATCAATAACATCAGTGGGCACACTGAAGGCAGCAGCTGTTAGTTAACCTCCCTGGCGGTATGATTATGTCAGGAATTACATACCAAAAGCAGTACAATTGTTTTCATGGAAATTTGGCGTTATGTATTATAGGCCTACAATTCTTAGTAATTACTGACTTAAACCTGACCAAATGTGATAAATTTGAAACACAAACGCGTGAATTATAATCGAATCAATAATATTATTTTATTATTTAATATATAATATATATAATAAAATTATATTATTGATTAGGTTATAATTCATGCATTATATATTATATATAGATATATGTGTGTGTGTGTGTGTGTGTGTGTATATATATATATATATATATATATATATATATATATATATATATATAATATATAACGCATGAATTACAATTGAATCAATAATATAATTTTATATATATATATATATATATATATATGTGTGTGTGTGCATATATATATATATATATATATACACACATATACATATATATGCATATATATATACCGGTATATATATATATATATGCATATATATATATATATATATATATATATATATATATGCATATATATATATATGCATATATATATATATATATATATATATATATATATATATATATATATATATATATATATGCATATATATATCTATAAATATATATAAAATATAAAATGTGTTTTGTGTTTTGTGCAATGTTTTTTTTTTTTTTTTTTTTGAATTTCCCTCCCTAGTTCCGCTCCCATGCAGCATTGCTGCTGCAGGGAACGGAACTAGGAAGTGATCACACCGACGGAGGACGGAGGAGCGGCGGGACTCTCGGCTGGCGATCTCAGCAATGAGAGATCATCGCTGGATCGCCAGGAGAAGGTAAGAGAACACCGCTGCGCTCTCTGCACATCTACCCCAAGCGTGACTCGGGGTTACCGATCCTGCAATGACAAATCCACCCCGAGTCACGCTCGGGATTACCGCCAAGGTGGTTAAGTATGAGATGGAAGCACCCAATATAGCAGTACTGGCTTCCCCTCCATGTCTAGAATCAGACACGTTGTTCAAAAAGGCAGAAAAAAATGTATCTCAAAGTATGAGACAAGCCTCAGGTATTCATGAACTGAACTGCTTGGAAGCAGCTGTATAGACTATAAGGCGACCAGGTGACTGTAGGTGGGCAGTAAGAATGAACCATGGATCAGAGTTTCATGTGGCTCTTGCAAGCAGGAACCACAGCTTGAAGATGATTCCTCAATGCTGAATGGTGGGAAAGAGAGCACAGAGGGTGTGCACCTGACACCCCACCAAGTGAATGGTGTCAGCTCTCAGCCCCGTAGTGGTAACCATTCCTCAGTAAAGTGAATGAAAAATGGGAAATTTAAAGGCACTGAGCCTTTATTCTCAATCCCACTATTGAGGTAGTTTCTGGTGCTTTGTCTGAATGGCATTCTCACAAGATAAGTCTTCAGAGAAAGAGCGAGCCCTGAGACCATGCCATGATTATAAACCTGTCAAGAGCTCCACATCTAATCTTTACCAGTACGAGAAGGTCTGGAAAGTGCCAAATGCAGAATCCAGCACCTGAAGGCTAATTCCAGGCTTCCCTCACAGCATCAGGTATAACAGGATCTGGGTACAGCACTACAAAGTCAAGCTGAGGAATGGCTGACCCAGAAAGCTGCATGTAGAGACCAGCTTGGGCAATGTAGCAGGAATCTTGATTGAAGCACAGAATTAGTAAAAAGGTTAGCTTTTTCGCAGTAGAACTGTAAAAAAGACATCAGACCTCCTAAGACACCAACAAAGAACTGAGGTATTCTGAGAGGAGGAGAGGATGGCCTACAGTTTTTTTTTATTTACCAGAGCCCAGTCCCCCTGTATAACCCAACAGTATAGGACTTCCTGTGTCCCTCAGTGGATGAGAAGTAAAAGTTAGGGTTTAGATATACTTTAAGGAATACATCATGCAAAAAGCTTGCAACCTTACATCAACTTTACAAAATCTTTCTTGGCTAAACCTCCAACAACATTGTCTTCTCCAACCTTTGCTTATGATCCTCGAGACAAAAATATCCAGTACTGCTGTAGATTTCTTTTTAGCCTCACAGCACAACATGAAAGAAATGCATCTTATTTGTTGCTACAATATGCAAGGAGCTCACTGTACTCCTGTAAAGGCTATTTACAATAAATCCTGCACCAGTTTCCCAGTTTTAAACCTTATACTTTTAAAAATTCCACAGCATTATCTAGGTATTTGAGCTGCTCTCCAAAACCCCACACAATCTAGTATTTAAAGCCTACTATCACTAAGGAGACTGCGATATAGTTGGTAAGATTGTTGTTGTGTATGTGTGTATGTTTATGTTGCTATTCATTTACATACCTCAGATCTCACATCTACACTTAAAAGCAAAAAAAAAAATGGGCCCTTTAAGACCGTTGGGAGGAAAGACATATGACGTCGCTCTGGTCTTCCAAGGCCATAGATTCAAATGGGGGCCATCTTGCCCTCACTCGACTTCCTGCCTAGGACCTGAAAGGACCAGATCATTTTCCCTGGTCCTTTCAGCTCCGGCAAGCGGGGAAAACAACCAGGAAGCGGCGGGTGGGTCGCTGGGACCACTTTTATGTGAAAGAGGACCACCGGCCGTGTAGAACAATATCAGGATTATGGCAGCTATCTGCTGCCATAACACCGGAATTTAACGTCAAAGTACCGACGTAAATACACGGTGGGCGGTCTGGAAGTAATAAAAAATAACAAACATGTTATACTTACCTGCTCTGTGCAAGGGTTTTGCACAGAGAAGCCACGATCTTCCTTTTCTGGGGTGCCTCGGCGGCGCTCCTGGCTCCTCCTCTTCATTGGGTGCCCTCACAGAGAGCCGATTTTCATGGGGGGGTCCCGTGCCGGCGCATGAGTCCCTAATCAAAGGGGCAGCCGAAGAGGGTATATTAAACAAAAAAGAAGCCTGTTATCTGATACCAGATGCCCCCAAAACTCTTATAGTATATCAAGTGCCCAAAATTCAGGAAACACACCCACTGGGGCGACCCATTATTAGTGGCGTCAATTCCCTTTTTTCCAAAGTTGGAGAATATTTAGATCATTTTCTCCAACCAATTGCACAAAGTTATCCATCTTACACCAAATACACCAAATATAGTGGGGACCTAATTAACAAAATTAAAGACACACCGCTAAATGAACATTGTGTATTAGGTAGTATAGATGTTGACTCTCTTTATACGAATATTAAGGAAAAGGATGCACTGAATGCCATAGAATGGGCCCTCAACAACAAAATGCAGCTCATAAGAAAGCAAATACATTTTAAGATAAGTGCATTGGAAATGGCTATTGGGAGGACATTATTTTTGGCATGACAAATAATTCTATGTACAGAAAAGGGTCTTGGCAATGGGGGCTAAACACGCTCCAACTGTCGCAAATATTTTTTTGAGTAAATAGGAAGCTGAGAACATTTACTGTAGGAGGTGACCAGAACTGAAAGTATACCAAAGATACATTGATGACATTTTTATTGTTTGGGCGGGGCCAGAAGCAACCCTAAAATAATTTTTGAAGAAATTAACACCAAAAAATTCAACATATCTTTTTCAGTAGAATATAATCGGGACAAAGTACGTTACTTAGACCTGGAAATTTATAGTTGTAATAAGAGGCTGTGTTCAAGAACATACTTCAAAAAAACTGATCGGAATCGGTATATTCCGATGGGTAGTGGGCACCACCCTAGATGGTTGGAAACCATAGCCAAAAGTCAGTTGACAAGAATTAAGAGAAATCGTGACCCTGAATTTGATTTTAAACACAAGCTAACACCATCACAAGCTAACACCATCATAAAAAAAAAGGATATAAAGAAAATAAGTTTTAAAGAAAACTAACAGAAGGTCAAACATATGGATAGGGAGCAATTATAAAATTTCAAGCGAAAGAACACAAACGATTACAGTATAGCCTTTAATACAGAGTTTCACAGACAACATAAAGCCATTGAAAAGGCTTTTAAAAGCACTGGCCCATATTACGTAGAGATTCAACATTGGAAAAAATCCTCCCTAAACATCCTCAGTTTATATACAGACGCCCACCCACTCTCAAAAATAGATTGGTCAAAAGTATTCCAGATACTCCTAAAAAAAGAATAACATTTTTAGATGAAACCGTTTTTTTAGATGTGGAAAATATATAACATGCATGACATGCAGAGGCAATAGAAACACTACACAATTTCAAACAAAACAAACGGGAGAAACGTTTGATATAAAAAAGTTCATCACATGCAGTAGCACGCACGTTACTTATTTCCTTGAATGTACGTGCGGGTTACAGTACGTAGGTAGAACCCGAGAATTAAGAATCCGGTTGAGAGAACATCTGAATAATATTAAGAAAGGCTTTAAATAGCACAGCCTTCAGAACATTTCAGAAAAATCATAACTGAAACCCCACACATTTAAAGGTATGCGCCATAGATAAAACTGAACATCATTGGCGAGGTAAAAATAAAAAACAGGCAGTATCACAAAATGAGACATTTTGGATACAAAAGTTGAGTTCTATGACGCCTGCAGGTTTAAATGTGGAAATAGTCTATAACTTGCTTCTTACATGATTTTTTTAAAATATTAATATTTATCAGAACATACAGTTAAAAGGTAATATAGATTTCATTTCCATTATGCTTCTATCCAGTATACATCCTAATAATGAGGTATTAGCATGTACATAATAATATTTTTTTAAATTTTATTTTAATTATTACATATTTCTAATAAGCAGGGGCTTTTTTTTCTTAGAGAATATGTGCAGGCACTCCCCTTTTGTGAGTCACTTCTCGTCTCTGCCGCCTACCCACCTCTGAGCACCATCACTTGTACCACCCCCTATCCACCTCCCAGTACCAACCCTTGTAGAGAATACAGAACCAAGTATCATTTTGTGGCGATGAGTAATTTGTGTGGAATGTTTTAATAATAGGAAAAGCAGTAAAGTTGATCTCCCTCAGCCAGCAGCAAAAGACCCTCCCCAACAAAAATTGGTTATCCCATCAACAATGGACCCCAACAACAATAGACCCTGGCAGCAAAAACAGATTTCCCCAGCAACCAGCCCAGCATCAATAGACTCTCTAGCAGCCAGCAACAATAGACCCCTTCCTCAACAATAGATCCCTTCCCGCAACAATTGAGCCCCCAGCAACATAACCTTAACCAGCAACCATAGAACTTCCTAGCAACACAAGACTGCCATGCAAAATCACATGCCCTCCAGCAATGGATTCCCCCCTCAACAGTAGATCTCTTCCAGCAACAATTGACCTTCCACCAACATAAGCCCCACCTTTCCCAAGAAACAGTAACAGACCTCTCCAGCAACAATAGACTGCCATGGAAAAAATGGATTTCACCAAGAACAATAGATCCCTCAGCAGCCAATGGACCACCCAGCCCCCCTTGCCATTTCATATATTTAGTACTGGAGGTGCCGGAACTCCTTTCCTGCTGAAATAAAATCCCTGCTAATAAGTAATTAAATATTTGGTTATATAAAAAACATTCAGTACAGGATGCAAGGAGAGGGAGGGGATCGATCAAATGCACCTCAAATTATGTATGAAAATGGCATACATTGTTTGTATAGAGATAGATCTGTAGGTGGATAGTGTTTTCCTAAATCTCTTGTTGTAGTCACGTAGGGGGCAGGCGGAAGTTAGGATAAGGTGTAGTGGGAGGGGTGGTGGGAGTACTGGGAGTGTCCATCACAATATAAAGATCCGCTCACCACCAGAGACTCCAACCTCTGATAACACTTCCAGGGAGGAGCGAAAGGCGTTAGGTGACGGGACTTCCGGTGACGTCAATTCCTGGTATTGGAACGCTAATGCAAACGACGGCCATTGCGGTATACGTATTTTCCATGCTTTCAACAAGAATACATTTTGTGAGTGCGCATTTTATATTAATAAAAGCTTTTTAAATTTAAAATGGTATTATGCCATGATCTTTTAATCTTCCTCCTATGATAACTTATAACCTGGGGAGATACGAGGAACAGCTGAGAAACCAACCAACATGTTATTGCACGGATTGCACTTTTAAACATACCTTGGCACAGAAAATATACAGCACTTTACAAACTTATTTTATATTCATACTATTGTGATTTCTTTGTTTATCGATGTATTATCAGCACTGTTAAACAGTTTTTCATATATGAAATTGAACCATACCCATAGCAGGTAAAGTTGGGCATATACATCATCACCCAAAATTTCATAGAATTGGATGTTTACACTTACATTACATATATTTTGAGTTTGGCCCCTTTCACACATGCTGTCTATTTGTCAGTTTTTCATCCATCCATTGGCAGATGAAAAACGGACATCAATGCATCCCTAAGGAAAAATGGATGTAAACCAGTTTACATCCACATGCGTCATCATCCGTTTTTTGAACTGATCAAAGCTCTATTTTTCTTCCGTACTGCGGCGGACAGCCCCTCCTGGGCAAAGCGACGTATCGGTAAGTAGATCGCCCAGGAGCCTCTAGGGGGCGAGCGAGCGCCGCCGGAGGCGCGCTCCCGCCCCCGCTCGTTCCCTGACATCCCCGTGCGAGTGACAGGTGGCTCCAATGTCCACCGGTCACTCGCGATCTCCCGCTGGAGAGGGAGAAAGGCAGACGGCTAATGTAAACAAAGCCGCCTGTCATTCTCCCTGGTGTAAGTGCAGAGATCATACGATCCTGCTATGTAGGATCATATGTCTCTGTGGTTACATCACAAGCCACGCCCCTTGACAGTTAGAATCACGCCCCTAGGGACACACTTAACTCCTTCATCGCTAATAAAGTTAACCCCTTCCCTGCCAGCGTCATTTTTACAGTAACAGTGCATATTTATAGCACTGATTACTGTAGTAATGTCACTGGTACCCCCAAAAGGGTAAAAAATGTCAGTCAGGGGTCCAATCTGTCCGCCGCAATGTCGCAGTCCCGCAAAAAAAAATCGCAGATCACCGCCATTACCAGTTAAAAAAAAAAAACAATAAAAATGACATAAATCTTTCCCTTAGTTAGTAAACGCAATAACTTTTGCACAAACCAATCAAAATCCGCTTATTGCGATTTTTTTTACCAAAAATATGTAGCAGAAAACAATTGGCCTAAAATGTTAAAAAAATTTGATTTTTAGGGCTCTTTCACACGGGCGATCCGATCAGATCCGCCTGCCAGTTTTTTAGGCGGATCTGATTGGATCCTGCATGCAGCTCTATGGGGCAGCGGATGTCAGCGGAGACACCTCCGCTGACACCCGCTGCCATCTGTATCCGATCCTGTCGGTGGAATCTGGACGGATGGAAACCCTATTTTTCCATCCGTTCAGGGATTGGATGAGAGCGGACAGACGGTCCGCTCTCATCCGATCCCACATAGAGAGCAGCGGGAGCTGTGACAGCTCCCTCTCCGCACTGCAAGTGGAGACGGAGCTGTCAAGGTAGGCCGATCCCCGCTGAGCAGCACGGATCCGCCTACTGAGGCAGACCGTGTGAAAGAGCCCTTACTTTTTTTTTTTTTTTTTTTAGAATTTCATATAAACAAATTTGAAAAATATTGTTATTTTTTCAAAATTGTGTCAGGGGACATGTCACCGCAGACATCCGCTGCTCCATAGGGGTGTATGGAGCGTTAACAAACTTGTTATACTTACCTGCTCTGTGCAAGAGTTTTGCACAGAGAAGCCCTGATCCTCCTTTTCTGGGGTTCCCCCCGGCGGACCTCCTGGCTCCTCCTTTTCATTGAGTGCCCCCACGGACAGCCGCTTTCCATGGGGGCACCTGTGCGAGCGAGCTCACAAGTCCCGCTGCTGCGTCTATTAACACAGAAAGCAGGACTCAGCCCCGTCACTCCCGTGTCACTGGATTTGATTGACAGCAGCGGTAGCCAATGGCTCCTGCTGCTATCAATCTATCCAATTATGATCCAAGACAGCGGCTGGAGCCACTGGGAAACACTTGGGTTCAGGTAAGAAAAATGGGGGGTCTGGGGGAAGAAGGTTTTTCACCTTAATGCATAGAATGCATTAAGCTAAAAAAAACCTTGAGACTTACAACTCCTTTAAGTGAAAACATGCCCACTCTCTTTAGGTCACCTACAATACTAGTGGATACATGGATACAAGAGAAGCTCTGTACTCAAGCTGTATAATTGCTAAATTTAACCCACAAAAGTATTTTAATTTCTTTATGCAAAATTTACCTAAAACAACAGGCCCCTCCCCTCTCCACTGTATAGAGCAAAGTGAACTGGTAGCTGGAGGGAGATCCCACAGCCTGCGGACACCACAGACTGCCATCAGTGTTCAGGTGAGTAGCCATGGGGTACAGAGATGTGCTGGAGGTTGGTGGTGCACATCAAGTGGGTACAGAGCAGAGATGTGTTAGGCCCCTTTTACACTGGTGGACCGATGGGGTCCACCTATCTGTTTTTCAGGTGGAAACAATCGGTTGATCCATAGCTCTCTATGGAGCAGCAGGTGTCAGTGGGCATATGTTGTCTGACACCCGTCGCCATCTTATCTGATCCTGTCCAGTGTCCACTAAAAACAGATGGATGGGAGATCCATTCCCCATTCGTCTGGCTGATCGAATAACAGTTGGATGGGATTGGACAGGCAGTCCATTTGTGTGTCCGTGTCCGCTCTGCATAGCGGAGTAGACACAGACCTGTCATCCACTTGCTCAGCGGGGGTCAGGGGACAGATCCCCTGCTGAACAAACGGATCCTGCAGACGGATCTGCCCTATGTGAAAGGGGCCTGAGGGGTGTGCTGTGTGCCAAGGTTGCTTGCTGCAGTTTACAATGGGATGCTGGAGGGATACAGAGGATGCTGGGAGGTGCAGAGGTGTATGTATGTGTGAGAGGGGGGTGGAGGTGTGGGGGGGGGGTGCAGAGATGTGTGACAGAGTACATAAATGTGCTGGGGGGTGTTGATGTGTGATGGGGAATACAGAGGATGCTGGGAGATGCGGAGGTGGGGGGGACCTGGATCAGTGGGAAGGGCCCCAGGACCAGTGGCAAGGGCCACGGGATGGGGTCAGGGGGGCCCTTTATAGTTTCTTGCACTGGGGCCCTGAAGGTTCCAGTTACCTTCCGGTAAACAAAGGACACAGCCACAACAATACACATTTTATCGATTGCAGCAACATCCTTGTGGACGAACTGTAAAGCACTAATTTCCTTTTACCTTCCAGTCATCATGGTTAAAATGATATCACCAAACATAAAGGCCTCAACGCAAATGGAAAATAAAAATTAGATACGTCAAAGAAACACATATAGACAGAAGCAGAATGATTCAATTTGCCTTCAGGTTTTTCCCAACATCTATCCAACATCAATAGGGAGCAGGGGTTGCATCTTCCCCTTTTAAGCTCCACAATTCACATAGTTAAAAACATCAACTTCATCATTATAAAAGAGAAATGGGTTGACGTGGATATTGTATACTTGTGCAATATCCATACTCCATACATACTGTATAATCCAAAAAAAATAGCCCCTTGACTTTCAGCAAAATACAACCTAATCATAGGGATAACTTTAACCTACCTTACTACTTTCACATGGATAAACTAGCCATAATCTCAGGAAAAGGTCTTGCCACTGGCAACTCAACAAATACCTCCTTAAAGCAGTGGTATACTCCGCTTTTTAACTTTTACCTACAGGTAAGCCTATAAAAAAGGCCTATAATAAGGCTTACCTGTAGGTAAAATTTATATCTACTAATCCTGCACAGTTTAGGAGATATTAACCCTGCATGCAGCCGCTGACACCAGCGGCGCATGCACTCTGAAGGTCCGGCTAGTATGCAATGCATACTAGCTCATTATGCCTTTGTCCTGCAGGGTTTGGTTTTTTTTGTTTTTTGAGGATACAACCGCTTTAAACATGAACCTTAGGGCGACACGACTTCAGGCGAGTTATGCCGTCGCCCGTGCACCGCGACTTCGGCGTGGCTTGCAACGACTTCACATAATGGAAGTCAATGCAAGTCGCTCCGATGTCGCCCCAAAGTAGTGCAGGAACCTTTTTCTAAGTCGGAGCGACTTGAGTCGCTCCTATTAGAACGGTTCTAATTGCACAGCACGGTCCGCTACTTGTCAGGCGACCAAATCGCCTGACAAGTCGGAACAGTGTGAACCGGTGTTCCGTGAAAAAACCATACCCATGAGAAAACCATACCCTCGTCACTTCCGGTGCAGCTACGGAGGGTATGGATTTCTCACGGTAGTGTGTGTGTAATGTTACACTTGCCGCCTTTACATTAAAACAGCTCCTCTGCAACATCAGTCATCTCCGCTCCTTCCCCTGTCACTTCCCTCATCTCGGCTAATAAATATAAAAGCGGATCACGGAGCCGAGATCGGCGTCATTTACATTTTATACACCCGCCACCGCTTTTATATTTATTAGGGGAGATCAGGGAAGTGACAGGGATAGGAGAGGAGATGTTTGATGTTGCAGCCGAACTGTTTTAATGATACTGCCGCAAGTATAACATTTCACACAGTGCCGTGATAATATCATACCCTCTGAGCATGCGCACTTGTGAACTTCTTTGCTGTTCAATTACGTCTCCGGGGCTCTGTGCATGCGCACTGCTGCGCTGCTCAGCTGTTTCACACAGGAAGTGACGAGGGTATGGAATTCTAACGTTACACCGGCACTTAAAGTAGTGCTATCAATGACTTAATGGTATAATTTCACTGAATATATAACCCCAGGGATCGACAGCGCTACACTATAGGAAGGCCACAAATTGGTTTTTAAGGTCAGTGCATAGTTAAAGCTTCTAAATTAAAGAAATGCACTGATGCTGTAAAATTATACCTTGAAAGGAAACTTTAACAGATGCCTGGCAAGATCTTCCTCCTTATGCAAGATTGAATTAGCTTTAGGTTGAAAGAAATTGCGGTGGTAAACATAATCACAACAAGACTATAAAGCAATACATGTGCAGTGATTGTTTTGTGAATATCACATTCACTGCTTTATGAAAATACTCTGTAGCTATACTCTGACAAATAAAACCCACACATATTAGCACAGAAACAAAAAAAGGCCTACAATTCCACTCCATTCTCTATTGAAGACAACAACATCAACACCCTACTATAGTAACACACTATATTGGCAAAAGTATTGGGACGCCTGCCTTTACACGCACATAAACATTAAAGGCATCCCAGTCTTAGTCCGTAGGGTTCAATATTGAATTGGCCCGCCCTTTGCACCCTTAACAGCTTCAACTCTTCTGGGAAGGCTATGTAGAAGGTTTAGGAGTGTGTCTATGGGAATGCTTGACTATTCTTCTTGAAGCGCATTTGTGAGGTCAAGCACTGATGCTGAACGAGAAGGCCTGGCTCGCAGTCTCCACTCTAATTCATCCCAAAAGTGTTCAATCAGGTTGAAGTCAGGACCAAGCCAGTCAAGTTCCTCCACCCCAAAATCACTCAGCCATTTCTTTATGGACCTTGCTTTGTGCACTGGTGTCCAGTCATGTTGGAGCAGGGAGGGGCCATCCCCAAGCTGTTCCCACAAAGTTGGAAGCATGAAATTGTCCAAAATTTCTTAGTATGCTGACACCTTAAGACAGTGATCCTCAACCCTGGCCTACAGGGCCCACTAACAGGCCAGATTTTAAGTATTACCTTGGGGGGATGCAGACTAGAGTACTGCAATCACTGAGCAGCAAATGATATCACCTGGGATGTATTTCAGTTATCTTGCAAATCTGGCCTCTTAGTGGGCCCTGTAGGCCAGGGTTGAGGACCACTGCCTTAAGAGTTCCCTTCACTGAAACTAAGGGGCCAAGCCCAACCCCTGAAAAACAACCCCACACTATAATCACCCCCTCCACCAAATTATTTGGACCAGTGTACAAATCAAGGTCCATAAAGACATGGATGAGCAAGCTTGGGGTGGAGGAACTTGACTGGCCTGCACAGAATCTTGATTTCAACCAGATAGAACATCTTTGGGATAAATAGGAGAAGAGACTGCAAGCTAGGCCGCCTTGTCCACATCAGTGCCTGACCTCACAAATGCAATTCTGGAAGAATGGTAAAACATTCCCATAGACACTCCTAAACCTTGTGGACAGCCTTCCCAGAAGAGTTGAAGCTGTTATAGCTGCAAAGGATGGGTCATCTCAAAACTGAACCCTACGGTCTAAGATTGAGATGCCATTTAAGTTCACGTGAGTGTAAAGGCAGGTGTTTTTTTTTTTTTTTTGGTAATATAGTGTATATTTAAAAGTATTTTATCAAGCTAAAAAAAAAAGACCAACCATCACCTTATAGTCAAAATAAATGAATACCTAGACTAAAATGACCAAAAAATGACCAAGCGTCCAGAGGCAGAAATACAGTACCATGCCAATTGTTGATGAGGACATTAAAGCAACAATTCAGATTCTCCCATTAGATAAAGTCCCCATCCTGGCTAGTCTACCCTATTTATATTTTAAAGTGTTCCTTGTTGAAGAACTGATTCATCAAGGTGACCATGTAGGGAAGCAGGATTGGAAGAAACAAATACCAAACGCTATGCAATTCTTTTTCAAAATGTTGATACCTAGTCCAGAGAAGGATCATACCATCTTCTCTAACTATAGACCAATAGCCCTCTTGAAATCGAACCTAAATACGTTTACTTGTCTCTGTACACTTCTAAAAGCTATTATTCAAAAAGATCAAGGAGGCTTCATATCTTTCATAATGTATCTTACAGATGTAGTTAACAGGGAGAAGAGGAAGACATACTTAGCTGGCCCTTTCTATTAATGACTCTTTAGTATAAAGGTATCAATAGACAGGTAATGCAAGCCATCAAAGCTCTATATTCCACCCCTATGGTAGTAATCAAAATGCCACTTCACAAGCTTTCCAAAAAATCAAACAGCATGAGGCAAGGAGTCCTATCACTCCTTAGCAAAACTACAAGATAAATTTACTCTTCCAAGACAAGCATTCTACTGATATGTAAATAATCATCATTATGCCTAGTCACTAGATCTTTACAATTTTTTAAACTAACTTCATTTGAGGAGGTATGCTTTGTGAGCCCTAACGAGCTGCACATCCTTTTTCCAACAACTTGCAACAATGTTGGAGATGTAACAACCAAATCAGGTGTTTATTTTTTTTTTTTAATCTATGAATACATATACTTGGACACTGTTTCAATGGTTCTTGAATAAAAGTAAACTTAGTACATAGTACATTATTAGATCCTCTTGCATGCATTCAGGGTCATGCAAACAATTGAAAACTCTATAGCCCGTGTATATAACTGTCTAGACAAATTTTTAAAAATCTGGAAACCATGGCAACTTATCTAGGATACATTATAATTCCTTTTGATTCTACCTATCCTTAGTCCGCCACGCATTTTTACTACCTCTCCAAATCCCCATTCAGAGTGAATACACATGAAACAAAAACATTTTTTTTATTACCAGACAACAATAGAATACCAAAATAACTATACAGAACCCAACAGTTTATATAAATGTGAATACATACACTTGAATGGCTCAGTTATCTGTTCTTGACCTTATGCTCTGTAAATCAATGCTTGCAAATAATATACATTTTTGCAATTACACATGAAAGACTGTACCATTTGGTTCAAAATGTTACTCTGTATTGTACCAAACCTTTATTTAAAAAAAATTCCCCTAAACTACTAGAAAATATAAATAAGGATCTTCAATCTTTCCATAAAACACAACTCTCCTGGGTAGGGAAAATTGCAGCTTCTAAAATGCAGACCCTCCCTAGAATTCTTTATTATTTCCGCTCGCTCCCCCTCCAGGTGAACAATACATTTTTCAACTAGGGGAATCTAGGTTTTTTTATCATTCCAAATACATTTTTTAAGCTTTAGATTAGCCTTCTCAATTCTTACTACTACTAAGACTAATGGTGGAATGGGTCTGTCAGATATTTAACATTATTACTATGCGTCACTCCTTGATCAAATTAAATTTTGGTTTTCTGATTCAGACGAGAAAATTTGGGTAAATAATATTGAAAAAGAAGTCCCCAAGGGCAATGACATGTATGCATTATCTATAGCGTATGCTTTGCCCCCTTAAGTCGTAATACCAAAACCCCACAAATCCACGTTGATAGCTTGGAAACACATATTATCTAAATCAAAGGAACTACATAGTTACATAGTAGGTGAGGTTGAATAAAGACAATAGTCCATCCAGTTCAACCTGTGTAGGTGTGTATGGCCATAATCATTTCTCATACCCCTTAATTTTCTGATCCTTGAGATGTATGTCCAAGAGTCTTTTGATAGTAGCCATACTTCCTGCAGAAACTACCTCTTGTGGTAGAGAATTTCACACTCTTGTAGCCCTAACAGTAAAGAACCCCCTGCGTTGCCTGAGGGTAAAACGCTTCTCCTCTAATTGCATTGTGTGGCCTCGTATCCTCATGCAATCCTTGCGATTGAATAGTTTTTTTTCTATGCTGAGATCACCGTTAAGGTATTTCTAAATTGCTATCATGTCCCCTCTCAGGAGTCTCTTCTCCAGGGAGAATAAATCAAGTGATTGTAGACGCTCTCCATAATTAAGGTCCTCCAATCCCATAATTAGTTTAGTTGCCCTTCTCTGGACTCTCTCCAGCTCCAACACATCCCTTCTGAGGACTGGCAACCAGAACTGGACAGAATACTCCAGATGCGGACGGAACAGAGTTTTATAACTCTAGGTGAACTAATTAATTTTCTTGTGCACTTAAGAGTGCTGGACTACTGTAGAGCCCGTATTTCAGTGAATAATTGGATTTCACAGGGATTTAACTACTATGTCAACCTCAATAAGGTGCATATATAAAAACAAAAGCCTCATACATACACTAGCAGCACTAGTAAGCTCTTGCTTCCAGGAGCCTCAAATATGTAAAACAATCAATAAACAAATCAAATTATATGAATATGATTGTCTTGTTTGCTATATAACATATGAAAAGTAGTTAATGAAGTCTCTTGTTAAATAAAAAATGGAAAATGATGAGTAGTGCAAAAAAGTCCCAGAAAGGTCCTCTTCAAATACCCAAAGTAGAAAAAGAGCCTTCACTACACCACCGTGCATCCCCTAGGTAATGGGAACATATCCTTATTAAAAGGATCAAGCGCTTTGGAAATAAGGTAAACTTCCACCTCCAAATAGCAATTCACATCCCGGTCCTGGAATGGGCTTGTCAATTAGGATCACCAGTTCCTTATGTCCTCATATTTGTTCCTGGGATCTAGCACCAAGTCTTCCCTCCAGTGTAAAGCCCCTGGTGCATTTAGATATCTCCTGGAGTTCCAGTGCTTCAGCCAATCACATTTCTGGTGTGGCCTTAAAGGGCTAGGCGGCACACTGCTCAAACCATTGAGCAATGAGTTGCTATGCCAGGTGCATGTCTTAATACATCTCAGTACCTACCGCTTGCCTATAAAGAGTTGATGTTAAAAAAACTCGAGCATGAATATCCCATCAATAATCTGGAGGTACCTTATGAACAAATACACTTGTAATCATAAAGGAATATCCTTATTTTATAAACTTCTCTCAGAATTTCCTAAATCTGTTAAAACCAATAATATGCTGGAATGGGAAAAGGATCTTTCCCTATCTATTTCTTGGGAACAATAGAATAAGGCCATAATTATGAGTACTAAGGCATAATCCTGCATTGAACAGATGGTACCTTACACCAAATAAACTTTATAAAATCTACCCATCACTCTCCCCAACTTGCTGGTGATGCAATTAACAAAATGGCTCCCTTTATCATATTCTATGGAGCTGCAAAAATCTTAGTAGCTTCTGGAAATCAGTTTCAACATTTATTGCTAACATTACTGGTAATTTATTACTTCACCTTCTTCCCGCAATGGCCTTCTAGGAATAAATCTGGATCTTTACTCTTTAGAGCAGGGTTTCTTAACCAGGGTTCCATGGAACCTTAGGGTTCCCCCAGAGGATGCTAGGGGTTCCTTGAGCAATGAGCAATTTCTGCCTCTCAAATAAGTTCCCTCTGACACCATTGGTCTCTTTAGCTATCTGGAAGGAGGTAATTCTTCCCAATGACCACCAGTGTAAGTAGCATTCTTCCCACTGACCATCACACTAATGTATCATAAGTTGTAGATATAGTGATTTTTATCAGGGGGTTCCCTGAAACCTGAAAGGTATTTTAAGGGTTCCTCAGTGTTGGAAAAGTTGAGAAAGGCTGCTTTAGAGTAAAGAACTGCAGTAGTAAATGTATTAATGCCAGCAAGGTTGACTATAACAAAACCTTGGAAATCAAACGACGCACTGAACTTGTCTGATGCTGTTATATAGTTAAATACATAAGCACAATATGAGTTGATGTTGGCATATAAAAATTACAACACAGCCAAGTTTGAGAAACTACAGCAAATATGGATTAGTCATCGTAGAGCTTCTACCTCACTCAAAAACATGATCTGCACTGCAGTTCTTAAACCATAATTCAGTATTATTCCAGGAGTAAGATCAAGGTTTCACAGATCTCTCCTTTTCTATTTTCTTAAACTGTCTGTGATAATATTGACAATATATTAGCTAGCGCCTGTTTAAAGCTAGAACCCAATGGGGTAAACAGGGATTTTACTATACTGTTTATGTATGATTAGTTTGATCATTTATATAGTCCATTACTTTAATTGTGATTTGTATGTAAATGTTTTATGTCTACACCTGATTGATTTATATTGGAACCAGATGCCTTCAATATTCCTGTTATTTGCTTGGAAATTCCAATAAAAATTATTTAATGACAAAATTAAAAAGTAAAAAATAATAAAATAAAATAGAGTTACAAAAATTCAATGTGACCTATCAAGTGAAAAATTTCAGCCATGCAATTGCTTTTTTCTCCCAAAGGAAGCTGTAGAGAGTCTGAATATCATCTGATGCATTCTGTGATTCCTTTTTCAAACCCCTACGTCACTACAAGAGTTGGAGGAAGGAACAGCAGTGCCATAAAGACTAATGGAAGCTGCAGAGATGGAACTGCAGGAATGTAGGATGCAGTTGGGGAGGTGAGTATTATACCTTTTCTTTTGCTCTTTTTTCTTTATTTATTGGTAAAACAGTAGTGTGTAATCTGGGACAGAGCTAAAGTAAACCCCATTTGTCCCACAAAACTGCCTGCGTCTTGTATACATCTTTCTGAGATTCATGTCAATTTATTCAGCCAGTGATGATTACACATAAGTAATGCATGCAGTATATCAACCCATCCCTCAAAACTCAAAAAAACTAACAAGAGTCAATACATATCTTCATAAAAACCATCTTCTATGTGTTGCCATCACGAACACTCAAGTGGGCAAACACCCATTAGATGGTGTAGAAAGTCTAAGGTTGCTTGTGTTTTAGTAAAAGCATACTTTTTTTATTAAAACAGTTTAACAACAAAGAAAACCACTCATCCAATTGCCTGTTGGAAGGACTTCCCTCCTCATTGGCTGAGACAGCAGCAGGGCGCCATTGGCTCTCCCTGCTGTCAATCAAAGTCAGTGAGCCAATGAGGGGAGAGGGGAGAGAGCCTGGGCTCCATGCCTGAATGGACACACAGACTAGCGGCTCGGTTAGGGTGCCCCCATTGTAAGCTGCTTGCTGTGAGGGCACTCGGCAGGAGGGAGGGGCCAGGAGTGCCGGCAAGGGACCCAAGAAGAGGAGGATCTGGGCTGCTCTGTGCAAAACCATTGCATGGTATAATATGTTTGTTATTTTTTATTGAAAAAAATGAAAAAAAAAAAAAAACAAGGCTTTAGTATCTTTTTAAGCCTAGTACACACGGGCCAAATGTCAGATGACATCAGCCGATTCAATAGAAAATGGTCGAAATTCAGCCCGTGTGTACTGGAGCCGGTCCGACAGAAGTCGGCCATTCTGTCAAAGGGGCATGACCAAAAGAGGTCCACTGATAGACTCCCAATCAGCAATCTCAGCTAATGTCTGAGAGCACTGACCGGAGTGTTCTGGCAGGAGGGCCGTCCCCCTGTCAGAACAAAAGCGCAGCAGGTGAGATCACTGTACTAACATCGGATTTTTAGTACAGTGGCTCCGACCTGAGCTGTCAGGTTTCTTTTCATTCAACCCAGCGGGTTGAACGAAAAAAACAAGTAGTGTGTATGGACTAGGCTTAACACTAAGAACAGATAGATCACTCAGAACACTGCTGATATTCAGCAGTACTAGTATATGTAAAGCTGCATTTTTTTTTTCCCACTGGGTCTTTATTAGGAGCTGAGTAAGTGACTCCTCTGTTAATCCTTTTTAAACCAACAAAACATAATTACACACACTTTTCACTTACTAGAGATGGGCCGAACACCCCCCGAACCACAAACTCCATTTAAGTCTATAGGAGCCGAACATGAGAAATCAAAATTCCCCATTTGAAAAGCTTACATGCAAGTAATTGGCCATAAAAGGGTATGAGGGCCAGGGTAGTGCTCTGGGGGACATGTATCAATGCAAAAATCTTTTTAAAAAACAATCGTGAAATTGTGACAAACTACGGTACTTAAAAATTTCCATAGGCAACGCTATAAAACTTTTTAATGGTTACAGAGGAGATCTTTTTTCTAGAATTATTGCTCTCACTCTGACGATCGCATCGATACCTCACATGTGTGATTTGAACACCGTTTTCATTTGCGGGCGCCACTTACGTATGTGGTTTTTTTTGGTGTGCGAGCTCACAGGGATGTGGGCGCTTTAAAAAAAAAAAATGTTTTCCTATTTCATTTTATTTCTTATTTTTAACACTGTTATTTAAAAAAATAAATCAGATCACTTCTATTCCTGTCACAAGGAATGTAAACATCCCTTGTGACAGTAATAGGCAGTGACAGGTACTCTTTATGGAGGGATCGGGGGTCTAAAAGACCCCTCCCCCCCCCCCTCACGGCTGCTGAGCTGCATCGGCTCTAAAAAATGGTACCGGGCATCATCAGATCTGTATCTTGGCCTAGACCGACAAGGCCCAGGCCTAGCGCGGCACTTTGCAGGGGGGCAGCAAAAAAGCTGCACCCCGCAAGTATAAAAAACAACCTCTTCCCGGCTCTCACATGAAAAGGGTCCCCGCCGGCTTGCGCTACACTTTTAGTATAGTGCCAGTCCTATGGGGTGAATTGGGCCGGATGGCAGGATCCAGGAGGTAAATCAGTCTGGCACCCCCATAAAGCGGTCACACTGCTACCTGCCGGTATGATAATACTGGCTGGAGGGAGAGGACATTTGGGCAGACCGCAGGCCGCCGACCACACTTAATACAACTGGTCCAACAGCCGCCAATGCTAATAGGTGTGGCACTGCAGCCTAATGCTCCTCCTATCCTCCTCCAACCCTAGGTATCCAGGTATGGCAGGCATCATGTCAATAATATCATCTCATTTCTTTCAACATCATTGTCATTGAGAGAGCATATTGAATTGCATCATATACAATTAAGACTTTTAATTCTATATGATGGCAATAATATTTTGGTCCTGCTCACCTCATATGTGCTATCACAATATGTCACTGGGTTAGTAAGATTACTCCAATCTTTTAGCATATTTAGACTTGTGTTTGCTGCCACTGATTATTTCACCTATTTGTATAATAACTATGGACTTCTTAGTCATTTTACAAATAAGTCAAATAATCCTATGATTACAATCAGTGGCAGCAAGCACAAGTCTAAATATCCTAAAAGAAAGGAGTAGTCTTACTAATCCAGTGACATAAGACTTTACTCATGGGCACTGATAAGGCTATAAAAATGGGGATATTGCTGCGCTAAAATGTAAAGATAAAAACATACATGAATAAAAAGTCAACAGACCAAATGAAAGCAGCCAGCACCTGATCTAGAATCAGAAATACCAGATCTAAATAGCAATATAGAATGGGATTGGTGCAGCGCTAACACAATTGAATCCACAGTCCATACAAATGTTCAAATGGATCAAATACAAAAGTGCAGTAAACAAAAGTTCATCAGAGAGTGCTCCAATAAAGAAGGGAAACTGTCCACCACTTCAAACTTGGAAAAAGCCCCGAGTGCAGGAACCGCCACCAAGATAATAAATGGCCTCTTACCAAATTGCAATGACCCCCATTACAAGGATCAAAGACAGCCTGTGTGATCAAATCAGTGCCCAGATCGACATGTATCGATTCCCAGTGTTCCCTCAGCAGCTCCGACCGGAACAAGTGAACATAAGGAAAAGAGGGACAACTCCAATAGTGAAGTACGTTCACAGGTTTATTCAGTAAAAGCAGAGTGGCAACTCACGTTTGCATGAAGAAATCACAGCATGTCTCGGAGCTATACTCTCAGAACCTTTGTTTCCAACCAATAAAATGGCCGCCGTGTCTCCTTGCTGGCCTCAGCACGACGAACCGCAGGCTCCTCCTCCGACCGGTTTCATCAACACGTGACTTCGTCAGGGGGTGTGGCCTATGGCAGAACGTCTTTCCTTATATGCTGGGTGAGACAGGGCGGAACTCGCTGCGTCCAATCCGGAGCCAGCAGGAAGTGGTCATCCCAAACCATCAACAGGAAGGAGACCAACGACCCGGAACAGGATGTGTGACCTTTGAATGTCAACATCCGGAGCTAAACCCGGAATAAGGCTGCACTGATGGCAACTGATGAGTTGGCACTGATAAGCTTCACTGATGGGGCTACACTGGTAAGGCAGCACTGGTATTCTGCACTGATGGGCACTGATATGCTGCACTGATGGGCACTGATATGCTGCACTGATGGGCACTGATACACTGCACTGAAGGACACTAATATGCTGCTCTGAGTTCCACTGATGAGGAGGCAATGGTGGGTACTGATAAACTGCACTGATGGGCACTAATGAGGCTGCACTGATAGGACAGCACTGATATGCTGCACTGATTGGCATTGATGAGGCTTCACTGATGGGCACGAGGCAGAACTGATAAGCTTCACTGATGGAGCTGCACTGATATGCTGCCCTTATGGGCACTGATATGTTGCACTGATGGACACTAATAGGCTGCACTGATGGCCACTGATGAGGTGGGACTGATGAAGTAGCACTGATGAGCACTGATATGATGCACTGATATGCTGCACTAATGAGCACTTATAGCCTGCACTGGTGACCACTGACGGGGCTGTACTGATGGCCACTGATGAGGTTGCACTGATATGCTGCACTGATGGGCAGTAATGAGGCTACACTGAAAGGCACTGATAGACTGTGGTTGTGGTTGTTGTCTGTGGTTTACAGATGACAGGGTGGGTCATAAACAGGAAGGGGTGTGCCCATTAAAGGAAGGGGTGGGTCATATTAAAATTAGGGGGTGCAAAAGTTTAGTCAGGCCTAGGGCAGCACAAAACCTAAATGCTGCCCTAGGCCTGATACAACCACTTCTTCAAGCTGACATACAGGTACGTCGGTTTGCTGGAAGTGGTTAATGATGATTAAAGTGAAACAATAAAAATTCTATTATAGTGCCTGGGGTATCCCCCTTAGTCTGCCTGTAAAGTGGTGCATCTGTAGCATGTATAGAACCTGCTGCAGCAAAAATGAAATTTCTAAAGAAAAAAAAATAAGTCAAATCACATTTCAATTGACTTGCGATTGCAAAAAAAAAAAAAAAACGGTGTGGGGTCTCCCCAAAATCCAAACCAGACCCTTATCTGAGCATGCAGCCTGGCAGGCCAGAAGATGGGGGGGACGAGTGAGCGAACCCAACCCCCTGAACTATACCAGGCCATATGCACTCAACATGAGGGTGTGGTTGCTTTGGGGCAGGCTTGTCCCCATGTTGATGAGGCCAGGGCCTCTTCCCTACAACCCTGGCCAGTGGATGTGGGAGTCTGTGGACAGGGGGCTTATAGAAATCTGGAAGCCACTTTAACAAGAGGTCCCCCAGATACCGGCCCCCCCTATGTGAATGAGTGGGGGAACATTGTGCCCCTACTCCTTCATCAAAAAAATCAAAAATGAATATAAACATTACAAGGGTTTTTGAAAAGTCCTTTGTTTAAAAAAAAAAAAACAATGTCCCTTGATGTAGATCCATCGTCAATCATGACGCCCACAATACCTCCGCACTTGTCGAAGGCAGACCACTAAATGCCTCCTCTGCCGTCTGACAGTTCTTTAATAAGTAAGGGGCGGGGCCACCTGGTGACATCACCTGGTGGCCCTATTCCCCTGGGGACATCACCGGGCCCCGAAGTGTGGGGGGCGTCATGATTGACGATGGATCTACATCGGGGGACATTGTTTTTAAATTAGATTTTTTTTAATAAGGGACTTTTTAAAAACCATTGTAGTGATTTAATTTATTTTTTTATACTCTTTTCACATAAAGGGGCCCGGGATCCGGGGGCCCCCTTGTTAAAAAGGGCTTTGAGATTCTGATAAGCCCCCTACCCGCAGACCCCCCCCCCCACAACCACCAGCCCAGAAGAGTCCCTTGTCTGCATCAACATGGGGCAAAGTGCTTTGGGGTGGGGGGGGCAGAGCCCCCTGCCTCAAAGTACCCACCCTCCCATGTTTAGGGCATGTGGCCTGGAATGGATCGGGGGGGGGGGCGCTCTCTCGCCTCCCCATCTTTCTTCTTGCTGACAGCTGATGACTCATTTGTTGTTAAGGACACACACCGGCCAGCTTCCCAGCCCCGCCGCTTAACAACATATTGACTGTGCGCTTGGTGGGCGAACTTCACCCAAAGGCACAGGAAATTTGGGTGTTGGGCAAACACCCGTACAGGCAGAGAAGAATTCACCCAACACTACTTCTTACATTTCGGCACAGATCCTGCTTGCCGGGATGACTAAACTCCTGCGGATTGCACACCATCCAATAAAGATGGCCGCATCCCGCCACCCAAAAGAAACGGGACCAAAGATGCTGGCAGAGGATCATTGAAGGAAAAATAAGTATTGCATACTTTAGTTCTGCTTTAAGTCTGTGTGATATAAATGCACAGGTGTGGGCAGCCCAGCACTATATTTTTACCAGCCAGACTGCAGTCATCATGGGAGGTCATATTGGCGTCAGCATACCAAGACATTTTGGAGAATTTCATGTTCTCAACTTTGTGAGAACAGTTTGGGGATGGCCCCTTCCTGTTCCAACATGACTGCGCACCAGTGCACAAAGCTAGGTCCATAAAGACATGGATGAGCAAGTTTGGGGTGGAGGTAGACTGCGAGCCAAGCCTTCTCGTCCACATCAGTGCCTGACCTTACAAATGCGCTTCTGGAAGAATGGTCAAACGTTCCCATAGACACTCCTAAACCTTGTGGACAGCCTTCATAGAAGAGTTGAAGCTGTTATAGCTGCAAAGGGTGGGCGGCCAACTCAATATTGAACCCTACAGACTAAGACTGGGATGCCATTGAAGTTTGTGTGTGTGCGTGTGTGTAAAGGCAGGAGCCCAAATACTTGGGACTTGAGTAATATAGTGTATCTCAGAATTTAAAAAAATATTATCTTGGAATGCTCAGAGATACTACACTGCTCCAAAAAATTTATGAACCACTTTTTAATTAGAGTATAACATCAAATCAGTTCAACTCCCGGGATATTGATCTGGTCAGTTAAGTAGCAGAGGGGGTTGGTAATCAGTTTTAGTTGCTTTGGTGTTATTGAAATTAACAACAGGTGCACTAGATGGGCAACAATAAGATGACCTCCAAAACAGGAATGGTTTAACAGGTGGAGGCCACTGACATTTTTTTGTCTCCACTCATCTTTTCTGACTGTTTTTCACTAGTTTTGCATTTGGCTAGGGTCAGTGTCACTACTGGTAGCATGAGGCAATACCTGGATCCTATAGAGGTTGCACAGGCAGTCCAACTCCTCCAGGATGGCACATCAATACCTGCCATCGCCAGCACAGTCTCAAGAGCATGGAGGAGATTCTTAGAAGACAGACAGTTACTCCAGGAGAGCTGGATAGGGCTGTAGAAGGTCCCTAACCCAGGGCTCGACAAACCCGGGCGCCAGGTCGCATTTGCGACTAGAATTAGCGACCTGGCGCCTGGGCTGCCCTGCAGGGGGTGTCCTGTCCCTTTTGAGCCCCCCACCTTCTCCTCGAGTGCACGGACTTCCGCGCTGTCCAAAAATTGAGGCCCCGGCTTTTCGGCCTTCTTCTGTGAGATGAGAGAGGCTGGGGAACTGGCGCCCTCTTGTGGTGGCCGGGAGTAATGCATGTTCTTAATGCCTTTCCATCTCCTTCCAAAGAGGAAATGAGAGGAAAGTTTTTTAAGGCTTCATCTCTCTGTCCAGTTACCTTTGCTTAAAGGTAAGTGGACAGGGAGTGTGGTTATTATTATTAATTTATTTTTTAAATGTAAAAAAAATTAATAAATTTTCTTTTTTTTTTAATTATTAAAAAAAAATAAAAAATGTTTTTTTTTCCAATTCTTATTATTAAAATTGTTTTTTAATATATATATATATATATATATATATAATCTTTTTTTTTTTTTTTTCTCATCGCCGTGCCACAGCCGAAGGCCCCTTTCACACGGGCTGTCTGATCAGGTCTGCCTGTCAGTTTTTCAGGCAGACCTGATCGGACCCTTCAGTCTCCTCTATGGAGCAGTAATCTGCCGCCATCTGATCCTGTCCGCCAAAAACAGACAGATGGTGGTTCTATTTTCTATCCATCCCGTTGATCGGATCAGATGGCATCGGATGGAAAGAGACAGACAGTCTGTTTCCATCCAATTGCGCTATAGAAGAGAGTGGAGTTCTAGTCGTATTTATTTGTAAATTTAGTATCCGTTTTATTAAATAAAGCTTGGTTGTAAGCCCCGAATTCGCAGCATGTTCCCGCATCGCAAGCGCGCCCCTGGCAGTTCACACTGCCATATGCGATACGCTGGGGGTGTCAATGTAATCTTAACGACACCCCCAGTTTGATCGCATATCGCAGTGCGATCTTGCAGTTCGCACAGGATTGGATCGCACAAATGTGAACCTCTGTGCAATCCGATCCTGATGCGGCTGCAAAAAAGGGTCCTGAGTGTCTTTGCTGCGGGTGCGGTGCGAATTTAGCCATACAAAGTGTATGGCTAAACTCGCACCGCACAGCCGATCGCATGTAATGAAGGAGCAGTGCGCTCCGATATTACATGCGATCGCCGCAGCCGCATGAGTGTGAACCGGCACTTAGTTTAAAAAAAAAAACTGGCTCCTAACTTTTTTAGCTGGCTCCTAGATTTCAGGCAAATTTGTCAAGCCCTGCCCTAACCCATCAGCAGGACCGGTATCTGCTCCTTTGTGCAAGGAGGAACAGCATGAGCACTGTCAAAGCCCTACAAAATTACCTCCAGCAGGCCACTGGTGTGAATGTCTCTGACCAAACAATCAGAAACAGACTTTATGAGGGTGGCCTGAGGGCCCGACGTCCTCTAGTGGACCCTGTGCTCACTGCCTGGCACCATGGAGCTCGATTGGCATTTGCCATTGAACACCAGAATTGGAAGGTCTGCCACTGGTGCCCTGTGCTTTTCACAGATGAGAGCAGATTCACTCTGACTACATGTGACAGACGTGAAAGGGTCTGGAGAAGCCGTGGAGAACGTTATGCTACCTGTAAAATCATTCAGCCTGATCAGTTTGGTGGTGGGTCAGTGATGGTCTGGGGAGGCATATCCATAGAGGGATGCACAGATTTCTAGGGGCTAGACAATAGCAGAGGAAGAGGCACTGCCTCGAAACGCATCAGCCGTTCATCTTGACAAGATATTGGACTCCAACACCATGGACGTTGTTAGTCGGAGTTGATATGCTGGTTAACATCACTTGTTTGTGAGTAGACATTTTTTAACAATTTATTAATAAAAGCCTACTGAGGATAATGCGCTAGGCTGGTACGCCCTTCTTTTGTGTTTATGTTTACAGCTAGACAATGGCACCCTGACTGCCATTAGGTATCGGGATTAAATCCTTGGACCCATTGTCAGACCCTACGCTGGTGCAGTGGGTGCTGGGTTCCTCCTGGTGTACGACAATGCCCAGACTCATGTGGTGAGAGTATGCAGCCAGTTCCTGGAGGATGAAGGAATTGATACCATTGAATGGCCCCCACGCTCACCTGACCTAAATCCAATAGAACATTTCTGGGACATTATGTTTCGGTCCATTCGATGCCGCCAGGTTGTCCCTCAGTCTGTTCAGGAGCTCAGTATTGCCCTGGTCCAGGTCTGGGAGGAAATACCCCAGGACACCATCCTGTCCTCTCATTAGGAGTATGCCCCGACATTGTCAGGTATGCATACAAGCATGTGGGGGCCATACAAACTACTGAGTACCATTCTGAGTTGCTGCAATTTAATTTCAGAAAAATGGACTAGCCTGCTGCATCATTTTTCACTTTGATTTTCGGGGTGACTTTGAATTCAGCCCTCTGTAGGGTGATAATTTTTACTTCCAGCAAAAGTTCTGACATCCTTTCCTTCTTATCACATTACCCAATCGATATCAGTATAGAGAATCCATCATGAAATTTTTCCCCATTGAGATCTGTTATGTTTTCAAAGTGTTCCTTTATTTATTTTTTGAGCAGTATACAGTATATAAAAAATCTGATATATTGTCTTAGAATTGTCTTTTTATTTATTTTTTTACTTTGTTTCAGTGCTTCTTTGTAAAGCAAAAAAGATGACATGATACGAAGGACAGCAGATGGCGCTCAATTGCCGAATAACACCATAAATCAACCGGAAGAATCATTTGCGTGGTACTCTGGTATGTGTAACAATGATCTATGTGAACATTTCTGTAAATTTCCTTTATATTGGCACATTCTGCAGAGAGTTTCCATGTAAAAATGAGACGCCCTGCAAGTTTTCCTCTTCATATGAAAGGAATTTTGTTGCCTAGCCGCATGCTTATTATAACTACAGAATAACGACAAGGGAAAAAATGATTTTTAAGTGTAATGTTGGTGAAGTTGATTTCTGAAATGAAAAGGGCATGAAGGGCAATGTCAGATGCTGCCAATATGACAATGATCTACTTCAGCTCAGCATAAGTTTATATGAGGATTGCTCTCTGTCTGGTATAAATGACATCAGCCAAAGACCTGCAGTTACCCACAGATAACCTCCTCCGCCTTTTTTCATGTCTATGGGCACTGCACATGACTGCTGGTCCATTGATCTCACAGTGCACAAATCAATCAGACTGGTAAGAAAATGTTCATCTCTACTGTTACTACACAAGGGGGTTGATTTACTAAAATGGAGAGTGTAAAATCTGGTGCAGCTCTGCATAGAAATCAATCAGCTTCCAGTTTTTTTTCTCAAAGCCTAATTGAACAAGCTGAAGTTAGAAGCTGATTGGCTACCATGCACAGCTGCACCAGATTTTGCACCCTCCCGCTTTACTAAATCATCCCCACTGTGTAAAGTGGCACTGAAAAGTTATGCCAGTGCCATTTTTCTCCTCTCCACTCACATGAATGCAATCCTCCATACTGGTGACTGATAGGGCTGCCACCTCATCCCTTTAACCACTTTACCACCGGAGGATTTTGCTTTCTTACATCCAGGCCACTTTTTGCGATTCGGCACTGTGCGACTTTAAGTGGCAATTGCGTGGTCATGCAACGCCGTACCCAAACAAAATTTACGTCCCTTTTTCCCACAAACAGAGCTTTCTTTTGGTGGTATTTGATCACCTGTGCGATTTTTACTTTTTGCGCTTTAAACAAAAAAAGAGCGACAATTTTGAAAAAATAACAATATTTTTCACATTTTTTTTATATGAAACCCCCCCCCCCAAAAAATGTAAAAATCAAAATTTTTTATCATTTTAAGCCGATTCGGCACTGTGCGACTTTAAGTGGCAATTGCGCGGTCATGCAACGCCGTACCCAAACGAAATTTACGTCCTTTTTTCCCACAAACAGAGCTTTCTTTTGGTGGTATTTGATCACCTGTGCGATTTTTACTTTTTGCGCTATAAACAAAAAAAAGAGCGACAATTTTGAAAAAATAACAATATTTTTCACATTATTTTTATATGAAATTCTCAACAACAAAAAAGTAAAAATCAAATTTTTTTAACATTTTTGACCAATTTGTTTTCTGCTACATATTTTTGGTAAAAAAAAATCACAATAAGCGTATTTTGATTGGTTTGCGCAAAAGTTATTGCGTTTACTAACTAAGGGAAAGATTTCTGTCATTTTTGGTGTTTTTTTTTTTAACGAGTAATGGCGGCGATCTGCAATTTTTTTTGCGGGACTGCGACATTGCGGCGGACAGATCGGACCCTTGACTGACATTTTTGACACTTTTGGGGGTACCAGTGTCATTACTGCAGTAATCAGTGCTATACATATGCACTGTTACTGTAAAAATGACACTGGCAGGGACGGGGTTAATTTTATTGGAGAGGGAGGGGTTAATGTATGCCTGGTGCTTACTGACATGTGTGGGGGGAGGTGACTGAGGGACACAGGGACAGATCGCAGGTTCAGCTATGCTGAGCCCTGCAATCTGACACTGTCTGTCACTGAGGAGATCCGCCCACTTTGTTTACACAAGCGGGCTGATTTCCACACTCGATCCCCGACGATCGGGGGAAGAGCAGCGACAATCGCCGCCGATCCTCCCCTGGCCCGACTCCCGCTGTGACTGAATACAGCGGGAGCGAGCCTCCGGCAGCGTGTGCTCGCCGCCGAGAAGGGGGAGTGTCTGCCGACGTAGGTCTACGTCGTCAGACCTACAAGAGCCACTTTGCCGCAGTAGAGCTCTAGTGAGCAGCGGCAAAGTGGTTAAACCAGGACACATTAATTACACAGGTTCTGAGGCAAATTAAGGTGGTAATTAATCTCAGTGCCTTGTGTGCATTATATTAGTCTTAAGGCCCGTACACACGTACCGATCGTCGGCATACAAACGTCGGTGGACGAAGGATCTGCCGATTGTACGCGTGTTAGTATGGTGCCTCCGACAGATGTCTGCGCACAATCCGCGGACAAAAGTCTTTCGTGCAAACATGAAAATATTTGTATGCCGACACCAGAACGGACGATTGTTCGCCTGTCAGTACACAATTCGGCCGACAGACCGCAGATTTGCAAGACTGGGCATGCTCAGAAAATAGAAAACACAGGGAAAGTTAACCATTACATGACATCACTTCTGCAGTCGGCGGACAAAATTCTTGTGCTGTCCTTGTGCTGTCTTTGCACTTTTCAGCAGACACCGACATCCCGGGGAGAAAAGAGGAACATTTGTAAGCCGACCATCGGTACGTGTGTACGGGGCTTTAGAACCTGTGTAATTAATGTGTCCTGGTTTTAAGGGATGAGGTGGCAACCCTAGTGACTGAGCAGGTGAGTTCACATTTATGTCTAAATGACCTCAGAGATCTATTGGTATCTTAAAGTACACTATATTACCAAAAGTATTGGGTCGCCTGCATTTACACACACATTAACTTTAATGGCATCCCAGTCTGTTGGGTTCAATATTGAGTTGGCCCACCCTTTGCAGCTATAACAGCTTCAACTCTTCTGGGAAGACTGTCCACAAGGTTTAGGAGTGTGTCTATAGGAATGTTTGTCAGAAACCCATTTGTGAGGCCAGGCACTGATGTTGGCTCGCAGTCTCCGCTCTGATTCATCCCAAAGATGTTCTATTGGGTTGAGGTCAGGACTCTCCGTAGGCCAGTTAAGTTCCTCCACCCCAAACTAGCTCATCCATATCTTTATGGAGCTTGTTTTGTACACTGGTGCGCGGTCATGTTGGAACATGAAGGGGCCATTCCCAAACTGTTCCCACAAAGTTGGGAGCATGAACTTGTCCAAAATGTCTTGGTATGCTGACGCCTTAAGAGTTTCCTTCACTGAAACTAAGGGGCCAAGATCAACCCCTCAAAAACAACCCCACACCATAATCCCCCCCTCCACCAAATGATTTAGTGCCTGACTTCACAAATGCGCTTCTGGAAGAATGGTCAAACATTACCATAGACACTCTCCTAAACCTTGTGGACAGCCTTCCTAGAAGAGTTGAAGCTGTTATAGCTGCAAAGGGTGGGCCAACTCAATACTTAAACCTACCGACTAAGACTGGGATGCCAATAATATTCATGTGCATGTAAAGGCAGGCGTCCCAATACTTTTGGTAATGTAGTGTATATGAATGATTTTAAGGCAACTGGTCTGATCAGTCGTCTAAATCTCCACCCAAATTAACTTTTACAAGTATCATTAATATGATTGGTACAGATTTGGATTAAATATACATTTTGTGTGAATAATCTGCATCAAAATGGCCCATGTTTCTTGGGCTTAAAGCAGAGTTCCAGCCTTTTCTGTGTTTATTAAAAGTCAGCAGCTACAAAAAGTGTAGCTGCTGACTTTTATTAAACACACACTCACCTGTCCCCCGGTCCAGCGACGCGGCCGCCCGAAGCCTCGATCCTCTCCCTCTGCTCTCGGCGGCGCCGGCATCACTGGTGTGGGCACCCGGCAGTGACAGTTTGCGGCTTCACAGCCGGGTACGCACTGCGCATGCGCGAGTTGCGCTGCACGTCTTGATTGGCCGGCTATCTTCTGGGACCTCTGACATGTCCCAGAAGATTGCAGGGAGGGAGGGTGAGAGAAGAACTTCCGCTCAGGGCGCCGCGGCAAAACTAGGTACCCGCCCCCCCCCCCCCCCCCCCCGCAAAAAATGACATGCCAAATGTGGCATGTCAAGGGGTTAGGACTACTTAAAGCGGAAGTTCCACTTTTGGGTGGAACCTCGCTTTAAGTGAGAATTTTACACATGAAGTCCTAGGATTTAAATGATCTATAAGCAAGCACACCCAATGGAAATTGTTGACTTGTTGGACATAGTTGAACAAAGAATGGTGAAATACTTGAATTGCAATACAAGGAAATGCACCCTTACCTTTAGAATCTGGTATTGTCCACCTAAGCAGAAATTAATTCTTGTAGGGTTTTGCATATCTGCCCACCAGTCTCTGACATTGTGAAAATTTTGACCACATTTTGCAAAATTCCTTCAGTTTTCATGTTTGTGGGTTTTCTTGCATGAACTGCCCATTTCAAATCCCCCACAACATTTCAATGAGATTCAATCCAGGGCTTTGTCTAGGACAGTTCATCTATTTTTTTCTTTTTGGGGTTGATAGTAGGTTTGCTAGTGGGTTTCGGATCATTATTGAGTTGACCGATCCATTTCCAGTTCATCTTTTTACAAATGGCCTCACATATTCATCAAGCACACTTTGATATGATGCAGAATTTAGAGGTGACTCCATGAGATTATGGGAAAAACAATCTAATCGCTGGTGACTAACCTGGAACACAAAATTCTAAATTCATGGATTTGAACAGGTGGCAAATGTAGTGATGGTCTCTGGACTGACATAGCAGGTGCTGGTGGGTAGAGGGGAAAGTTAATGACCAGGAGTAAAATGTAAAATCGAACTTCCAGGTTCTGGTGTCATTTATTGCTGGAGAAGAAGCTAATGGAGTGCAAGCTGCACACCATTCATTTCATTGGAGGACAGGTGAGACATCGGGGGTCTTTTAGATCCCTGATGTCTCATTAACCACTTAAGCCCCGGAGGACTTGGCTGCTCAAAGACCAGGGCCTATTTTGCGATTCGGCACTGCGTGACTTTAACGGACAATTGCGCGGTCGTGCGACGCTGTACCCAAATGAAATTGACGTCTTTTTTTTCCCACAAACAAAGCATTCTTTTGGTGGTATTTGATCACCTGTGCGATTTTTATTTTTTGCGCTATAAACAAAAAAAGAGCATCAATTTTGAAAAAATAACAATATTTTTCACATTTTTTTATATGAAATTCCCCCCAAAAAATGTAAAAATCTAAATTTTTTAACATTTTAGGCCAATTTGTTTTCTGCTACATATTTTTGGTAAAACAAATCGCAATAAGTGTATTTTGATTGGTTTGCACAAAAGTTATTGCGTTTACTAACTACGGGAAAGATTTACAGTATGTCATTTTTATTGTTTTTTTTTTTTAACGAGTAATGGCGGCGATCTGCGATTTTTTTTGCAGGACTGCGACATTGCGGCGGACAGATCGGAACCTTGACTGACATTTTTGACACTTTTGGGGGTACCCTTGACATAACTACAGTAATCAGTGCTATACATATGCACTGTCAATGTAAAAATTACACTGGCAGGGAAGGGGTTAACTTTATTGGTAAACAGTGGGTTAAATGTATCCCTAGGAGCATATTTCTAACTGTGGGGGGGGCGTGGCTTGTGATGTAACCACAGAGACATACGATCCTACATAGCAGGATCGTATGATCTCTGCTGTTACATCAGGGAGAATGACAGGCGGGTTTGTTTACATTAGCCGCCTGCCTTTCTCCCTCTGCAGCGGGAGATCGCGAGTGGCCGGCGGAAATCGGAGCCGCCGGCCACTCGCACGGGGATGTTAGTGAATGAGCGGGGGCGGGAGCGCGCCTCCAGTGGCGCGCGCTCGCCCCCTAGAGGCTCGTGTGCCCAGGAGGGGCTGTCCGCCGCAGTAAATATACTGACGGCGGTCGGCAAGTGGTTAAAGAGAACCTGTCACCAAAAAATGCATCACATAGGGGACTTTTTGACCCCTATGTGATGAAAAAAAAAAATAAAGTTAAACCTAAGCACTTAAAATCCCCCCCAAATTTTTGAGCCACCCTCCACCCCCCACATACACACATGTGGAAATGTAAACAAAAACATTGTTTGCTCTACACATATTACTTACTGCTGCACACACCGGAGTAAGATCAATTATAGACCCATTTTCATTGTTACCTCTAAACCAATGACCTGTATGGGGTGGGGTGTCAACTATGGTAAATTTAGGGTTCTGAAGTTTATCATTGGCACACGAAAGTTGAAGGCTTGACGTGTTACATAGTTAATCTGGTTGAAAAAGGACACAAGTCCATTCAGTTCAACCAACATATTGGGCATGTTGGGTAGCTATTTACAAGCAACATCATTTTTTTATAGTTTGCAAAAACATTGGGTAATATATGTAATTTATATACTGTAAAATTTACTTTAGTGTCGTTTTTACTGAAATTATGCATTTCATAAACTGTTGCGCTAATATTGTGTGGCATAAAAAATTGGAACGAATGCTATTTTATTCTTAAGGGTGTCTGCTTTCAGAAAATATATCAGGCTTTGGGGTTTTACGTAATCTCTAGGCCTAAAATGCTTTTTAAAAATGTGTGCAAAAAATGAAAAAATGGCTATGACATCAAAAAGGTCAAATGTTTTCTTGTGACTGATCAGCAATTTGATTAACCACTTTAGGACCGGAGGATTTTCCTGCTTTACGTCCAGGCCACTTTTTGCGATTCGGCACTGTGCGACTTTAACTGACAATTGCGCGGTCATGCAACGCCGTACCCAAACGAAATTTACATCCTTTTTTTCCCACAAACAGAGCTTTCTTTTGGTGGTATTTGATCACCTCTGCGCTTTTCATTTTTTTGCGATATTAATAAAAAAATGCAACAATTTTGAAAAAATAACAATATTTTTCTACTTTGACAGTTAAAAAATATCCAATATATTCAATTTTTGTCATATATTTAGGCCAAAATTTATTTAGCTACATGTCTTTGACAAAAAAAATTCTCAATGAGCATATTTTTAACCGCTTTAAGACCGGAAGATTTTACCCCATTCCTGACCAGGCCATATTTTGCAATTCGGCACTGCGTTACTTTAATGGACAATTGTGCGGTCGTGCGACGATGTACCCAAATTAAATGTATGTCCTTTTTTTCCCCACAAATAGAGCTTTCTTTTGGTGGTATTTTATCACCTGTGCGATTTTTACTTTTTGCGCTATAAACAAAGAGCGACAATTTTGAAAAAATAACAATATTTTTCACATTTTTTTATATGAAATTCCTCCCCCCCCCCCCCCCAAAATGTAAAAATCAAAATTTTTTAACATTTTAGGCCAATTTGCTTTCTGCTATATATTTTTGGTAAGAAAAATCACAACAAGTGTATTTTGATTGGTTTGCCCAAAAGTTATCGCAGCTACTAACTACGGGAAATTTTTTGTCATTTTTATTGTTTTTTTTTTAACGAGTAATGGCGGTGATCTGCGATTTTTTTTTTTTGCGGGACTGCGACATTGCGGCGGACAGATCGGACCCTTGACTGACATTTTTGACACTTTTGGGGGTACCAGTGACATTACTACAGTAATCAGTGCTATAAATATGCACTGTTACTGTAAAAATTACACTGGCAGGGAAGGGGTCAACTTTTATTGGTGATCAAGGGGTTAATGTATGCCTGGTGCTTACTGACATGTGTGGGGGGAGGGGACTGAGTGACACAGGCACAGATCGCAGGTTCAGCTATGCTGAACCCTGCAATCTGACCCTGTCTGTCACTTAGGAGATCCGCCCACTTTGTTTACACAAGCGGGTGGATCTCCACAATGGATCCCGATGATCGGGATCACCGCCGCTCCTTCCCTGGCCAGAATCCCGCTGTGACTGAATATAGCGGGAGCCAGCCTCCGGCGGTGCCCTCGCCACCCACAAGGGTAGGGTCCACGTCGCTGGACGATAACGAACCACTTTGCCGCAGTACGCTCCATGTGAGCTGTCGGCAAGTGGTTAACTACCTCTGGACCGCCCACCACATATATACTGCGGCAGGGCGGCCCAGCTGCGCAAAATCACGTATAGGTACGTGATTTTGTGTACGGGTTCTTGGGGATGCGCCCACGCCGCCAGAGCGCTGCTCATACTGTGATTAGACATAGCGGGAGCCAATCAACGGGTCGGTCGGCCACGATGGCCGCTGGCTACCTGCGATCGTGCAGGAGAATGACAGAACGGCTGGTTGTTCTGTCACACAGAAAGAGAGAGATCTTGTGTTTCAGCAAAGCTCAAACACAGATCTCTCTTTTCCTCTATTACATCCATCCCCACACAGTTAGAAATCACTCCCTAGGAGCACATTTGATCACGCCTAGTCTTAACCCCTTCCCTGCCAGTGTCATTGATACAGTAACAGTGTGGGTTTTTTTAGCACTGTTCACTGTATTGGTGTCACTGGTCCCCAAAAAGGGTCACTTAGGGCTCTTTCACACGGTCCGCCTCCGCAGGCAGATCCGTGTTGCTCAGCGGGGATCGATCCGCGATCCCCGCTGAGCCGGGCGGATGACAGCTCCGTCTCCGCTTGCAGAGCGGAGAGGGAGGTGTCTCAGCCCCCGCTGCCCTCTATGGGGGATCGGAGGAGAGCGGACCGCTTGTCCGCTCTCATCAGATCCGCTCCGCTCCGATTACTGAACGGATGGAAAAATAGGGTTTCCGTCCGTCCAGATTTCAGCACAGGATCGGATGCGGATGGCAGCGGGTGTCAGCGGAGGTGACCTCCGCTGACACCCGCTGCCCCATAGAGCTGCATGGAGGATCCGATCAGATCCGCCTAAAAAACTGACAGGCGGATCTGATCGGACCGCCCGTGTGAAAGAGCCCTTAGTGTCAGATCCGCTAAAAATTGCTGATCACCGCCATTACTAGTAAAAACAATAAAAATAAAAAAAAGTCCATAAATGTATCCCATAGTTTTGTGGACGTGATAACTTTTGCGCAAACCAATCAAAATAAACTAATTAGGATTTCTTTTACCACAAATATGTAACAGAATACATATTGGCCTAAAATGATGAAAAAATTAGATTTTTAAACATTTTATATTGGGAATGTTTTATAGTAGAAAATAAAAAATAGTGTCTTTTTCTTTTAAAATTGTTGCTATTTTTTTGTTTATAGCACAAAAAATAAAAACTGCAGAGATGATCAAATACCACCAAAAGAAAGCTCTATTTGTAGGAAAAAAAAGACATCAATCTTATTTGGGTACGACCGCGCAATTGTCAGTTCAAGCAGCGCAGTGCCGTATCGAAAAAAATGCCTGGTCATTAAGGTGGCAAAACCAGTGGTGGGATTCAAAAATTTTAGTAACCAGTTCCGACTTTCAAGCATGGTTTAATATTTTTTTCAAACAAAAATGACATTAAACGTTCCCCTAGTTGCAGACATGGTAACTTTTGTGCAAACCAAACAAAATACATTTATTACAATTTTCTTTTACCACAAATATGTAGCAGAATACAAATTGGCCTAAAAGGATGAAAACATTTTTTTTGGGGAATGTTATATAGCAGAAAGTGAAATTCTTTTTTTTTTTTTTTCAGAATTGCTATAAAAAAAAAAACCGCAGAGGTGATCAAATACCACCAAAAGAAAAGCTCTATTTGTGGGAAAAAAAGACATTCCTTTTATTTGGGTACAGCATCGCATGACTGCCCAATTGTCAGTTAAAGCAACACAGTGCTGAAAAATGGCCTGGTCATTAGGGGGAAAAATCTTCTGGTCCAGAAGTGGGTCACTTCTTAAGGGTCAAAGAGGCCTAGGTATTTAAAAATGCCGCTTTGTAAAACAATTACCATGATGATTCCTATACCACGCCCTCCGTTGAAGTCAATGACGAAACGCGTTAGTTCGTGGACACGCGGTGACCATAGCAACGCAACGTGATGATCCGGACGTCTGATGTCACGCTGAACCCGGAAGTCCTACAGCGGGGATAGCCGCGGCTTCTCTTTCACAACGGGATGGCGGGAGCCGCGCAGGTAGCCTGGATCGGGACAACTTATGAATAATCAATGCATTCTTTTAACCTTTGTTTGTGAGTGCATTTTCTGTTGGATTTACTTTATTTGAATAAATGTGTAGTGATGGAATTACGCTATGTGAGCATTTCTTTGTTTGCATAACATCTATGGAGTGACCCAGCCATCATCTGTGTGGAGATCCTAGCCTGTGCCATAGAGGTTTAACCCTTTGGGTATATATCTTGTTGGGCGATATATCCCCCTCAGTGAGGTACGTGGGCACTGCCTGGGGGGCACGCCGGTGTGGTGAAGGTGCACGAATTTTATATACGTATAGGAGCACATGAATACCTGACACAGGATTTTACCACCAAAAGGGTGCCAGGCTGGACTGTTCCTCCCCTGTTTTTGAAAATGACACATTATGGACTATGTGATTAGTCATAGCGCTGTTAGTGTTTGCATGTGATTTCATCTAAGATTTTATTATATGTGTACACCATTTTTTATTCCTATACCATGTGTGTTACACTTCCCAGGTGTCAGGAACAAATCCTCCTAAAGAGCGAACACATTAGCAGCGCTATTAATGTGTTCGCTCTTCAGGAGGATTTGTTCCTGACACCTAGGAAGTGTGTGTAATGTAACACACATGGTATAGGAGTCTCTGTTGCCTATCTATCTTATTTCACTCCTTTTGCATAAAAACATTTACGGTCAGTCAGTGACTCAGTCTCATACCTGTGTAGGCTGAAGAGTGAAGAACATTGGGACGGGCGGCTGCCCCTCCAGAATCCTAGTGTTTCCACAGTGGAAGTTCAAGTACTCCTCCTCACGTGCTGCAGGCTGCGCACCTGCAGGCAGCCTGCAGACAGTGCTAACCGCGCTGAATGTGGGTGGTGGAGGTGGAGCCAAATTGTAATTGGTGGGGAGGCGGCGGCGTGCAGGAGAAAGGAGTGACCTCACTGGTTGCTAGACACCAAGCGGCTCTAGCAACCAGTGCTGTGTGTGTGGGCTCCGGCCCGCCTCCCCACATCAGAGAGAGAGCGCCATGGCCACAGGCAGAGAGCCAGCCAGAGTGGATGATGATCGATTCCAGATCCTGGTCACTGAACAGTAAATCAGCGGTTCGGCGAACTTGCAAATTTTTAGTAACAGGTTCTGTGGAACCGGTGCGAACCGGCTGAATCCCACCACTGGGTAAAACCGTCCGGAGCTGAAGTGATTAGTTTAGATTATGAGAATGAATACACCGGAGTTTATTTACTAAAGGCAAAGAGGCTGTTTACAGCACAAGGTAATTTCCCCTTACCTTAGTCAATTAGTGAAAATTTACTTTGCATAGAATCCCCAATCACATGCAAGGAAAATTTTTAAAAAAATAGCATTTTGCTTGCATATGATTGGATGATGAAAGTCAGCAAAGCTTGACCTCATTTACTATCCTTTTGCAAAGTGAATAACTTACAGTATTTCTTGAGTAAATTAAAGAATAAAGGCAAAAACTTTTTGTTGTTGTTTTGGATAGAGTGCAGAGGGATTAGAATGCTTGTCAGGTTTTTATTGCTGTCTGTGCCCCCGTTATGGAGATTCAACCTCTTTGTTTGTCCTGTTTACCATTATCATTCAAAGTGAAAGTAAAGGAAAATCCCACATTTTGTGTTGTACCAATAAAAGTAATGGAGGGCAAATCTTCCAATAGGGACACTAGTTCTGGTGAGCGGGGGATCCCCAATGAAATTTACAGGGATTTCCTCTCACTTCCTGTTTTGGCTATGGGACAGGAAGTGAAGGCTAATCTCTGCAATGGGACACAGATGGCAAAAAAAAATCTGATAGGGGTAACAGTCAGGTCCATAAATATTGGGACACTGACACAAGTCTAATCTTTTTGGCTCTATACACCACCACAATAGATTTGAAATAAAACAAATGCAATGTGCTTTAACTGCATACTTTCAGCTTTAATTTGAGGGTATTTGCATCCAAATCAGTTGAAAGGTGTAGGAATTACCACAGTTTGTATATGTGCCTCACACTTTTTAAGGGACCAAAAGTAATGGGACAATTGGCTGCTCAGCAGTTCCATGGCCAGGTGTGTGTTATTCCCTCATTATCCCATTTACAAGGAGCAGATAAAAGGTCCAGAGTTCATTTCAAGTGTGCTATTTGCATTTGGAATCTGTTGCTATCAACTTTCAATATGAGATCCAAAGAGCTGTCACTATAAGTGAAGCAAGCCATCATTAGGCTGAAAAAACAAAACAAACCCATCAGAGAGATGGCAAAAACATTAGGTGTGGCCAAATCAACTGTTTGGAACATCCTTAAAAAGAAAGAACGCACCGGTGAGCTCAGCAACACCAAATGACCCGGAAGACCACGGAAAACAACTGTGGTGGATGACCGAAGAATTCTTTCCCTGGTGAAGAAAACACCCTTCACAACAGTTGGCCAGATCAAGAACACTCTCCAGGAGGTAGGTGTCTGTGTGTCAAAGTTCACAATCAAGAGAAGACTTCATCAGAGTGAATACAGAGGGTTCACCACAAGATATAAACCATTGGTGAGCCTCAAAAACAGGAAGGACAGATTAGAGTTTGCCAAACAACATCTAAAAAAGCCTTCACAGTTCTGGAACAACATCCTATGGACAGATGAGACCAAGATCAACTTGTACCAGAGTGATGGGAAGAGAAGAGTATGGAGAAGGAAAGGAACTGCTCATGATCCAAAGCATACCACCTCATCAGTGAAGCATGGTGGTGGTAGTGTCATGGCATGGGCATGTATGGCTGTCAATGGAACTGGTTCTCTTGTATTTATTGATGATGTGACTGCTGACAAAAGCAGCAGGATGAATTCTGAAGTGTTATCTGCTCATATTCAGCCAAATGCTTCAGAACTCATTGGACGGCGCTTCACAGTGAAGATGGACAATGACCCGAAGCATACTGCGAAAGCGACCAAAGAGTTTTTTTAAGGGAAAGAAGTGAAATGTTATGCAATGGCCAAGTCAATCACCTGACCTGAATCAGTTTGAGCATGCATTTCACTTGCTGAAGACAAAACTGAAGGTAAAATGCCCCAAGAACAAGCAGGAACTGAAGACAGTTGCAGTAGAGGCCTGGCAGAGCATCACAAGGGATGAAACCCAGTGTCTGGTGATGTCTATGCGTTCCAGACTTCAGGCTGTAATTGACTGCAAAGGATTTGCAACCAAGTATTAAAAAGTGAAAGTTTGATTTATGATTGTTAATCTGTCCCATTACTTTTGGTCCCTTAAAAAGTAGGAGGCACATATACAAACTGTTGTAATTCCTACACCTTTCACCTGATTTGGATGTAAATACCCTCAAATTAAAGCTGAAAGTGTGCAGTTAAAGCACATCTTGTTTGTTTCATTTCAAAATGAAGCCAATGAGCCAAAAAGATTAGAAATGTGTCAATGTCCCAATATTTATGGACCGGACTGTATAACCCTTCCTTACTCTATCCAAAAAGAAAAAAAAAAGTTTTGCCTATAGTTCTACTTTAACCCCACAATGTCCGCTTTGTGTGTCATTATGTCATCTTTACCTGCAGGCACTGTTTGAATGAATGAATGAAGATATAATGTTTGCCTGTTCTAATAGTTTGAAAAAGACAATTTCCATGGAGGTACTTACTTTTTCACATGGCCGTAGATTAACAAATGCTTATTGAGAACAATTTTCAGTATTGCAGTCTTCATCATTAATATTAATGTGATAATGAGCACAGCAGATCACTTACTGGTCATCTCCCACTTCCTTCAGCCATGCCATCTCCCTCTGGGTCTGTCCATTTGCAAGTTCCTAGAGCCACAGTAACACATGGACATGTCAGCAAAGTACATTTCTGTGAGAGAGCTCAAAATTGTAATATAATGCAAAGATAAATAAGAATTTTACAATGCAGTATAATAAGGCATGGCGTATGGCTTAGAATTTCACCCTCAATTAAAACAAAAAGGCTGGATAAAGGAAAGGTAAACAAAAAAAACTTGATATCAATACCAAGCATTTAGATGTAGACATAATTTCTATGAACAGCAGCAAAACTGATAAATGGGCTGTGGCTGCAAAGGTGGCACAATTATTTTCCACCAATATTTATACATCACAATTACAGATGGGTAAATCTTCCTCTGTTCGATTCGTGGTCATATCTTGTTTGAAATTCTTGAAACCTGAACTTAGTGGCAAATAACATTAAAGTCTATGGGGGCCATTCTTGATTCTACATTTAAGCCATTTTCAGGGCTATTAGGCAAAGGCACAGAGAGCTGGGCACTTCCATGGGGACATTTAACAATGCAACAAAAAAAATCTTTAAGTACCATACACAAATCGTTAAAGAGGCATGGCTTAAAGTCAGGGATTCTCCACAACCTGGTTTGGCAGAAAATGTATTATTTTTTTACAGGGTAACATTCACCGTGTGTTTTTTAGATGGTTATTATGTTGCATCATTTAGAGACAGGCTTCTTGGGTCGGCACTGTCTTGCTTCTGACCAGAAAGGAAGGATGGAGGTGCCCCCAATCTAAATCATTACAGTTTGAAATAAAAAAGGCTTGTTTGGGTAGTTTTAACTGTGACACCTAAAAACGGAAAATTCCTATCATACTTACCGTAATTTTCCTTTCCTGATAGTCTCCATGGCAGCCTACGTGTGGGTTAACCCCGCCTCCACTCCAAGGGTATAGGACCCCCCTCCCATAAATTTCAGCTCTCAGGTACAGCAGGTGTTCCATATCTTAGCCGAATCCAAGACGAGAGGGTGGGTACTCCGGCTGCCATGGAGACTATCAGGAAAGGAAAATTACGGTAAGTATGATAGGAATTTTCCGTTTTCCTGTCTGTCTCCATGGCAGCCTACGTGTGGGAAATAACTAGCTCACTCCACACGGGTGGGAATGCTTTAGCAAAGAAAATTTTAATTCATGCTATTTGCAGACAAAACAGTCAAACCAAAATTAACTGAGGACAGAGAAGCAGGCTCTACACAATAGTGGGTCATAAAAGTATTGACTGATGACCACGAAGCCGCTCTGCAAATCACATCTGGAGCCACGTGCCGCGAAGCCGCCCAGGAAGTAGAGATACTCCTTGTAGAGTGCGCCGTCACCGCCTCCGGAGGAGCCAGCCCCTCAGCTCTATAGGCCTGTTGGATAGCTGCCACTATCCATGAAGCGATAGTCCTAGATGAAGCAGGTTTACCTCTGTTCTTTCCCCAGAACAGGACAAAGAGGTTGTCAGACTGCCTGAATGGTGCAGTTGCTTGAAGATAGGCTTTTAAGGATTCTCCTACATCCAACGGATGAGGATTGGACTCATTAGATGAACGGAAAGTAGGCAGGACAATCTCCTGATTCTGGTGAAACACTGAGGTGACTTTCGGATTTGAATTCAGCCTGGGTATCAGCACTACCCGATCCGGAAAAAAAGTCAAGAATGGTTCTTTACATCCGAGAGAACTTAATTCAGAGACCCTTTTAGCCGAAGTAATGGCTACCAGGAAGACAGTTCGGATGGTCAGGTCCTTGATAGAAGAAGAGGAATCTATGCCCGATTTGGAGAGGGCATTTAGGACAAGAGGTAGATCCCATTTCGGGAACCTAGGTCTTCTCTGAGGATTGAGCCTGATTGCTCCTTTGAAAAATTGTTGGATTAGTGGGTGTTGGGCCCACATGACCCCGGAGAAGGCCGATAAGGCCGAAACTTGAACTCTAAGAGTTGCCACTGAAAGGGGCATATCCAGACCAGCCTGAAGAAAACTTAGTATTTCTTGAATCCCAGGGACTGAGGAAGACATACCTTCAGGATATGCAGACTCCATGAATCTTGCCCAGATTCTACAGTATACTTTATTAGTACTTGGTCGTCTAGCATTCATCAAGGTGGAAATGGCTGTAGATGGGCAGCCGAGCGATTCCAACCTTTCCCTCTCAAGAACCAGACCGTCAACCGGAGAATTGCAGGACAGGGGTGCACTGATGTTCCCTGAAGAAGCAAGTCTGGTCTGAGGGGAAGAGGGACCGGGTCCCGGTAACTCAGTTGTAGGAGTAGCGGAAACCATGGCCTGTTCGGCCAGAAAGGCGCCACCATCACTATCTCCACATCTTCCGCTTGAAGTCTTTGCAGGAATTTGAGAATGATGGGTACTGGAGGAAAGGCGTAAGCCCTGCTGAACTCCCACCTGTCGGTTAGTGCATCTGTCCCGTAAGCTTGAGGACACTTGCCTCTCGTGACATACTTCTCCAACTTGTGGTTGCAAGGGGAGGCGAACAGATCGACTTCGGGAGATACTCCCAACGACAGAATCCATTTGAACGACTCCACATGGAGCGACCATTCGTTGTGGTTCAACTGGACCCTGGACAGAAAATCCGCTTGAACATTCTGTGAACCTGGGATGTAAACTGCCGAGATGTTTACTAGGTGAGTCTGGGCCCAGGACATGATGGGGTCTAATTCTCGTAGCAGAGAGAGACTCCGTGTCCCACCTTGTCTCTTCACATAAGACACTGCCGTGGTGTTGTCCATCCGAATCATTACAGATTTCCCCTCTAGCAGGTGTTGGAAAGATCGAAGACCCTGGTAGGCTGCTCGGAGTTCCAGTATATTGGAGACTGGAGTGTGTCTCTGAAAAGACCATCTCCCCTGTGTCATCTCTGTCAGACAATGAGCCCCCCAACCTGAGTTGCTGGCGTCTGTTGTGATTATAGTCCATGAGACTGGAACCAGAGAATGACAGTTGAGCAGATTCCTGCGTTGCAGCCACCAAAGAAGACTGTATCTCATGCTGGAGGAGATATGAATGTACTGATCTTTCTCTTCTGTGTTCCATTGTTGTAGGAACCCTTTTTGGAAGGGCCTCATATGCCAGAGAGCCCATTTGACCATTGGAGCCGTGGACACCATGGTGCCAATGATTTTGAGGCACTGAGAGGCTTTCAGCCGAGGAGAGGAAAGAGCCGGAAGGATTCTCTCCCTCACTACCGGTATCTTCTCTAATGGGAGAGAGATTGAATTCTCGACGGTGTCGAATTGCGCCCCAAGATAGACTAGGCGCTGAGTAGGCTCCAGCTGACTCTTTTGTAGGTTTAGCAGCCAGCCAAACTCTTTGAGGGTCGATATGACCTGATCTCTGTGTGCCAATAACTGATCCTTTTCTTGAGACAGAAGCAGAAGATCGTCTAAGTAATGATGTAGACGTATACCTTTCAATCTTATGAAGGCTACCACTGCTAGAAGAACTTTGGTGAATACTCTGGGTGAGGTAGACAGGCCGAAGGGTAGGCAAATGAATTGCAGATGCTGATTCCGAACACAGAAGCGAAGATATTTGTGGAAGTCGGTTGCCACAGGTACATGAAAATACGCATCCTTTAAATCTATTGAGGCGAGCCAATCTCCCGGCAGTACTGCCCTTTGAATAGTTGAGAGTGTTTCCATCTTGAATTTTTCGTTCTTTATGAACTTGTTCAGGTATGTGAGATCTATAACAGGTCTCCAGGCCCCGTTCTTCTTCTGGACTAAGAAGAGGGGTGAGTAAACCCCTTGAAATTTTTCTTGTTCCGGAACCGGAGCTACCGCTCCTTGAGCCACCAAAGCGTCTACATAGGCGAGCAAGACTTCTCTTCTCTCTTCTAGACAGGGTAAATGAGTTGAGATGAATCTTGGAACTGGATCTGCCAGAAATGACCATCTGTGGCCTGTAGAGACCGTCCTGACGGTCCAAAAGTCCGTGATTGAGGCCGCCCAGACATGCTGAAAATGGAGAAGACGTGCCCCCACCTGACATGCCTGGACGGGCCCAATCTCAAAAAGATTTAGTGGAATCTTGTCCAGCAGGCGCTGGATTTTTTGATGACCTCCGAGTAGAGGATTGACCACCTCTCCAGTTTCTTCGGAAATCTCTATTAGGCTTGTAAGAGTGTGCATCTCTTGATCTCTCCGTGTATTGCCTCCTAGGTTGAGGCTTCTTCTGACCAAATAGTCGTCTGTCTTGCGGGAGGAGACCTGACTTTCCGCCAGTAGCCTTGGCAATGGCGCTGTCTAGTTTGTTTCCAAAAAGGGAAGTACCCTCAAAAGGGATCTTACACCATGCCTGTTTAGAAGCTGGATCTGCAATCCACGGGCGAAGCCACAAGGCCCTCTTTGCTGTTACTGAGGATAGCATCGATCTGGACAGAAGACGCAGAACATCAATAGATGCTTCTCCTAAAAACACTGAAGCCAGCTTGAGTTCGTGAATAGGGGAACTTTCTACGGCTTCTTCCGAGAGACTTCCAAGTTTGGATTCTATATCGGAAACCCAGACTTCCATGGCTTTAGACATTGTTGCTAATGCCATCACAGGTTTGCAGGCCGCGCCGGCCGTCACAAAGATCCTCTTTAGGTCCAGATCTATCTTCCTATCCAAAGGGTCTTTGAAAGAGACCGCGTCATCTAGTGGCAAAGTGACATGCTTTGCTAATCTTGTAACTGCCGCATCCACAAGAGGAGCAGATTCCAGACGGGCGACATTTTCAGGTTTAAAGGGATATAATTTCCCAAGTTTGGAGGATAAGGAAGACTTACTATCCCCTTTACTCCATTCTTCAGTAATCACCTCTTGTAATTCAGAGAGGGAAGGGAAGTTGATACGCTCCTTACCAAGGTGCTTGAAGAACTTCCGCTGCTTTTTCTGAGGAGACACAGGATCCTCCCATCTGAGAGCTTCTTTAATGGCTCTGATCAGGGGTGAAACTAGGGCGAACTCAAAGCCGCCTACAGCCCCTTCTTCTTCCGAATCACTGTCAGATGACTTTGCAGAAGTAATACTCGGTTGAGAGGGGCCTTGATCTTCCTGCACTTCCCCTGGAGAACTGGATGTGGTGGGACCAAGTGGTGGGACTGTACCCCATTCTTTCAGGGACTGTTGTACTATTCTCTTCACTAGAGATTCCAATCTTTGATCCTTTTGCCCCCTCTCACCGGCTGCATGAGCAAAACATGGCTCACATAGGGACTTGTCCTCCGGGACATGCGCCCCACAACCCCAACAGGCTCTCTGGTGTGTGCGGTGACTCTGGTATCGTGTATGGTGTCTGGGGGAGGAATTGGAGCGTCTCCCTTGCTGCCTACTCCCTGATGGAGATTCACTGCGTTTAGATCTGGAGGATGAACTCCCACGAGGTCTGACAGGGTCTCTTTCTTGTGGTAAATCAGGCCTGGGAGAGCTGATGGAAAAAAGAGAAAATCGGGGAGACACTGGATTTAGCCATGACCTAGGGACCAGCAAGCCCTCCCCGCCCCCCCCTCTGAAAAATGCCAGCACCCACCTGTTGTGAGAGGGCTGGCCACAGGAGGGCGGTGACGCAGGATCCATACTTCAGGCCAAACAACCAGACTGATAAAGAAAGGTAATACATATCAGACACCATGTCAGTGATACATTGTGAGGTGACATCCCCCCCCCCCCCCCCTGCAGTCAAGTCTCCATTGCACATACCTGTAGCAAGGAATCCAGAGACACTGGGAAGCTGCCGCAATGCCCACAGTACATTCCCAAAGTACAGGGGAATCGTCAGCTGTTTAAATCTCCCGCCGGAATGACGTCAGCGGTGATGCGGCCGCGATCGCTAATGCGCATGTGCGAACCAAGCCTCGACTTCGCTCGCGGCGCACTGCGCATGCGCGGGACCACGAAGCGTCTACCGATTGGACGCTAGAAGCAGAGGAGGAAGAGGAAGGGTTTGTTGGAACGCAGGAAGGGTTTGCTGGAACGCAGGAAGCGTTCCAGCGCCATTGGGCCAAACAAACAAATTGTACAGTGATAGAGAAAGAGACAAACAAAGTGTACATAAATAACAAATACCGCTGCCATGAAGGGAAGCAATGCGAATCTTCAGACCCATGTCAGAGAATGCCAATCAAGCTTCAGTCAACCGCAGAGAGCAGGGGATTTTAAATGTCACTCACCCGCCCGTGGCTGGGCTCTGGACATGCAGACACCATCCAAAGTATCCTAAGGTAAGCTGGACGTAGTAAGACATCAGAAGTGTAGGTCCTTGGAGGAGGACAAAAAATGAACACCTGCTGTACCTGAGAGCTGAAATTTATGGGAGGGGGGTCCTATACCCTTGGAGTGGAGGCGGGGTTAACCCACACGTAGGCTGCCATGGAGACAGACAGGAAAGAAATGATTAAAACGATGGACGTAGCAGACAGGAAAGTTTACTCTTAAAAATAAAAATGCTAAAGATCTTAAATTCATTCAAATTGTCCACTGGCAAAACAGTTTAATAGAATAGTTCTGGAGCTTCTTTTTTGAAATACCACACTGCATTCTCTTAAAAGTTTAGTAAAATGTCAAAACAAATTGCACAAAAATACTTCAAAATTAGAACTCTGATTCTGTGAACCCCCTCCTACTTCTGTATCCCCTATTATTCCCTACATATTCAATATATAGACTCAGGTATCCATGGGACGTGGATCACTTTGATGCCCACAGCTGTGGTTTAAAACGCTTTTTGAGTACCGATTATTTTGATCCCCTGGTCAGGGCCGCCATCAGGGGGGTACAGCCCAAACACATGTAGGGGGCCCGAGCGTCCCGAGGGGCCCCAAACAGGGTATGGTTGCCACCTGTCCTCGCAATGCCATTCAATTGTATGCTCTGCCGTTCCCTTGCAGACTGGCACTATTTTGTGGGTCCTGTCCCTCACTAGCCCTCACACACAGCTGTAGGCCATGCCCTCCCCTGTTCTCCAGTTGTTCACCCCTGGACAGGAGGGGTGGAATTTACTTGAACCATTCACCTTTATTTTCCTGGGATCGAGGAGATGGGACTGGAGTAAGAAAAGGACATGGAATGAAGGAGGATATGGGGACTGTAGGAGGACGATGACATGGTAGGTGGGCCCTGCGGAATGTTGGTGGTCAGGCCGGGGGGGGGGGGCCAGGCCTAAAACTGTGTAAGGGGCCCCAACATTTCTGATGGCTGCCCTGCCCCTGGTGGCTGATATTTGTCGTCAGACTGTGGTTCCTGGTGCATGGTGGGCCCAGCTGCTATGTTGGGAATTTGAATCCTGACAATACTTTCTCAATTGGGAATAAGAGTTTTTCCTTGCTCTATTTATTCCTCCTGTGGTTGATTTACACCAGCCACACCTGTGGGCTTTAAATCTTGGATCTTTTTTGTGCTCCCTCCCTGGTTGCCCATTCGCAATTGGACCTTATTTTATTTCAATCTGTATGCTGTTTTTGGGTGTAGCTAAAACTATCCCCTGAAGAAACCAAATCAATGATGAAACAAGTCGGGATTGCTACACTGCGACTTCGTATCGCACTAAATCGCCTCGATATACAGCGACTTGGGATTGGTCCTCTTGTATTTTAATATGTGGTCACTATATGGTTTTTAGCAAATACAATTACAATTTTTGAATTTTATGTAATCTATTGACTGCAGTTATTGGCACCTTAAAAATCCCGAGCCCTCACATACTTTATGAGAGCATATTCTTACGTTCCTGCTTCCTATTTACAATTGGGATGCGGTGCCTTTGAGACCTTCTCCAACCTATCCAATCCTATTTCTATTTCAGGTATGTAAAGAAATTGGCTACCTTTAGGACAGAACATGAGCACTTTCAATGGCAGCAAATAGAAAGAGACAAGGCAGGTTTTATCTGGAAATAAATGCTAGAGTTTATCATTTTAGAGATAATAGCCACAAATATTGTACAGTGGCTGGTTGGGCTGCAACATATGATGGAAAGACAAAACAAGTTTTTACCTTGAAATACAAATTGAAAGTATTACTTGAAAGACAAAAGCCACACATATTTACAGTGTTTTTCCATGCATCAGTTGCCCTTTGCGAAAATAAAAGCTACACTCTAATCACCCCAAAGTCTAACAATCTGAGCCTCACTTTGCCCAAGCTTTTTGTGCTGCAATCACGTCCATATAATTTAGAGTAAATTTAATGGCCTGGATTGCCCCCGAGTAAAAAATTAACAGCCACTTTTTTTTAACTTAAGATATATTTTTACTTCAATATGTATTTACTTTTTTTTTTTTCCGTAGGTAGGTATTGATGAGGTGGTGTGGTTGTACACAGCAGAGGCACACCAGCAATCCCTCTGCTTTGCCAACATAATCTTTTGCATCCCAGGCATTCAGCAGCCAGCTGCATTTTTTATATTTCAATAGTATCCCTTCTGTGCAATAGTGAAATTAATGAAATCCCAATAAAATAAAAAGATTGGCAGCTGGGATGGATGTTGCAAGGGGGACCCAACTGAAATTTTGTGGGAGAATCATTTCAATCCCCCTTCAGTCCTTGTGGTTCTTTTCCTGTAAGTCTTTTTTCATTGACAAAAGGCGAAGAGAAGGCAATAGCAAAAGTACGATTTTTGACTTACCAGTAAAATGTGTTTTTTTGAATACAGTACAGGACAGTATAGGACATCCCCTATGTAACATCTCCCATTTAAATAGGAAATCATTCAGGTATCCCATAACATGTATACCCAGAGAACAGTGCAGAGCTAGGACCAAGAGAAGTACTTTGGTGAAGATCAGAGGAGCCGTGGACAAACAAAGGGAAGGGCAACAAATTAGAAGTGCTGAGCCCCCGCACCAAAACGTAGATAATGTATGTCAGGAGAAAAAAAAATGTGCAAGTAATGATGTCCAGGTCCAAATTCAAACTTTTGAATTTGCAGGAACTAGTTGAGGTTTTTCAGATCTAGAATGGGCCAAATACCACTCTTTCCAATGGGAACTGTGAAAAGGTTTGAATAGCAACCCCCGAAAGCTTTCGTTTTCTGGGTCTGGGCTCTCTAAGCAAGGAGCTGCTCAACAGGAACAAGAGGATCCACCCATCTTTGCAGGGAAGTAGATGAAAACACAACCTCTAAAATCTCATATAATCTTTAACATGATGATGTCACTTGGAAAGCCAATTTTTTTTAATTGCTAGCTTTCATGAAAATAACAGCTGGTGGATTGCAGTAAATCCCAGTTACATTCCAGTACTTATGTGTATTATTCAATGTTATACTGAGAATATTATGAAGGCACATGTATATGTCCATGAAAGTTATTGGGAATTGTACTTCCCAAACGTTTGTACCTTTGTTTGTTTTTCTTTTGTTTGATGAAAACTCAATAAAAAGATTGATTAAAAAAAAAAAAAAAAAATAACAGCTGGTGGTATTGATATAAAGGTCCTTGTTTGGGGACTTTGTGTAATGGGGTGACAATGGGCTGCCCTTTTCTCAAAGGAAACAATATGCTCTTCTGTGCTTATGCTCGATGTCCAGGCATATTGCAGTGTTGCTATCCTAAAAAAGGCCTTTTGAAAAAACTATTTTGCAGCCAGCAACAGGATTATGCTCTGTGAAAAAAACACATGCAGCTTGTTATTACTGCAGTACATGTGGATAGGGACAGACCATATGTAGGCTGCAGGACATCAGCAGCATTAGGATAAAACAAAGGGCCATGGACAGATTTGGTAAATTATACCCTCCCGTTTATCTCGTACCTTTGACCTTAACGTTCCCCTACTTTTGGGCAAAGTACGCTCTTTATTGGAGACATAGTATTGTGGACTGCATTCGTGATTCGGGCAATGCAGCATTATAAAAATTATCATTTTACCAAAATTTCTATAACTTTTCCAGGCCCTACCTATTGTTATCCCCCCCTCAATACTTTCAAACAAATTCATTCTTTGTTTACTGAGTTCATCTGGGCCTCCAAATCTGCCATCAACCGTTGATATTGCCTAAGCAATTTGGAGGAATAGCCATCCCAGATTTACATAAATATTACCAAGCGGCCCACTTAAGCAGGCTAATCAATTAGTGCAAACCTTAAACTCTGGCCACAACTAGAACAGGCCCAAACCTGTGTCCCCTTGCATAGAGCACTAAAGTGTTTTGGGGATTTATCCCCCACTCTCAAGGCTCACCCTTTAACAGGGCCCAGCACCTGAATATGCAGTTGGTATTTCTCTACCACTACAATGACTTCTGCCGACTCTTCACTCTTCCCTATCCTGGGCAACATGCGTTTTTACGCTTTACTAGACTCCGGGCGATTTCAGGCCTCCCATTTCTTGATAGCTAGAGACGCCTGGCCCACCCTGCAGCTCAGAGCGACTTCCATGGGCCCATTCTGCTTGGACTTTTGAAGGGCATTACAGTTGCATCACTTCTTGCATTCCTTTCCACCTCCATTTGCCTTTTGTCACCGTCTCACTACGTTGGAAGAATACTGTTTGGATTGAGGAGGTCTTCCTCACACACTTTTGAAAGTCTACTTCTTACTTGTAGAACCAACCTTTTTTGAAAAATGGGAATTGGAACTGGGCAGAATCTGTACAGTGGATAAATGGAATAATATTATTAGGTTTGATGTCTAATACAGTGATGGTGCTGTGCTGTTAGGTGCCAACGTGTAAAATATAGAATAAGAAAGTAAATGTATATAAATTTAGGCAGTCATTAGTGTGTTCCTCTAAAATTATATATATATATATATATATATATTGAGATATATATACAGTATATATATATATATTGAGATATATATACAGTATATATATATATATTGATATAAATCTTGTACAAATTAAACTACACAATGCTAAAAAGAAGAATATAAATCCACAAGGTGAGTAGTAATCAATGTGCCAATCAATACCTGTCCAAAGAGTTGCTACAACTAAAAATGTGCTGATAACATTAATATAATAGAATATTGTGACCAATGTTCCCTCTAATTTTTTACTGTGCTGAGCAAATAAAAAAATTTCTGAGCGCCAAACTTTAGACTGAGCAATGGGGGGATGTCAATGCAGAGTGACCAGCGTGCCCCCAATAAATTGCAGAGTACCACAGCAATGCCCCCAATACATTGCAGAGTACCACAGCAATGCCCCAATACATTGCAGAGTACCACAGCAATGCCCCAATACATTGCAGAGTGCCCACAGCATTGCCCCCAATCAATGCAGAGATGCCAGCGTCCCGTCCCAGCCCCCCCCCCCCCCCCCAAATCCCCACTGCTCCATTTAGCTGACAGGAGTGAAGAAAAAACCTAGTAATTCTGGGTATGAAGGTGCAGGTGACATCCCTGGTGATTGGTCTAGTGCCATCCTATGACAGTTTTGACCAATGACTGCTAGCTATTGGCAGAATTTTGCTGCTACTCAAACTATGGGGACTGATGTATGGACTTTAAAAGTGTACAGATCGATAGATGGGAGAAGAGTATTTGAACATCAGATAAGTGCAGTACTTCTGGGTATGGAGGTGTGTGTTACAACCCTGGAGCTTGGCAATCGGCCTAGTGCCCTCCCAGGGGGTGGGGAGACAATTTGCAGCCTTGTGTAAGCTCCAGCCAAAGCAGCACATGCTGGCAACAAACTATTTTTGGAAAACCACTGGTGTATTTACCATAGAAAAAAAAAAAAAGCCTTCGCTAATTCCCAAATGTTAAAAAAGGTGATGGGAGCACTGGCTCACCCACCAGTGTAGAAACCGTTTGCAACACCACACAGCAAGTGTGTATAATATACTGAACATAGCAATGCACAGAAATGTTTAATGAACTCTTAGTAAAGAATGCACTGTATAAATATTTTAACCAGTGTCAGATCTTACAGATACCCAAGAACCCCGAGTAAGGAAGTGAGGTTTACCAGAACCTGTAAATAATTTTGCATTGGATATACAGAAGAGGAAACAATGATAAAATCTTCCACCTACGACCCGTGCACTTACCTCACGAGTCGACGAGTCACAGCAGCTTCTCTTTAGTCCCGGCACCCGCGTCCCTACATCTTCTCAGTCCTCCCGCCTCCTCCTCGGACCTCGGCCAATGGCATGGGGGTGGTATGCCTTTCGGCCAATCAGGAAGCGGGAGGACCCGCTCCCTGATTGGCCAGGAGGAGGATCCGTGTGACAATAGCGAATTTTCATTCGCTATTGTAACACAATGGGCGGGCTCTCGCGGCGCACTGCGTGGCTGCGCCGTCTGACATTGTACTGCGCGGGACCGTCATTTAGACTGCGCTGCCGCGCAGGCGCGTAGTTTAAAGGGAACATTGATTGTGACTGGTGTATGCACAACATAAAAATAAATAACCAAAATGTATAAGTCCAATATTAAAAATTTAGTCTGGTGTGGTATTTTAAGACAAGTGATGTGTCCCTTCACCGTTCAAAGCAGTGGTTAAGTGACTGGTGTCTTTTCTTTCAAATGCTGTGACACCGAAGTGCTCTCAAGCCTTTCACCTTACTACTGTAAGGTAACAGCATGAGTTCATAGCTTTTTCTGAAGGTCCGTGAATTTCCACCTGCTACTAGGGGTCCTTCTATGGTTAGCTGGCTTGTGAGTCTCTATGGTGGATGGTGCCTCCTCTACGGTGGTGGGTATATTATTTATTTTATGTTTTTCATACACCAGTCACAATATTCTGTTATATTATGTTATCAGCACTTTTAAGTTGTAGTAAGGAACACACTAATAAATGCTTAAAGTTATATAAATTGACTTTCTTATTCTATATTTTACATGTTGGCACCTAACAGCACAGCACCATCACTGTATTAGATGTCACACCCCATTAGCCACAGGTCAGCTAACCGGTGCCTGCAGCAGTTAGGTATTATACCACATTTAAAGTGATAGCGTTGGAGCCCTACCTTACATTTTTTCAATTATTAGGTTTGCCCTAAAATCCTCGATTTGTACGAGGGTGCAGGAAACCAACTTCAAAGTTTTGACCAGTTGGTACCACACACCATCGCTTTTACATAAATACTTTCCAAAGACTACTGATCAGTGCTGGCGGTGCCAGGAGGAACAGAGCACTCTGCTCTGGTCCTGCCCTAGACTCAACCATTACTGGGAAGAGGTTTGGAGAATTGTTCAAAGGTTCACAGAGAGATCTATACTTCACCACCTCCTTAATACCGCTAAATCATGCATCCCTCTTACCTGGAAAAGCTCCTAGCCGCCAACCATTGGTCTCTGGCTTTATAAAGTTGAAGAGCTGAATAATATGGAAGACTTGGTTCTTTCCACACAGCATAAGCGAGAGGTGTACACCAAAACCTGGGCATTGTTGAACATGTTTGTCTACTCTGAGGAGGGTAAGGCCCTCTTTGAAGCAGACTCCACTGATTAAGGGTGCTGGTGGTGCCCTCCCTCCAGTCATCCCAGCTTCTCCCTACCCCCCTTTTTTTTTTCTTCTTGCCCCCTTTTCTTTCTACATCTACTCTTTAACCCTCCCCCCCCCCTTTTACTATCAAATCCTACAATCTGGGTAGTTCTCCTCTGTGCTTTGCATATGCACCCTCTCTGCCATCGTGTGCTTCATACTTCCCTTTAAATGGGATTCAGCTCTGGTTTTCATTTGGTTTTGTATTATTGCATACATGTGTTTTGGATTGCATACTACTATTTTGTCTTATCTATTGGATTTTTATGGTTTTATCCTGTACTATGGTGTATCTCTAATCTTATATTATTTTCTGGAATTCTTGGAAGCCGCCTTTTTGTTAAATAAAGAATTTGTATATCAAAAACAAAACAAAAACGGAGGGTCATAAAGCCCCTCGATTCTATACCATACACAGAATTTTGCTATCTACATGACATTCGGTGAGAGTTCACTGTAGGAGACTTGCCAGTATCTACAAACCCTACACTTTTTTTTTTTTTTTGCCAGTTTATAAAATAATTATTCGGTCTTTAGAAAATGTTAAAAATGGCTTTGTGTAGCAAGCATTTAGTTTTGTATTAAAGTGGAAGTATACTACGCCATTAAACTTTTACCTACAGGTAAGCCTATAATAAGGCTTACCTGTAGGTAAAATGAATATCTCCTAAACCGGCACGCTTTAGGACATATTCGCCCTGCATGCAGCCACTGACAGCAGCGGCGCATTCGCTCTGAGGGTCCGGCAGACCTTCAGAGCTCTTTGCTGGCTGCTTGCCGGAAAGTAAACTCAGTGACGTCATCGCGGCTCTGGCCACTCACAGCCCCGGAGCCGCCGAACCCGGAAGAGACGCCAAGGGAACACGACAGCTCCCTCAGCGTTGTCCGGGCGACCGTGTCGGGGCTTCGTTCTAAGGTAAGTTTTTCCATAATGAGCTCGTATGTGATGCATACTAGCACATTATGCCATTGTCTTGCAGGTTTTTTTTTATGTTGTGAGGATACAACCGCTTTATTAAAGAAAGAGTTAATCCTAAGAATTTTCATGTATACATGCACTGCATACATTCACTCTGTACAAATTGGGGCAATATCATCCAAATCCTACACTAATTTTTTCCTACGCAGTTTGTCATCAGCACTTTCTATGCATTCCTTATCACACATAAAGCACATTGTCAATACGACTGCTGTAACCTTTACCTTTTATAGTTAGGGTCTGGCTTATCCATATGCCTCCTATTGGACCTTTTAAGGCCACTTATTCAAATTCAAAAGCTAAGCAGTGCATTATGGTTACAAAGTAAAAATAATTCTCTAGGACCAGGAATTTCAAACCTATTATATGTCCCGCAAATGCATGGTAGCCAAAAAGCGGAACCTCTTCCCTAATCATCTCCTGTATGCAACACAGAACCTTTTAGTATATTATTTATTAGTTCATCTCCAAATATGACACCTCTGCCCGTTTTAGAAGACACATTTAACATGCAGCACACCAAACAAACATGTAACTTTAATGTAGATATTTAACATGCAGCAAGAAACACAACCATGTAACACAAAAGCAAACATGTAACAATTTCTTAGATTAACAATGAATGATGTAGCAGCATGCAATGGGGTAAAATTAACACAAATGTTATCAAAATGCAGGATTTTCACACATAGTCCAGAAATGATAAAATCACACCATGTACATATGGTGGTATTATAAATATACAATGAATTTTAAAGAAAGAAACAAATTAGGTGTAATGAAGTGACAGCAGACACATGGTAATTGCATGCAAAAAAAGTTCATACAAGTAATTGCAAACATAAAACTATTATGCAACATACATATGACTCTTGTACACAAATCCTAATACTGATAGTATTTACATCACACAAGTATGATATTGGCGCAGTAAAGTAAATGCAAAAATGATAGTACTTAATTAAAATTATAAAATTCTTAAACCTATTAGAGCCCATTCACACTGCCGCGACTTGTCAGGCGACTTGTCAGCCTGACAAGTCGCGGTCCATTGAGTAGTACAGGACCCGTTCTAATAGGAGCGACACAAGTCACTCCGACTTAGAAAAAGGGTCCTGTACTACTTTGGGGCGACCTCGGAGCGATTGCATAGACTTCCATTATGTGAAGTCCCTGCAAGTCGCGCCGAAGTCGCGGTGCACAGCAGTGCACGCGACTTCACAGGTCGCCCCCCGAAGTCGTGCCGCTTCAGTGTGAACCGGCACTAATTGTTGTGCTTATTTATACTGTATTAGCCTTGTAGCCATTTGGAGCAGTCTGCTTCTTTGTGCAGCCTTCCTCCAAACTAAGCTCTCTTCCTCTTCACCATTGACGTGCAGACAGGTCTGCAGAAATGTGTATTATGTTTAAAAAAGTAGGTTGAAGCTAATGACCAGTAAAAAGGGTTTAAAAAATCCCCCCAATTCGTCACCTCCTCTTTTTTTGTTTTTCGAAAAAAACATCTATAACTGCATCATAATTATTGGATTATTACAACTATAGCAGCCTTGATGTAAAAAAAAACAGCCACAAAAGGTTATCACTCAAAAAGTCTATGATATGTGTATATTTTCTGCATTACATAACTGAAGTTGTGAATCCCTGGGGTAGTGAATGGCATAAAATGTGGGTGACAAATGGCGTTGAAGGCCCCCGCCATCTGTTTAGGGATGGTTGATCTTTCCTGTGCCCTGCTAATAGCCTTCTTGGTGGTACATATTCTACTCCATTACCAATGCAATTTGGAGAACTATCTAAACTAGAACCGATAAGAAATAATTTATTTGAATTGAATAATTGAACACTTAAATAGTGTTTACCAAGGAAAAAATCCTACATTTTTAAAATTGTAGATATAGCCTGTACTGGAACTGAAGAAACCAGAGAGTTTTTTTTTTTTTTTAATATTAGACTTATTTGGCACGAAGAGTTATCTCTTTACAGGTCCTCCTAACCTGCTCCCGGGCTTCTTGAAGTTGTTTCAACTCTTCTTCCAAACGCAGGACATCCTCCTTCAGCTGTTTTTCTCTGCGCTGAGCGTTCTGCAGATCCCTCCTCGCCTCTTCCAGTTCTGCATCCCGCCTCTGTGCTGCCATGTCACGTTGCAAGTCCAGACTACGAGGAGCCTGCCAGTTCACAGCATGTTCTAGAACTGAGAGGATAACACAATTCAATTTAAAAAGAAAAAAATTATGCAATACATGTCTGCAATAGATGCACATAGACCCATGTTTTATGCCACTAAAGACCCTGCAACTACAGAAAAATACCTGATCTGCTAGAAATGCCCTCAGCTTCTAAGTCATGTTGTGGGCTGACAACAAATTGCATTTTTTGTGGACTAAAGGACGAAAACCCTGCCTAGTTTTCTCTTTCCCAACTACTCAGACTCTCCCATCTCCAACATAAAAGCTAATGATTCTGCAGTTTCAAGATAAAGACTGGGAGGGCCAAGTGTTTCCTTGAGTTACCAGGAAGTGAGTACTACAGTGATACAGGACAGCTCTTAATTTATGAAAGGATCAACAGGTATTTTTTGCACTGATATAACACAACACCTCCAATGGTATATTTAAAAAACCAAAAGGGAGCAACTAAGAGAAATTGTTAGGCTTTACATGCCTTTAAAGGATCAGTACAAATTTGATTTGTCAATATCATATCATAAAACTGAAAGGATGAGTCAAAATATAGGATGTTTAATGGTCAAGGATTTAGAAAAGTGACACTGCAACTACAGTACTGCTTTCTACCCAAGGAAGTTTGCAAACCTCTGCATGTAATTGCTATACACCTAGAGCAGGGGTCTCCAAACTTTTTAAACAAAGGAGGGCCAGTTTACTGTCCTTCAGACTTCAGGGGGGCCGGATTTTGGCCGGGAGGGGGGCTTCGTAAATGTCCCGGGCCCAGCATCGGTGAAAATAAACATGGCTTTAGGGTTGATGGTCAGTAGGAGGAGGAGTAGTGGTATCATCATTGGTATTAGTGGGAGGAATAGTGTCCTATTATTGGTATCAGTGGGAGGAATGGTGCCCCATAATTGGTATTAGTGGGAGGAATAGTGCTCCATCATTGGTATTAGTGGGAGGAATAGTGCCCTATCATTGGTATTAGTGGGGGGAATAGTGCCTCATCATTGGTATTAGTGGGAGGAATAGTGCCCCATCATTGGTATTAGTGGGAGGAATAGTGCCCCATCATTGGTATTAGTGGGAGGAATACTGCCCCATAATTGGTATTAGTGGGAGAAAAAGTGCCCCATCATTGGTATTAGTGGGAGGAATAGTGCCCCATCATTAGTATTAGTGGAAGGAACAGTGCCCTATCATTGGTATTAGTGGGAGGAATAGTGCCCCATCATTGGTATTAGTGGGAGGAATAGTGCCCCATCATTGGAATTAGTGGGAGGAATAGTGCCCCATCATTGGTATTAGTGGGAGGAATAGTGCCCCATCATTAGTATTAGTGGAAGGAACAGTGCCCTATCATTGGTATTAGTGGGAGGAATAGTGCCCCATCATTGGTTTTAGTGGGAGGAACAGTGCCCCATCATTGGAATTAGTGGGAGGAACAGTGCCCCATCATTGGTATTAGTGGGAGGAATAGTGCCCCATCATTGGTATTAGTGGGAGGAACAGTGCCCCATCATTGGTATTAGTGGGAGGAATAGTGCCCCATCATTGGTATCAGTGGGAGGAATAGTGCCCCATCATTGGTATTAGTGGGAGGAATAGTGCTCCATCATTGGTATCAGTGGGAGGAATAGTGCCCCATCATTGGTATTAGTGGGAGGAACAGTGCCCCATCATTGGTATTAGTGGGAGGAATAGTGCCCCATCATTGGAATTAGTGGGAGGAATAGTGCCCCATCATTGTTAATAATTGAAAGTGCAGTGCCCAATTGTTGGTGTCAGTGGGAGGAACAGTGCCCCAAGGGACGGGTTAAGGATAGCAGGGGGCCACATGTGGCCCTCGGGCCGCAATTTGGAGACCCCTTACCTAGAGGCACCACCGCTTTCAGGGTAATGGGGATCACTGTCTAATAAAGGAAACTTTTAGGCCAGATTCAAATATATGCGGCCGTGGGTTCGTGCCTGGGGTCTGGTGCGTGTCTGTTCACCGTCCGTCCGTATTTTTGCCTGAATTCGCACCTGAACTGGACCCAAACAGGCACATGACCCTTTTTCAACCCACTCCGCTGCTGCCCCGGACCTGTTTGAACCGGCTCCATTGAGAGCCAGTCCCACTCGCCTATCATATGAATTGGATGCAGGGAAACCCGTATCCAATTTGCATATACTGTAGGTGAACCCAGCCTTAATGTAAGATGCCATTGCCAAGCTCATCCTCTAAAAAAATTGTTATCAAACTAAATCCGTGCTTTTATTAGTTAAGTTGCAACAAATGACTGATGGAAAGATCATAATAATATGTGTGTGACCACCAAAAGACATGTAGAGCATAATCACATGTCAATGTACTACTAAAACAAAGATGATTAATACAAAAATTAAGTTGAACTTTTAAATCTATCAGAACCTTGTCAAACCTAACAGAGTATGGATAAATAATCAATGTTAATATTTTATCAACAGTAAACAGATCATGGCAACTTAACCACATTTTCTATACAAATCTTAAAGGATACCTCTACTGGAAAAATATGAAGGCAACTCTGCTAACCACTTAAAATGCTGGTTGTCTGCTCAACTGACACCGCAAGGTAAAAAGGATCTAATTCTATGACAATGGCGGGCATCATGGCATCACACCTTGAAATGTATTTGTAATGACACACATAAATAACTATAATTAGATACACTATATTGTCAAAAGTATTGGGACGTCTTCCTTTACACACTTATGAATTTGTGGCATCTCAGCAGGGTAGCCATAAGAAAATTGTGGGGCTCCTTACACAGCTTTAGGCCAGGGCCTCCTAAGGCTGACTTACATCAGGGTCCCCAGAGTCTCCCCTCCTTTCATCAGTGTCCCCAGAGTCATCCGCCACTTACATAAGGGTCCCAAGAATACCCTCTCCCTAAATCGGGGTCCCCAGAGTTGCCCCTCTTACATCAGGTTCCCCAGAGTTCTTCCTTCTTAAACAGGGTTTCTAGAGTTTGCCCTTATATCAGAGAGCCCACTTTTATTAGGGTCTCCAGGTCTCCCCTATATTAGGATCTAAAGTCCCCCCTTATATCAGGGTCCCCATAGCCCCCTTACATTAGGGTCCCTCAGAGCCCCCCTTGTTAAATCAGGGTCCCCAGAGACCCCCTTACATCAGGGTCCCCAAAGTTCCCCCTCCTTAAATCAGGGACCCCAGATTTCCCCCTTACACTAGAGTCCCCCTTTCATTAGAATCCCCAAAGTCACCCTCCTTACATCAGAGTCCCCAGAGCCCTCTTAATTCAGAGTCCCTAAAGTGACCTTACATCACGGTTCCCCAATTCCCCTTATCTATTCCCTTTTAGTCTATTCCCTAGAGCCTATTCCCTTATAATAGGGTCCCTAAAATAAGAAGGGAAGAGCAGAGTCGGGCAAGGAGAGTGGAGAGGATTAAGAGAATAGTTGGGGTAGTGGAAGGGGAGAAGAGAGTATTGTGAAGACCCCAGCTTATATAAGGATTTATTCATTCTCATTGAAGCAGTCAGCTACAGGACAGGTGGAAGCTGGAAAGCTGGGGACTGGGACCGGTTAGGTATGGAGGAGGAACTTCCTCCTTCTCCTCCTCTGAATGCCGGACCTGGGGGAGGGGAGAGCACGTGATTGGTTGCTAGAACATGGGTGGTCCTAACAACCAAACCCTAGGGCTAAGAACAGTGGGCGGCGGTGGCGGTGGATGTTGTCAGCCGCTGTACATTAAGGGACAGCTCTGATTGCTGCACAGCCTGTGCTGTTGCTGAGTGGTGTGGCTGTGGCAGCAGGGATGCTGACTGGGTAATTGGGCAGGACGCTCTGGAGGGGGGTTTGGACCCAGCAACAACCGGTTGGTTGGGGCCCAGGCCCATAGGACATCCGGGCCCCCTATATGTGTATGGGCTATCCCCCCAAATGGCAACTCTGCATCTCAGTCTTATTCTGTAGGGTTCAATACTGAGTTGATCCACCTTTTGCAGCTATACCAGCTTCAACTCTTCTGAGAGGGCTGTCGACGAGGTTTAGAAGTGTGTCTAAGGGAATTTTTGAGCATTCTTCCAGAAGCACACTTGTGAGGTCAGGTACTGATGTGGATGAGAAGGCCTGGCTCGCAGTCGCCAATCAAATTCATTCCATCGGGTTGAGGTCAGGACTCTGTGCAGGCCAGTCAAGTTCTTCCACCCAAAACATGCTCATCCATGACTATATGGACCTTGCTTTGTACACTGGTCCAAATAATTTGGTGGAGAGGGGATTATGGTGTTGGGTTGTTTTTCAGGGGTTGGGCTTGGCCCCGTAGTGAAGGGAAGTCTTAAGTCATCAGCATTTGGACAATTTCATGCTCCCATCTTTGTGAGAACAGTTTGGGGATGACCCCTTCCTGTTCCAACATCACTGCACACCAGTGTACAAAGCAAGGTCCATAAAGACATGGATGAGCGAGTTTGGAGTGGAGGAACTTGACTGGCCTGCACAGAGTCCTGACCTCAACCCAATAGAATACCTTTGGGATGAATTATAGTGGAGACTGCGAGCCAGCTCTTCTCGTGCCACATTAGTGCCTGACCTCACAAATGCTCTTCTGGAAGAATGGTGAAACATTCCCATAGACACTCCTAACCCTTGTGGACAGCCTTCCCAGAAGAGTTGAAGCTGTTAAAGCGGCAAAGGGTGGGCCAACTTGATATTAAACCCTACAGACTAAGACAGGGATGCCATTAAAGCTGATGTGTGAGTAAAGGCAGGTGTCCCAATACTTTTGACAATATAGTGTATACAGTATGTATATAAAATGCACAGTTAGATATGAGAAAATATTAAAAGATCAGTGGAATACTGTATTAAGAGTTGAGTCTCTCTTCTAGGCCAGACCAGCTTATTCAAAACGGACACTGTTCTTGCTTCTTGGCAAGTCTCTTTGTGCCTTATGTATCTACCAGAGTTGTATAAAGTACTCGAAACCCATACTTGAGTAAAAGTACAAGTGCTCGATCAAAAAGTGACTTGAGTAGAAGTACTAAAGTATTCAACATTTTTTGTACTTAAGTATTGCAAGTAGTTTTTTAAAAAAAATTTGCTACTCAAGTACTGAAAGTAAAAGTACCAGTAGTTTTGAAAAAAAAATTGCTACTCAAGTACTGAAAGTAAAAGTACAAGTACTGTGTTATGTAGTTATTAAAGAAAGAAGTCAAAAGTTTGAACATCATATTGTTTTTTATTATTTCAAATGCAGCTTTTATTTATACATACAGTAGATTTTATTTTAGTATGCGCTGATAATACATGTTTTGAACTTCATGAAACCTGCCATCTACTGTTCTGGCAGTGGTAATTTTTATAATAGTAACGAGTAACTATGCAGCACAAAAAAAAAATATCGAAGTAGAAGTATTGAAATCATCGAAAAAATGTAGTGAAGTAAAAGTGGAAGTAGGAGAAAAAAATTCTACTCTAGGAAAGTACAGATACCGCCTTTCGGGACTTAAGTACAGTAGTGAAGTAGTTCTACTTAGTTACTATACATCTCTGGTATCTACATATTACTAAGAAATAGAGTTATCTCCCCAACAGCACCAATCAGATTCAAAACTTCACAGCATGTCTGATACTGATTGGTGGCTAAGATTTTAACTCTGGTTTTCAGTAACAACATGTTGATACATAAAACTCTTTCTCTTTAATTTTATACTTTAACAAGATTTCTGTGACATTTGAGATTCCTCCAAAATCCAGTTACTCACCATGTGACATGTCTGGCCCATGGTGTAGCGACAGGTATTGCATGTTTGGATTGGTGAGGGCAGATCCAGGGAATGGGTGTGGCTCAGTGCACATCTGTAACTGCTGCTCCAAAGACTGGATGTGGGCTACGTGGGTCAGAACCAGGCCCTTCTGTAAGATATAGTTACGGATCAGTATATTCAACATTACCTTTAACTTACATTTCCTCTCCTTTTCTTTATATCATATATCATCAAGAAAAGATTATCTGTTACTACCTGTGTCAGCATTGTCCTCTGATACTCCAAGCAGGCTGGTGGAGTGAGATTGAGTGTGTACCTTATAGCAGACCATGCACTAAAAAGAATCGGGCCTCCAACCTGCATCTCAAATTGCTGCATGATGGTTATGAAATACACCCCTACGGAAAAAAAGTTAGAAAACATACTTACCTTAGAACCAGCTTCTACACTGAACAAAGAAATTTCACAATACTTCCAACGAGATCCTGGGAACACTGAGAATCTCACGAGAAGCCACTTTATACTGTACTTCTGCTAGAGTGAGATCCTCAGTGTTCATATCCACCCATCAAAATGTGTAAATTAAAGTGGTTGTAAACCCTTACATATACCCAGTGAAGTGAATGGGCTCTGGCGATACACAGAGCTGAAGCAAATCCACCTACATATGTTGTACCTGTTTATCTGCAGTCTTCTATTCTCTACAACGGTCTACATCCATTCAAAGTCCAGAATTTATAAAGCTTGTCTGAACTGTCAGAAAGAGGGGTGGAGAGCTCAAATGACACACTGCAGAGTTCAGTGAGAGCTGATTGGAGGGAAGAGACACACTCCCCTTTAAACAGCTCACAGGAACAGCTGAGGCTGTCAATCAGCTGGAGATCCTCCCCACAGTCACCATTATTCTCTAGGTCAGGCATGTCCAACCTGCGGGGGGCACGGCGGCGCAGGAAAGGCATGGCGGCATTTTATTACTTGTATACCTTAACTATAGTATATATTTTATATGCGGCCCGAGAAAATTTCTCTACTCTCATTGTGGCCCAGAGAAGCCAAAAGGTTGGACACCCATGATCTAGGTGAAACAAGAGCTCTAGAGTTGGAAGTGTAAAGGGGTGATTTCTTGAGCTACATCACCACCAAAATGTTCTCAAACACTGCTTTAGCATCCGAACAAACAGCTCACAGAGACCAGAGTAGACCACCAAACTGCAGGCCCACATCAAAGAAGTACAGCCAAAGGTTATTTGTCTGTACTTCTCCTGTGGATCACAGTTCAGTCTGCACTCCAGTGACCCATTCCCGCTGCCAGCTGATGTCGCTGAGCCAGTCCAGCTCAGGAAAATTGCAACCATATGGGTGGGGTTTTGCCCACATGCCTGGACCGGCATTCAGCTAGCCGCTGAGAGCCTGAGCCAGCATCCCCACCCCCTTCAGAGCTCAGAGCTCCAGTAAGTGCGGGGGGGGGGGAGGGGAGAGCAGAGAGCTGGTGACTGACAGTGACCAGCTTTCTGCTCACGGAGCTCTGAGAACAAAGCGATCGGCGGTGTTTGATCACTTGGTTCTCAGTATTAGAGCTGGCGGATGGGCCTCTCATAGTAATGTCACAGGCAGTCTTTTAAAACCTCAGATACATCAGTGACACCGAGCTTATGGAAGCTCTACCAAAGTCTTTCTCAGCTCTGATTAGGACTTCCCTCACTATGCCAGGTGCTGCAGTATCTGAAGTCTGTTAGTGTTTAAAAGGAGGAAAGGAAGAACATTTGCTGGATAGGGTTTTTTGGGGAAAGGGAGATTTTTTCCTAGGGGAGGAAAGATTTTGCTCGGGAATGGGGCGTTTTTTTTTTATCAGAGACAGGGCAGGTGGGACAGTGAATGAGGGATGAGAGGAGGAATGCTTGGCCAATAATATCACAACTTCACATTTGTTGTCAGCGTATTGTCACGATTACATGTTTGTTGTTAGAGTATTGCCACAATTGCATGTTTTTTATCGGAGTATTGTTACAATTGCTTGTTTGTTTTCTGCATACTGTTATGCATACTGTTTCTGCATACTGTGGGTGGAGGTTAGGAGGTGCTGCTTGGCATATTTGTGAGGGCTCGAGCTAATCCTCTAGTAAAGAACTGGCAGGGGGCAAGTGACCTCATAAATAGACATGAGTCGTGCCAGGAGGGGCAGTCGGGTTGAAGAAGGAAATGGAGTGCTGAAGAGGCTGTCAATAGCCCTTTGAGGGTGCCCCCTAATCTGGGGGGGTGACCTTGGGCCTGGGGCACGGGTGCTAGAAGGTTCCTACCAAAACAAACAGAGGAAGCCCTTCCTGGAGGCTCGTGAGTAAGAAGAGAGGACAGCATGTCTGGGAGATCTGAGAGTCAGCTGGGTGGACTGGTAAATGTCAGTCTGGGGGGACTGTGTAGAAGTTAGCCTGGAGGGCTGGTGAAAGGGGCAGCTGCAGCCAGGCGTGTTGGCAGTGCCCAAAGAAGTGGTGCTGGGATCAGTAGCCACAGGAGTAATTCAAGCTGGACACTGAAATTCTACTACACACCTAAGGGGCCTCCGGTTCCTGCCTGCAATGGGCCATTGATTTATTTTGACTAAGTAACTGTAAGGTAACTCTCAGGTATTCACAGTGTTCCGGCTTCCGGATTAATTTCTGCAAGCAAGTGTGTGCTCGAGGAAGAAGAGGAGCTGTTTATAGAGACTGTATATAGGAAGAGTTGTCCCTGAAGTTGTTGCCGAAGTAAAATGGGCATCTCATAACCTCCTATCTCTATCCAAGGTATTCTCTGACTCACAATTGAATATTTGTTACCCCCATACTGTCAACCCAATTTCTACAACATACTGCAGCTATTCTCTGTCTGTATTGTAAATGTTGCTCATTTGCTGCCTGCATATTATAACAATATACTGTTTATTGCCTGCATATTGCATACAATTTCCCATTTGGGGCCCATGTATTGTTAGGATTGCCTTTTATTGCCTATGAATGTTCAATTCACTGTTCTTTGGAGCACAATCTTACTATAATTTAGTCCCCTGTAGGCCTGCAGTTATCAAAGTACACTGCTATTATCCTCATGTTTGTCCATGGCACAGTATGTGCACCACTATCAAGCGCTTGAACTTTATTTAGCTCACTGTTACTATCCCAATGTTCCGCCATGGCAAAAATGTTAACCAACATGATTATATATATATACATATACATATACACAAAATTCAGAGAAAGAAAATGTATTAACAATTTTAGGATAATTGCTTAAAAACCTACTGTTTATAATAATTTCTCTGTAATGATAGACTATTCATTGTGTGAGTTGATGTAAAGCGGTCAAGAACACAATGTTGGAGACCTTAGGGTGTCATTAAACCCACATCATTAAAATCTGTCAGTACATGCTGTATTCCATGCTATTCATACTTACCTAGTCACCATGGGATTCCTTTTCTGTGTTCTGCAAAAAACCTGGTTGATCTTGCTGTTCACTGTCCCTCCCTCCTTGCCTGTGTCTCCACTGCAGTCTGAGATTGTGTAGATCATCTGTCACATCTACTGAGCATACTCCAGTTTCAGCTCCCTTATAAGCTGTTAGTTTCCTCCTTTTTCTTATATGTTCATCCCACATGACTACACAGTCACACATGTGGGTTTATACAATCTTGAAATTAGTATACGACAGCCCACTGCCTCCCTCTTCCTCCATGCCCACTAAACAGCTTAACACATCCCGAGACTTCTGCCAATTAAATATCTCCCCCCTTCTCCAGCACTTTAGGGATCACATCAAAACATGGCACTTCCTTTGTTTATCAGTGGCAGGAAGGGTGAATCGAAATAAAAATATTTTTATGCCGTAGTTATTTTACTTCCTTCATAATACCCCGATGGTGATCCCATTAAAAATCTTTAGAATAGTCAACACACTTTTCCGCACCAATTTGGAAAGAGGGCTCTCCCAGAATAAAGCTAGAACATTTACCAAGGCCCAAAGATGACGGTGGGTTTGCTTTGCCTAAACCATGGTTGTATTATTTAAAGGCTCAGCTACAACACGTTATCGGCACCATAGGCATAAGGGAAGAAGTGGATAGCATGGAATGCAACTCCTCCATGGAGGTGATGTCTCACATCACCCATAGAAGGTCCATTTCACAGGCTCTAGAGGTGCAGGCTTTCAGATTACTGCACAAGCATTACCTGACCTATAACTTATTTCAGAAGGTCTGGAACAAAACCAAGTACCTCCAGAAGGTAACAGGCTATACAAAATTTAGTCCCATATGGCTAAATGATACTTTCAATGGAGTTGGCTAATTTGCAGTGTGGTGCAGAATATGGAGTAACACACCTTAAACAAATATTTCATAATGGGGTCAACATGCAGTTAGATCACAGAGCAAATCCTCGGAATAGCATTTATCTCCCACTCCATTGTTTAGTCTCATTAGGGATGCCGACTCATCCAAAGGCTTTATCTCAAAGTTATGCCATGCTCTTACAGTCTTACCTGAGGCGGCATCTCTTGAGAGTGGTGGAACGCTGGGAACAAGATGTTGGCCAACTGGAAGGTGAACAATGGGAGGAGGCCTTTCAGGCTGTGGTCATGTGCTCATTGAATGTGTCGCAAAGGCTAACTCAGCTGTATATCCTGAAGGTGTATTTTACGCCTCTCAGACTACACTTGATGGGCAAACTAACAGAATCCACTTGTGCAAGGTGTAAGCAGGACCACGGTGACCTAATTCCCCTTTTGTGGTGTTGCCGCAACTTCATTCATACTGGGGTGTGGGGGGGGGGGGGTTGAATAGGGTCATCTTAGTTTTTCAGTAGTCCCTTCCCCTAGACCCAAATGCCTGTTTATTGGGTATACTGAAAGAGTACGACTGAGAAATACACACTAGAGAGGCTATACTCAGATCCTTATTCCAGGCGTGAAAGTTGATCAGATCAAAGTACATTGGAAGTCAGAGGACCCCCCTACTTTAAAAATATAGGTGAGTTGTTAAAAATGGAAAAGCTTATCTTCCAACATAGGGGTAATGCACATAAATTTGAGAGGTTATGGTTGGATGTTCCAGGGCTTGCAATGGTAGATTTGATCATGGATAGGCTGCTTAGGCTCAGTGCTGGCTAGCTTTGTTCAACTGCTGAGTATAATGACAGAATGGTCGAGAGGTGACAGCTTTGTCTATGGTCTATGTGAATGGTGCAAAAATTAAGTTTTTTTTGGTTTTCAAAAATCATGCTGTCTAATCAGCATCTTGATATGCCACACCTGTGAGGTGGATGGATTATCTCGGCAAAGGAGAAGTGCTCACTAACACAGATTTAGCCAGATTTGAGAACAATATTTGAGAGAAATAGGCCTTTTGTGCACATAGAAAAAGTCTTAGATCTTTGAAAAATGGGGGCAAAACCAAAAGTGTTGCGTTTATAATTTTGTTCAGTGTATGTCCATTGAACGATTTATTGGTCATTACATGATGGCATGATCATCTGCTCTCACGGCAGAGTATTCGTTTTTTGAAAAGGAGTTAGAACAATTTTTTGTATAGTGTATGGCCAGCATAAGAAGCATTCCTCAACGCCTTCTGGGAAAACAACTTCAGGAGCGTCGGTCTCCTGTGTCCCTCACACTTTGTCTGGTTCCTTCTGCTGACCTCCATGTTGTTACAGAATACAGTAATGAGGTCGTTGGAAGGAACCACTTAGTACTGCACATCTAAACCTATAAGCAATGGTATTTAGTGTTGAAAACCATTGATCGACCAGTCCATAAGAATAAAGCTAGTTGGTTGCCAGGGGCTCCTCCGTCCATTTTTTGTGCTGGGGGTAGACGTATAAGTGGGGGGAGCGAAGTTCCCATTCCTGAATTTCATGTTATAATAAAAGCAGACCTACCATAATGAGGAATGCTGAGTCAGAAAATGGAAACAATATTCTATGGTAAGCAATTACAAAACATGAAAAAATTTAATTTTATATAGTAAGCAACTACTTGGACACAGTGGAGCGAAAAAAAAGCTGTGGCAGGCATTATGCATGCCTTCATTACGCTGATCGGGCATGTTGAATAGAAACTATTTGCTGTGCACACTGCACATACGTATGTTCCCCCGCCCTGCTATCCACCAAAGAGGCATTAATTACTGTGCACCAGTGAGACTCTCACAGAGAGCCATTCATGATAATTTACCTAAGACCTCATGCACATTGGACATTTTTATAGCTGCTGTTTTTGGCATCAGATGTTTCTTTCTGCAACCAGTAAACTCCCCAGCATGTTATCCTATGTGTCCCTGCACACATAGGCTGTTATCAGCAGTTTTTGGCAGAGGCGTTTTTCATCTGTAAAAACGCTCTAACTCTGATAAAAGCTTAAAAACTCTGAAAAACGCGGCTATTCTGCGTTTATCAACGTTTTTGAGCCTTAGGCCCCTTTGACACCTGTCTGCTTCGTCGATGGACTCCATTCTGCTCAGCGAGGGATTGATCCGCCGATCCCCGCTGAGCAGACAAATGACAGCTCTGTCTCCGCTCTGTGTGCAGAGATGGAGCTGTCAGATCCCCGCTCTTTTAAATGGGGGAATCGGATGAGAACGACCGTCTGTCCGTTCTCATCTGATCCGATCCACCAGATGGATGGAAAATAAGGTTTCCATTCGTCTGGATTTGACAGACAGGATCGGATCGGATGTCAGCGGACATGTCTCCGTTGACATCCGCTGCCCCATAGAGATGCATGGGGCATCCGATCAGATCCGCCTGAAAGGCCTCTTTCACACATACGGATCGTTCATTTCATCAGTTCAGTCACATTAAAATGTATGAAGTATTCATCAGTTTTTCATCCATTTTTTTTTTTACATCCACTACCAATGCAAAAACAGATGAAAAACAGACAAACGTCCGATCCGTTTTTTTAACGGAAGAAAAATACGGTCCGTATGTGTGAAAGGAGCCATAAGCTTTTGTGGGAGTATAGATTTGCTAAAAAAAAAAAAAAAAAACTAAAAAACGCTACCGTTAACCACTTAAGCCCCGAAAGATTTTACCCCCTTCCTGACCAGGGGGTATTTTGCGATTCGGCACTGCGTGACTTTAACGGACAATTGCGCGGTCGTGCGACGCTGTACCTAAACTAATTTGACGTCCTTTTTTTCCCACAAACAGAGCTTTCTTTTGGTGGTATTTGATCACCTGTGCGATTTTTTTGATCATGCGCTATAAACAAAAAAAGAGCGTCAATTTTGCAAAAATAACAATATTTTTCACATTTTTTTTATATGAAATTCCCCCAAAAAAATGTAAAAAATCAGAATTTTTTAACATTTTCGGCCAATTTGTTTTATGCTACATATGTTTGGTAAAAAAAAAAATCGCAAAAAGCGTATTTTGATTGGTTTGCGCAAAAGTTATCGCATTTACTAACAAAGGGAAAGATTTTTGTCATTTTTGTTGTTTTTTTTTTTAAACGCGTAATGGCGGCGATATGTGATTTTTTTTGCGGTACTGCGACATTGCGGCGGACAGATCGGACCCTTGACTGACATTTTTGGGGTTACCAGTGACATTACTGCAGTAATCAGTGCTATACATATGCACTGTTACTGCAAAATTACACTGGTAGTGAAGAGGTTAACTTTATTTGAGAGGGAGGGGCTGTGTGTGTCCCTAGGGGCGTGATTCTAACTGTGATTGGCTGTCTGTTGAGCTGTAGAAACAGTGATCAACGGTTCTACATAGTAGAACCGTGTGATCACAGTTTCTACACAGGGGAGAATGACAGGTGGCTTGTTTACACAAGCTGCCTGACTTTCTCCCTCTGCAGCGGCGATCACAGAGTGACCGGCGGACATCGGGTCCGCCGGTCACACGCGCGGGGGGGTCCGTGACCACGCGGGAGCGCGCCTCCGGCGGTGCGTGCTCGCTCCCTAGACCCTCACAGGCTAGCGACGTAGACCTACGCCGCTTTGCCTGTGAGGGGCTGACTGCCGACGTAGATAGTCGTGCGGCAGTCGGCAAGTGGTTAAAAAACGCTGAAAAACGCAACTGCAAAAAAGTTAGAGATTTCTACTGACATTTTGATAACGTCCCCTGTGCATGAGGCCCTATGCGCACACACTATATAATTGTCTTTAGATTTTTTCCCTTTAGATTTACCAAAACCATATAATATGAGGTCAAATCTAAACACTTTCAATTTGTATGCAATCTGGCAGGGCCTTGCACTACATAGTTGAAGGTAAATCTAAAGGAAATCGAACAACAAAAGTTGTATAGTGTGTATCCAGCCTTATGGCTACATTCATGCAGGTAACTAGTCACAGTGTAAATGGCAGCGGCAGGAATCTGCTGCCATTTTTGCCACCTGTGAGTGGCTAGCTGGGACCACTGGCACGCAGACTTTAAAGCGGAGTTCCACCCTGGATTTTTTTTTTTTTTTTTTTAATACCCCCGGGACTGTCAGGGCTAGTGCATTCCACAATGGCTAGCCTCTGATCTGTCCCGGGTTGCACTTACCTGTTAGGACAAATACTTACCTTGCAAACGTCTTGTCCAGCGCTGCCATCTCAGATGTGGGCAGCTTGAAGCCAGCGCGTCCTCTTCGGCGTCTTCTTCCGCCTTCTTTGGTCCCACGATGCTCTGCGCCGGCCCCGACGTCACTTCCGGGTCGCGCGCGTCATCCCTCCACAGCTTCTGGGCATGCCCAGAAGCTGTTTAGAAGGGGATGACGCGCGCGACCCGGAACTGACGTCGGGGCCGGTGCAGGCGCAATGATTCCTGGGAGCTATGACGTCCAGCTCCCAGGGATCATTGCAGAGCCAGGAAGTGACGACGGGCCGCGGCCGAGGAAGGAGGAAGAAGGAAGTAAGGTAAGTATATTTTCTTCGCTACGAGGTAAGTAAAAAAAAAAAAAATATGCGATTATCCATTTCTTTTTCAGGTGACCCGGAGCGAGAAGATGGAGGTAAGTATAAAAATAGGGTGGAACTCCACTTTAACCACATAAGGACCGGGCCTATTTCTGACACTTGTTGTTTACTAGATAAAATCAGTATTTTTTGCTAGAACCCCCAAACATTATATGCATATATATATATATATATATATATATATATATATATATATATTTAGCAAAGACTCTGGAGAATAAAATGGCGGTTGTTGCAATATTTTCCGTCACGCGATATTTGCGCAGCAGTCATTCAAACGCAATTTTTTGGGGAAAAAATACATGTCACTGAATTAAAAGAAAAAACTAAACAGTAAAGTTAGCCCAATATTTTTTTGTATTGTGAAAGATGATGTCACGCTGAGGAAATCAATACCTAACATTTTATTGGTTTAAAATTGCACACACTCCTGGAATGGCGACAAACTACGGTACTTAAAAATCTCTATAGGCAACGCAATCTCCATAGGCAACGCATTAAAAAAAATTTAACGGTTACCAGTTTAGAGTTACAGAGGATGTCTTTTTCTAGAATTAGTGCCCTCGCTCTGACGATCGCGGCGATACCTCACATGTGTGATTTCAACACCGTTTTCATTTGCAGGCGTGACTTAGGTATGCGTTTTTCATTGGTGCACAAGCTCACAAAGGGCGCTTTAAAAATGTTTTTTTTTTGTTCCTATTTTTTATTTTTTATTTTTAACACTGTTTTTTTTAAAAAAATGTAATCATCCCTTGTGACAATAATAGGCAGTGACAGGTACTCTTTATGGAGGGATCTGGACCTCAGACCCCCCCCCCCAAATGCACTTCAAAGTATTTAAAACAGGGAAATCGTCATTTTTGAATACTGTCACTTTTTTTAAGTTGGCGCCACTGGCAGCTGAGTAAACCGGAAGTGTTGTCGTGCTCAGGGCCGTCTTTAACACAAGGCAAAGGGGGCAGCTGCCCTGGGCTTCGTCATTGTTGTGGGGCCCAAAGCAGCTGCCCTTTGAGCCCACACTGCCTGCAAACAGTGGATAAGTGGATTTGGGAGTGCCCAAGAAAATATTTGCCCAGGGTCCAATCAATATTAAAGACGGCCCTGGTCGTGACGTCGCTTCAGGGTTACATGATCGGAGACCCGATTGAAGCCGAATCCGGCTTTGTTCAGGACTCAAACCAGCCTGCGGACGTGCCAGCTGGTTGCTTGGGTCTCCTGGTGCGGTAGAGCCGCAGAAGGAGGCGGGAGGGGGGGGGGTCTCCTCCCGCTTGCTGGGATAATGGCCGAGCAGCTGCTGAACCGCATCGGTAGTTATCTCCTGAAAGCCGACCTCCGGCTCTAAAAAAAAGTACAGGTACATCGGTTTGCGGGAAGTGGTTAATGACAGGTCGCTGGCTCCACATCTATGTGCATCCAGCAGCAATCTCCGCAGGTAAACATTGGTGTGCAATTAGTCACGGATAGCTGCAGCCATAGGCCAACTATCATTAAAATGCACGGGCTCGGTGGCGGCAGCTAGCCGCTCACAGGTGACAAAAACAACAGCAGAAATGAACAGATTCCTGACGCTGCCATTTGTACGGTGCAAATGTAGCCCTAAAGCGATTGTAAAGTCTCGTTTTTTTCCTATAAAAATAACAAACATGTTATACTTACCTCCTCTGTGCAGTTGGTTTTGCACAGAGCAGCCTGGATCCTCCTCTTCTCGGGTCCCTCCATGCTGCTCCTGGCCCCTCCCTCCTGTTCAGTACCCCCACAGCAACCAGCTTGCTATGGGGGGCACCCAAGCCGAGTCACAGCTCCCTGTGTCCATTCAGACCCAGGCCCTCTCCCCTCTGATTGGCTAGCTGACTTTGATTGACAGCAGTGGCAGCCAATGGTGCTGTGTCTCAGCCAATCAGAAGGGAGAATCTCAAACGGCTGAGACACTTTTGGATATCGCTGGACAGAGAAGGGGCTCAGGTAAGTATTAGGGGGTGCTGGGGGAGGCTGCTACACACAGAAGGCTTTTTATCCTAATGCATAGAATGTAATAAGATAAAAAAAAAAAACTTCTGACTTCGCAACTCCTTTAACCACTTGCTTACAGGGCACATATACCTTGCCCAGACCAATTTCCAGCTTTCAGCGCTGTCACAATTTGAATGACAATTGCGCGGTCATGCAACACTGTACCCATATAAAATGTTTATCATTTTTTTCCCCACATTATATGGAGCTTTCTTTTGGTGGTATTTAATCACTACTGGGGTTTTTATTTTTTGCTAAACGAACAAAAAAGATACATTTAAAAAAACAAAAAGATTTTCTCTATTATTTTGTTATAAAATTTTGCAAACAGGTAATTTTTCTCCTTCATTGATGTGTGCTGATGAGGCTGCACTGATGGGCCCTGATAGACTGCACTAGTGGACACTGATAGGCTGCACTAATAGGCTGCACTGATGGGCACTGCCTCATCAGTGCCTGTTTAACAGGCACTGATGAGGCAGCACTGATAGGTGGATAGATATAAGCAAGGTGCTGCTCTATTATTTTGTTATAAAGTTTTGCAAACAGGTAATTTTTCTCCTTCATTGATGTGTGCTGATGAGGCTGCACTGATGGGCCCTGATAGACTGCACTAGTGGACACTGATAGGCTGCACTAATAGGCTGCACTGATGGGCACTGATAGGGCAGCACTGATGGGCACTGATAGGTAGCACTGATGGGGTGGCACTGGTGGGCATTGTTTAACAGGCACTGATGAGGCAGCACTGATAGGTGGATAGATATAAGCAAGGTGCTGCGCTAAGGCCTTAAAGAGGTTGTAAACCCTCTCTTGGAACTTGTACCTACAGGTAAGCCTATAATAATGCTTAACTATAGGTACTGTAAATATCTCTCGTGCCGTTCCTTCAGAGCCCTGTGCCGTGAACGGCGGCTCCCGTGCGCATGCGCGGGAGTGATGTAATTGCGCCTCTTGCCAATCAGATGATCAGAGGACGCGAACCAGGAAGCAGGATGGCCAAACATGTCGGCCGTTCTGTCGCTGAGCGGACGGCACTGCGGGGGCTTCGTTCTAAGGTAAGTATTTCATAATGAGCTAGTATGCAATGCATATTATAGCACATTATGCCTTTGTCTTACAGGGTTTTTTTATTTATTTTTTTGGGGAGGGTTTACTTCCTCTTTAAGAGCATTAGATGTGAAAATGATAATGTGATAATAATGAATATGAATAATAAGAAGTGCTAATATCAAAATACATAGACGATAAAAAGTGCACACAGCAAATAATGAATAAATTTGATTAAAAAACAGCACATAAAATCATCTATGTATTTTGATATTAGCACTTCTTATTATTCATATTCATTATTATCACATCCTATGCTTTTAAGACCTTAGTGCAGCACCTTGCTTACATCTATTTATCTAGTGGTTTGGGCACACCATAGTGGTGCTGCTTGCTACATTTGGGTCTCATTCTATATATTCCTTCATTTTCTTCACTACTTGATAGCGTGGGAGCCATATATCCTGTTATTTAGCACTGATAGTTCCAAGCTGGTTCTTCTTCCGGTATTGTCATTTCCGGTGTTCCGTGAAAAATCCATACCCGTGAGAAAACCATACCCTCGTCACTTCCGGTTCCGCTACGGAGGGTATGGATTTCTCACGGTAGTTAAACATGCGGCGCTTACATTAAAACAGCTCCTCTGAAACGTAAATCATCTCCGCTCTTCGCCCTGTCACTGCCCTCATCTCCGGTAATAAATATAAAAGCGGATCACGGAGCCGCGATCGCCGTCACATTTACATCTCATACACCCGCCGCCGCTTTTATATTTATTACCGGAGATGAGAGCAGTTACAGGGCGAAGAGCGGAGATGATTTACGTTTCAGATGAGCTGTTTTAATGTAAGCGCCGCAAGTTTTACATTAGACACAGTGCCGTGAGAATTTCATGCCCACCGAGCATGCGCACTTGTCTAATTCTTTAATGTTCAATCACGTATCCGGGGCTCTGAGCATGCGCACTGCTGCGCTGCTCAGCTGTTTCAGCCCGGAAGTGACGAGGGTATGGTTTCTCCACGGGGTATGGTTTTTTAACGTTACACCGGCTTCGCTCTGCTCGGCTCTGCAGTGCAGGAGGCGCTCCATATTGAACACCGGCTGGTCCGGCGCTGTTCCTAGACCCCTAGGCGTTACTATCTAGCCGGGGCTCCCTTCATTTCATCCTGGGGATTGGACTGTTCACCCAGTGGCTCTGCAAGGTCTTTTACCGGCCACCACCAGTGGCTTCAGCCCAGATGGAAACCGGTTTGAAATGTTTTTTCATTGATATTTATCTATTCATTTATATTGATTTCACAATAAACATGACTTTCTTTCATGGGCTGTTCTCCTAGCATCTATTACACCAACCTTTGGATAGCGCTGCTCTCTCCTTCTTTGGCACTGGTAGATGGCACTGGTGGGCATTGATAGGTGGCACTGGTGGGCACTGGTCAGTGGCACTGGTGGGCATTAATGAGGGGGCAGTGGCTCTCCATGTGCAGGACTGATGTTCCATTTACACAAGCCGATAATCGGCTTTTGTTTATATATCGTGGTCAGCTGTCATTGCCTAATAATTGGCGGGTGCCAGCAGACATTGAGTTTGCGGTACTCGCAGATCAGTTCCCGCTGTTTATAATCATAGAAAAGCTGTGTCCTATAAGACCGCACACCAGTTCTGACAGTGGATGACTTCTCCTCTGGCTGCAGATGAAGCTACTTCTGCTTTATCATGTGTGGCCTCTCTGAGATGCTGAGTTTATAAATCAGAAAATTTACCTTCCCCGGGTATTCCGAAGAACAAGTTTAATGGGTACTTTTTATCGCAGTTTAGTGGGATGGAACCACGCCAAAATATAATAGGAATGTGTTACACTCCTGCTCTACTATTGGGATAAACCCAACATGAATGTGTGTCTACATAAGGACAGCGCTGTGAATAATAAGTGTTGCTATTTAAAACTTAATTAGTGTATGAAACTACTAGACCTTATCAGTGTGAAACAACTAATGTGCTAATGTGCTATTGAAATAATTATTTCTGCATTGATGTAATGAAATACATAAGTGAATGAATAAGTCTATCAAAAAAGTGTTACACATAATACACTTATAAAACTCAGTGATATAAATCCTATAAATGCTGATATGTTCTAGCACAACCAAATCTTTTACAATACTCATTAAAATTATTCCAACAAAAAAATGTATGTATCGAAAAAATGTGCAAAAAGTGTTCATAAGTCACTGATTAGCAAACACCTAAAATAGTCCAAAAAAAAAAAAAACTGTCCAAAAAAAAAAAAAAACTCCCCTGTGTATACAGTACTTAAAGCAAGCTTTGTTGTATCTTCGACTAATAACCAAAAAAATCTTCTTGTATTGATTTCCCCACACCTTTGTGAAAATCCACCACCACTTATGTCCAACATGAATCACCAAATATTCATGCTGGTGCAACCAGCAGACAAACACCAACATGAGGCATATACAGTATCTCACAAAAGTGAGTACACCCCTCACATTTTTGTAAATATTTTATTATATCTTTTCATGTGACAACACTGAAGAAATGACACTTTGCTACAATGTAAAGTAGTGAGTGTACAGCTTGTATAACAGTGTAAATTTGCTGTCCCCTCAAAATAACTCAACACACAGCCATTAATGTCTAAACCGCTGGCAACAAAAGTGAGTACACCCCTAAGTGAGAATGTCCAAATTGGGGCCACTTAGCCATTTTCCCTCCCCGGTGTCATGTGACTCGTTAGTGTTACAAGGTCTCAGGTGAGAATGGAGAGCAGGTGTGTTAAATTTGGTGTTATCGCTCTCACTCTCTCATACTGATCACTGGAAGTTCAACATGGCACCACATGGCAAAGAACTCTCTGAGGATCTGAAAAAAGAATTGTTGCTCTACATAAAGATGGTCCAGGCTAGAAGATTGCTAAGACCCTGAAACTGAGCTGCAGCACGGTGGCCAAGACCATACAGTGGTTTAACAGGACAGGTTCCACTTAGAACAGGCCTCGCCATGGTTGACCAAAGAAGTTGAGTGCAGGTGCTCAGCATCATATCCAGAGGTTGTCTTTGGGAAATAGATGTATGAGTGCTGCCAGCATTGCTGCAGAGGTTGAAGGGGTGGGGGGTCAGCCTGTCAGTGCTCAGACCATACGCCGCACACTGCATCAAATTGGTCTGCATGGCTTTCATCTCAGAAGGAAGCCTCTTCTAAAGATGATGCACAAGAAAGCCCACAAACAGTTTTCTGAAGACAAGCAGACTAAGGACATGGATTACTGGAACCATGTCCTGTGGTCTGATAAGACCTAGATAAACTTATTTGGCTCAGATGGTGTCAAGTGTGACGGCAACCAGGTGAGGAGTACAAAGACAAGTGTGTCTTGCCTACAGTCAAGCATGGTGGTGGGAGTGTCATGGTGTGGGGCTGCATGAGTGATGCCAGCACTGGGGAGCTACAGTTCATTGAGGGAACCATGAATGCCAACATGTACTGTGACATACTGAAGCAGAGCATGATCGGAGACTGGGCCGCAGGGCAGTATTCCAACATAACGACCCCAAACACACCTCCAAGATGACCACTGGCTTGCTAAAGAAGCTGAAGGTAAAGGCGATGGAGTGGCCAAGCATTTCTCCAGACCTAAACCCTATTGAGCATCTGTGGGGCATCCTCATACAGAAGGTGGAGGAGCACAAGGTCTCTAACATCCACCCGCTCTGTGATTTCGTCATGGAGGAGTGGAAGAGGTCTCCAGTGGCAACCTGTGAAGCTCCGGTGAACTCCACGCCCAAAAGGGTTAAGGCAGTACTTGAAAATAATGGTTGCCTCACAAAATATTGACACTTTGGGCCCAATTTGGACATTTTTTACTTATGGGTGTACTCACTTTTGTTAGCAGCAGTTTAGACATTAATGGCTGTGTGTTGGATTATTTTTGGACAACATTATCCCCATACTTACCAGCCAAAGCTCGCTAGAACCCTATGCAGTATTGCCAGGGGGTCCACATTGTCTGGTAAGTGGATTCACTTTCGGGTGTGAAACACAGCCACATTGCATGAGTCACAGATTGACATGGACTATCTGAAATAGGAGCTTATTTCATGGACTTTCACTGAAAACTTGCTTGTTGATGTATTTTGTGCTTTTTTTGGAATTTTTTTCTCATATAAATATATGGGAATATGGACTCACTTTTATTAGTATATTTTCACAGGTTGTTCACTTATTGATATTTTGTTTTTCCCACTATCGGTGTGTTGAAAAGGATACATACATATATTGCACATATTTCAGAGGCGTAACTAGAACCTTCAGGGCCCCGATGCAAGAAACCATGAAGGGCCCCCCAGTCCTCTGGCCGGGGCCCTTCCCTTCAAGCCCGGGGCTCTTCCCACTAATCCTGGGGCTCTTTACTCTCGTTGCATGGCCTTTTATTATGGTCCCGCAGCAGGATCCTTTCACAAGTTCTGCAGTGGTCCCCCTTCCTGCAATCTTGGGGCCTCCCCACAGTGGTGCAATGCCAGGGCCCGGTCGCAAGTGTGACCTTTGAGATCCTGGAAGTTCACCCACTGGTTTGCTACCGGGCCCCCTGGAGCATGGGGCCCGGTAGCAATTGCAACCCCTGCAACCCCTGTAGTTACGCCCCTGACATATTTGTTTATTGCACTGTTTTTGCACTGTGTTATTGTTATTATTTGAGTCACTGAGTGATGAACAGCAGCAACAGTTTTTTGTGATAGTGATAGATATTTACTTAGCGCAGGGAGGACATTTGTCATATAATTTTTAAAGGGAAAAAATGTATGGGGTTTAGTGTTTTAAGAGTTATTCTTTAGGGGACTTTTAAAAAAAATAGCTTTGTGCTTTTTTATTTTCAAGGTCTGTAGCATAGATTTGTTGCAGACATTGGCAAACTGCCCTTTATTTGCTACACATCACTGCTTCTTGTGAGATTGGGTCATGTGCACCAAAGTAGCACATATTTATTTCAACAATTGCTATAGCTGCCATTCAATTTAGGCAATTCCGCCGCAATATCACAATCTCACTAAAAGTTGCTGATCGCCACCATTACTAGTAAATAAATAAATAAATAAATAAATAAAAATATCCCATAGAGTCATAGACGCTGTAACTTTTGCGCAAACCAATCAATATAGGCTTGGGTTTTTTTTTTTTTTACCAAAAACATATAGCAGAATACATATTGGCCTAAATTGATGAAGACATTTGATGTTTTACAATTTTTTTTATTGGATGTGTTTTAGAGCAGTAAAAAAATATTGTTTTTTTTTTTATTCAAAATTGTCGGTTTTTCTTTGTTTCTAGCGTAAAAAATGAAAAACACACAGGTGATCAAATACCATCAAAAGAAAGCTCTATGTGTGGGAAAAAAAGGCCATCAATTTTATTTGGGTACAGCGTCGCATGACCGTGCAATTGTCAGGTAAAATAACGCAAAAAAAAAATTGCCTGATCAGGAGGGGGGGGGGGGGGGGTAAACATTCTGGAGGTGAAGTGGTTGAAATGGTAACAATGGGTAATGCCTGGGCATTTTGCATCTTGAAAGCAGCTCACAGTTTCCTTTAAACTTACAGAGAATGTGAGAAACAGGGGCAAAGCGTTGTCACCACATAACACAAAGTGCGAAAAAAAAGAATCTTTTCATCAGTATCACCAGCTGTTATTTTCATAAAAGCTAATGATTAAGAAACAAAAATGACTCTGCAATATGTTAATGCTTATATGAGATCTTAATTATTGACTTTACATATACTTTATCTATATACTATGCTTCAGTTCTTTGAATTGCAGTGCTAGGGTACATTCCACTACATGCTCTGCCTGTTCTAAAGGCAGAAGGTTTTTTTAAACGTAATGCATTTTATGAATAACAGGGAGGTGAAGCCTCCATCAATCTATATGTAATATCCCGCCCGCATTGTGTTTAGCTGGTTAGAGGGCATGAAGGTGGAAGGAGGGAGTGGGCTGTCATTTACCACTGTGTATACAGACCACATGTGTCACTCTATAGCAGTGATGGCGAACCTTGGCGCCCCAGTTTTTTTGGAACTAAATTTCCCATGATGCTCAACTATACTGCAGAGTGCATGAGCATCATGGGAAATATAGTTCCAAAACCTCTAGGGTGCCACATGGTCTGCTTAGATGTGACAGGGAAGAAATGCTTAGCATAGAAACTCACTGAAAACTGAGCATGTGCAGAGTTGCCAACACTGTCACTAGCTGAATTGGGGACTTGGACAGAGAAAGAGGATAGAGAACGGCAGGATCAACCAGGTTCTTTGTAGAATACACAAAACAAATCTCATAGTGGCTGGGTGAGTATGAACGGCATGTAACACACCATTTATTGATTGTTTTTTTTTTATGATACGGGTTTAATTACACTTTTTATGTATATATATATATATATATATATATATATATATATATATATATATATATATATATATATATATATATATTAGCAGAGACCCGGCCTAGGGAATAAAATGGTGCAACTTTTTATGTCACATGGTATAATGTAAAAGATGATGTTACGCCGAATAAAAAGATACCTAACATGTCATGCTTTAAAATTGCGCTCACTCGTGGAATATTGCCAAAACTTCAGTACTTAAAAATTTCCATAGGCTACGCTTTAAAATTTTTAACAGGTTGCCATCTTAGAGTTATAGAGGAGGTCCAGGGCTAGAATTATTGTTCTCACTCTAACAATCGTAGTGATACCTCATATGTGTATTTGAACACTGTTTACATATGCGGGTGCGACCTACATATGCATTCACTTTTACAAGCGAGCACGCAGGGGCGGGCTCCCTTTAGTTTTTTTTTAATTGTTTATTTTATTTCCATTTTTTGATTTTTAAAAACTTTTCCTTTAATTTTTTACTTTTTGATCACTTTTATTCATATTACATGAAATGTAAACATCCCTTGTAATAGGAGTAGGGCACGACAGGTCCTCTTTATGGAGAGATCTGGGGTCTTTAAGTCCCCAAATCTCTCCTCTATACTGAAAAGCCTGAGATAAAAAATAAATAAATAAACAAAAATCGACCTTAGGCTTTCTGCTGACACCGGAAGTGACGTCGTAACATCGCTTCTGACCTCCGAGAGTCATAGAGATGACCGGGGACCATCTGGTTCTTTTTCAGCGCTATGGCAAACATCCGCCGACGACCCCTCCCGCGGGCTGAAAAAACAATCAAGCAGCATAACAGCCGCTATGATTGTTTTTACGGTGCAAGGAATTTCCGGCTGAAAACAAAGATATCTGGATGATGCCTGCAGCTGCACCTATCATCAAGCCCCTGTTGTCATATGGCAGCGACCCGGGGGAAGTGGTCAACCAGTTAAGGACCGGAAGGTTTTACCCCCTTAATGACCAGGCCATTTTTTGTGATTCAGCACTGCGCTACTTTAACTGACAATCGCACGGTCGTGCAACGCTGCACCTAAATAAAAATGATGTCCTTTTTTCCCACAAATAGAGCTTTCTTTTGGTGGTATTTGATCACCTCTGCGGGGTTTTTTTTTTTTTTTTGCGCTATAAACAAAAAAAGAGCGACAATTCTGAAACGAAAAACAATACTTTTTACTTTCTGCTATACAACATCCCAAAAAAAAAAAATTTATTTTATCATTTTAGGCCAATTTGTATTCTGCTACATAATTTTGGTAAAAAAAATCCCAATAAGCGTATTTTGATTGGTTTGCACAAAAGTTATTGCGTCTACAAACTAGGGAAAAGATTTCTGTCATTTTTATTTATTCATTTATTTTTTTACTAGTAATGTCGGCGATCAGCGTTTTTTGTTTTTTTTTAGCGGGACTGCGACATTGCAGCGGACAGATTGGACCCTTAACTGACAATTTTAAAACTTTTGGGGGGGACCAGTGACATTACTACAGTAATCAATGCTAAAAATATGCACTGTTCCTGTAATAATGACACTGGCAGGGAAGGGGTTAACCTAGGGGCGATCAAAGGGTTAAACGTGAGCCATGGGGAGTGTTTTCTAACTGTGAGGGGGGTGGGCTTATTGGATCAACACAGGGACCTGTGATCCTAAATAGGAGGATCACATGATTCCTGTGATGATAACTGACAGAACAACGGTCTGCTGTGTTTACAACGGCAGACCACCATTCTGTCTTCCCGGGGAGAGATTGCGGGTGCAGATTAGCTTTACCGCTCACAAAATGCCACGTGCGCGCGCCCCCATGCTTGCTCCCGAGGAGCGACGTATGGGTACGGTGATTTGTGCAGCCGAACCAGCCTGCCGCAGTATATCTGCAGCGGGCGGTCAACAAGTGGTTAAGTAAAAAAAAGTACACCCAACTATTTGAACAATATTTTACAACTACAAGTGCAAATAAATCCTTTCTTTTTTTGCATTGTACAATTGTAGTGTCTAGCTCCCTTTGCCTATTTGACAATAGCTTATCCCTAAAAAATGTCCAGAACCGTATCCACCACCATAGAACACAATAAGACTCATCAAATTTAAATAAGATTCACCAAACCTTTGCCAAATGAAACCTGGGCAGATTCGCTTATCTCTATCTCTTTTTGTATCAATATGAAGCTGCATTTGCAGTTATACACTCACCAGCCACTTTATTAGGTACACTTGTTCAATTGCATGGTAACACAAATTGCTAATCAGCCAATCACATGGCAGCAACTCAATGCATTTAGGCATCTAGACGTGGTAAGGACGACTTTCTGAAGTTCAAACCGAACATCAGAATGGGGAAGAAAGGGGACTTAAGTGACTTTAAACGTGACATGTTTGTTGGTGCCAGATGGGCTGCTCTGAGTATTTAAAAAACTGCTGATCTACTGGGATTTTCACAACCATCTCTCAGGTTTACAGACCATGGTCAGAAAAAGAGAAAATATCCAGTGAGCGGCAGTTGTGTGGACGAAAATGCCTTGTTGATGTCAGAGGAGAATGGGCATAGATGATAGAAAGGCAACAGTAACTCAAATAACCAAGGTATGCAGAATACCATCTCTGAACGCACAACACATCAAGCCTTGAAGCAGATGGGATACAGCAGCAGAAGACCACTCCTGTTAGCTAAGAACAGTAAACTGAGGCTACAATGTGCACAGGCTCACCAAAATTGGACAACAGAAGATTGGAAAATCATTGCCTAATCTGATGAGTCTTGTTTTTAGCGGCGACATTCAGATGGTAGGGTCAGAATTATGCATAAGTCAAAATTATGCATAAACAACATGAAAGCATGGATCCATCCTGCCTTGCATTAACAGTTCTGGCTGGTGGTGGTGGTGTAATGGCGTGGGGCAGAGCCATGCAGAGACCTTTGGAGGGGCAGATGCTGAAAGTATAAAAGGAGCACATGGAACAGGGCTTTAATAGGGCTGTGCTCAAAATATCAATACAGCAATGTATAGTGACACATTCCTTCCTGATATGTGTATCGATACCAATGAGTCTGTATTGATAGGGCAGAAAAACGTAGAAGTCAGAAACACTGCACATGCTGGGATATTTACAATTATGTTCTGGGGGATAGGTGCACCCCTAGCACATGTGACTTAGGCAGCCAGAAAATGTCATGTCCTTATTCATACATATATGACCAAGGACATGACATTTTATTGTGACAGAACACAACTAGTTATTAAAAAAAAAATGTCAACAATTTACAAACGCTAATGCACAGATCAATTGTGTGACAGGGGCCTAAGGCTGCTTTCCAATGGATGCACTGTGGTTTACCTGCTGGCTGGTAGTGCTGGTGGGTACTGCTGGTTGGTACTGCAGGCTGGTATTGCTGGCTGGTACTGCAGGCTGGTTCTGCTGGTGGGTCCTGCTGGCTGGTATTGCTGGTGGGTACTGCTGGCTGGTATGGCTGGCAGGTACGGCTGGCTGGTACTGCTGGTGGGTACTGCTGGCAGGTACTGCTGGCTGGTACTGCTGGTGGGTACTGCTGGCAGGTACTGCTGGCTGGTACTGCTGGTGGGTACTGCTGGCAGGTACTGCTGGCTGGTACTGCTGGTGGGTACTGCTGGTTCCTCTGAGACACATCAATGTCGGAGTATGAGGAGCGGTGATGGAGGAAGCATGCAGAGCCGATGCTTCCTGTATCTCTCCTGTTACAGTGCATTTGATATCACTCCACCTGTGACAGGATGGAGCCGGAACTATACAGGAAGCATCGGCTCTGTTCTGACTTAGACATACGTTTACAGTAGGGCAGCCGGGACAGTGTGTGGCACTTGCGGGTGTCAGGGAGCTGCAGCCCAAATGCGGGAGACTCCCCAACTTCACGGGAGACTTGGGATGTCTGCCTTGACAAAAGGGCACTTTGAGCATCAAGGGGCAAAGGCGCAGGTTCTCAAGCACCCTCTGCCCCCCCCCCCCCTCTTCTGCACTTGCCTGGTGTGGGGGATATTTTCTTGGCACACTTTGAGCTCCTTAGTACCAACTGAGTATTGTTTAAATGCCACGGCCTACTTGAGTATTGTTGCTGACCATTTCCATCCCTTTATGACTGCAGTGTACCCATCTTCTGATGGCTCCTTCCAGCAGAATAATGCACCATGTCACAAAGCTCAAATCATCTCACCACTGGTTTCTTCACCATGACAATGAGGTCACTGTACTCCAATGGCCTCCACACTCACCACATCTCATCCAATAGAGCACCTTTGGGATGTGATGGAACGGGAGATTCGCATCATGGATGTGCAGCCAACAATTCTGCGCAACTGCATGATACTATCATGTCACTATGGACCAAAATCTCTGAGGAATGTTTCCAACACCTTGTTAAATCTATGATACAAAGAATGAAGGCAGTTCTGAAGGCAAAAGGGGGTCCAACCCGGTACTAGAAAGTGGTGAGTGTACAGTGGGTACGGAAAGTATTCAGACCCCCTTAAATTTTTCACTCTTTGTTATATTGCAGCAATTTGCTAAAATCATTTAGGTTCATTCTTCTTCCTCATGAATGTACACATAGCACCCCATACTGACAGAAAAACCCAGAATTTTTGACATTGTTGCAGATTTATTAAAAAAGAAAAACTGAAATATCACATGGTCCTAAGTATTCAGACCCTTTGCTCAGTATTTAGTAGAAGCCCGCTTTTGATCTAATACAGCCAGGAGTCTTTTTCGGAAAGATGCAACAAGTCTTTCACACCTGGATTTGGGGATCCTCTGCCATTCCTCCTTGCAGATCCTCTCCAGTTCTGTCAGGTTGGATGGTAAACATTGGTGGACAGCCATTTTTAGGTCTCTCCAGAGATGCTCAATTGGGTTTAAGTCAGGGCTCTGGCTGGGCCATTCAAGAACAGTCACGGAGTTGTTGTGAAGCCACTCCTTCGTTATTTTAGCTGTGTGCTTAGGGTCATTGTCTTGTTGGAAGGTAAACCTTCGGCCCAGTCTGAGGTCCAGAGCACTCTGGAGAAGGTTTTTGTCCAGGATATCCCTGTACTTGGCCGCATTCATCTTTCCCTCGATTGCAACCAGTCGTCCTGTCCCTGCAGCTAAAAAACACCCCCACAGCATGATGCTGCCACCACCATGCTTCACTGTTGGGACTGTATTGGACAGGTGATGAGCAGTGCCTGGTTTTCTCCACACATACCGCTTAGAATTAAGGCCAAAAAGTTCTATTTTGGTCTCATCAGACCAGAGAATCTTATTTCTCAACATCTTGGAGTCCTTCAGGTGTTTTTTAGCAAACTCCATGCGGGCTTTCATGTGTCTTACACTGAGGAGAGGCTTCCGTCGGGCCACTCTGCCATAAAGCCCCGACTGGTGGAGGGCTGCAGTGATGGTTGACTTTCTACAACTTTCTCCCATCTCCTGACTGCATCTCTGGAGCTCGGCCACAGTGATCTTTGGGTTCTTCTTTACCTCTCTCACCAAGGCTCTTCTCCCCCGATAGCTCAGTTTGGCCGGACGGCCAGCTCTAGGAAGGGTTCTGGTCATCCCAAACGTCTTCCATTTGAGGATTATGGAGGCCACTGTGCTCTTAGGAACCTTAAGTGCAGCAGAAATCTTTTTGTAACCTTGGCCAGATCTGTGCCTTGCCACAATTCTGTCTCTGAGCTCTTCAGGCAGTTCCTTTGACCTCATGATTCTCATTTGCTCTGACATGCATTGTGATCTGGAAGGTCTTATATAGACAGGTGTGTGGCTTTCCTAATCAAGTCCAATCAGTATAATCAAACACAGCTGGACTCAAATGAAGGTGTAGAACCATCTCAAGGATGATCAGAAGAAATGGAAAGCACCTGAGTTAAATATATGAGTGTCACAGCAAAGGGTCTGAATACTTAGGACCATGTGATATTTCAGTTTTTCTTTTTTAATAAATCTGCAACAATGTCAACAATTCTGTGTTTTTCTGTCAGTATGGGGTGCTATGTGTACATTCATGAGGAAGAAAAATGAACCTAAATGATTTTAGCAAATGGCTGCAATATAACAAAGAGTGAAAAATTTAAGGGGGTCTGAATACTTTCCGTACCCACTGTATATATGGCTTGCCTATATTATTAGGTAGGTTTTGTACATTTGGAGAAACATCCAGTGTTGTATTAGTTGTCTACTAGTAAATGTGCTAATAATGAGAAAACCAATTTAAAGTGGAAGTAAACACAAGGATATAATAGTTTAAAAAAAAACAGTTACATTCCCGGCATGCCGGAAATGCTAACTGTCACATTGGCTCTCAACCAAACCGTCAAACCATCCAATGGCTGGTGTCATAACTGGTCACAGGTGAAGCATCATGGCATTGAAAATCAAACAGAGGCCAATATGGCAGCTCCCTTGGCTGAAAACGATAGGAGGGTTTACTTCCACTTTAAAGTTCTGCATTTTATGGTGATGTTTGTTTATGCAGCTTTTTGGTGTATCTCCCACAGTGACTTATCACAATTGCTTTTTTGTATTGTTTGATACACCTGCGTTACCATTGTAATATCGCAGCAGTCAATGTGGGGGTGGACCCTTGATTTGGTATTTATTGTTCGGTGCCTAACAGTTATATAACATGAAAAGGTTCTCTGTCACATGTGAAGTAAGATCACGGTGTTCTAGTACACAAAGACAGAAGAACTTTTACTCTATTAATTCACGTTGCTTTTGCTGTCGCTAGAATAATTGATGGTTTTGCTACTTTTTATCTAATCCTTTAACCACTTTAGCCCCGCTCACATTGAGGCTACTGCGGCAAAGTGCCGCGATCCCGTCCAGCGACGTAGACCTACGTCGCTGGACTCCGCCCCTTGTGGGCGGCGCTCGCGCGCCGCCGGAGGCTCGCTCCCGCTGTGTTCATTCACAGCGGGAGTCGGGCCAGGGGAGGAGCAGCGGCGATTGCCGCTGCTCTGCCCCGATCGTCGGGGATCGAGTCTGGAGATCTCCATAGTGACAGGGACTGACAGATCAGACTGTTCAGCATAGCTGGACATCCGATCTGTCCTTCTGTCACACAGTCACCTCCCCCCCCCACACGTCAGTAAGCACCAGGCATACATTAACCCCTCCCTCTCCAATAAAATTAACCCCTTCCCTGCCAGTGTCATTTTTACAGTAACAGTGCATATATATAGCACTGATTACTGTAGAAATGTCACTGGTACCCCCAAAAGTGTCAGTCTAGAAGTGGTTAAGGGGGTAAAACCTTCCAGGGCTGAAGTGGTTAATCTGCCAAACAACAAATTGCCCCAAAAAAAAAAAAAAAAGAATCAAAAATGCGTCAAATACACGTGTCTGAAAAATGCGAAAAGCACAGCAAAAAGCACTGCTGAAACGCTCAAAAGCAACATGCAAAGGTGTGAATCGATCCTTACTGGCTGAATCACCAGATGGAAATAGAAAAAAAAGCCCAAAAAAGGAAACAAATGCAACCATCACATCTAAGATTTGGTAACAAATATATTAAATGTTTGCTTTTGGGTTTCCTTCTGCTTTACATAAAGCAACGCGTTTCATTGCCAGGATTTAGAGTTAACGCTATAACGTAATATTAACCACTTTACCACCGGAGGATTTTGCTGTCTTCCGTCCAGGCCACTTTTTTCGATTTGGCACTGTGCGACTTTAACTGACAATTGCGCGGTCGTGCGACGCCGTATCCAAACGAACTTTACGTCCTTTTTTTCCCACAAACAGAGCTGTCTTTTGGTGGTATTTGATCACCTGTGCGATTTGTACTTTTTGCGCTATAAACAAAAAAAGAGCGTTTATTTTGAAAAAATAACAATATTTTTCACATTTTTTTATATGAAATTCCCCCCAAAAAAATGTAAAAATCAAATTTTTTTTAAATTTTTGGCCAATTTGTTTTCTGCTACCTATGTTTAGTAAAAAAAATTGGAATAAGCGTATTTTGATTGGTTTGCGCAAAAGTTATTGCGTTTACTAACTAAGGGAAAGATTTCTGTCATTTTTGGTGTTTTTTTTTTTAACGCGTAATGGCGGTGATCTGCGATTTTTTTTTGCGGGACTGCGACATTGCGGCGGACAGATCGGACCCTTGACTGACATTTTTGGGGGGACCAGTGACATTACTACAGTAATCAGTGCTAAAAATATGCACTGTCACTGAAATAATGACACTGGCAGGGAAGGGGTTAACCCAGGGGCGATCAAAGGGTTAAAATGTGAGCCTAGGGGGGTGTTTTCTAACTGTATGGGGAAGGGACTTTGGCATTCCCCGCTAAACAGCTTCTGGGCATGCCCAGAAGCTATGCAGGGATGACGCGCCTGCACCGGAAGCCGAAAGTGACGAGCAGGGCATTCTGAGACTCCGACGTCACCGAAGAGGACACGCTCTGGCTTCAGCTGTCCACACCTGAGATGGCAGCTCTGGACAAGACATTTTCAAGGTAAGTATTTCTTCTAAAACGTAAGTGAAACAGGGGGCAGTTCAGAGGCTATCATTGCTTAAATGCACTAGCCCTGACTGTCCTGGGGGTATTTTTAGCAAAAAAAAAAATTCTCTAGTGTGGAACTCCGCTTTAACCACTTGCCGACCGGTCACGTTGACTGTACTGCGGCAAAGTGGCTCGTTCCCGTCCAGCGACGTAGACCTACGTCGCTGGACTCCTCCCCTAGTGGGCGCCGCCGGGGGCTCCCTCCCGCTGTTTTCAGTCACAGCGGGAGTCGGGCCAGGGGAGGGGCGGCGGTGATCGCCGCCGCTCTTCCCCGATCGTAGGGGAATCGAGTCTGGAGATCCGCCCGCTTTGTTTACACAAGTGACTCCTAAGTGACAGACAGGGTCAGATTGCAGGATTCAGCATAGCTCAACCTGCGATCTGTCCCTGTGTCCCTCAGTCCCCTCCCCCCACACATGTCAGTAAGCACCAGGCATACATTAACCCCTCCCTCTCCAATAAAAATTAACCCCTTCCCTGCCAGTGTTATTTTTACAGTAACAGTGCATATTTATAGCACTGATTACTGTAGTAATGTCACTGGTACCCCCAAAAGTGTCAAAAATGTCAGTCAAGGGTCCGATCTGTCCGCTGCAATGTTGCAGTCCGGGCAAAAAAAAAAAAAAAAAAATCGCAGATCGCTGCCATTACTCGTTAAAAAAAAAACCACACCAAAAACGACAGAAATCTTTCCCTTAGTTAAACGCAATAACTTTTGCGCAAACCAATCAAAATATGCGTATTGTGACTTTTTTTACCAAACATATGTAGCAGAAAACAAATTGGGAAAAAATTTAAAAAAATTTTGATTTTTACTTTTTTTGGGGGGGAATTTCATATAAAAAAATGTGAAAAACATTGTTATTTTTTCAAAATTTACGCTCTTTTTTTGTTTATAGCGCAAAAAGTAAAAATCGCACAGGTGATCAAATACCACCAAAAGAAAGCTCTGTTTGTGGGAAAAAAAAGGACGTAAATTTTGTTTGGGTACGGCGTCGCACGACCGCGCAATTGTCAGTTAAATTCGCACAGTGCCGAATCGCAAAAAGTGGCCTGGACGTAAGACAGCAAAATCCTCCGGTGGTAAAGTGGTTAAATTTGTTGCTAGGAGACGACGTTTGACGTCGCTCCGGTCCTCCAAGGCCAGATCATTTTCCCTGCTGCCAGCGGGTCCGGTAAGCGGGGAAAACGACTGGGAAGAGGCGGGAGGGCGCACCTCTTCTGCTGCACCCTAAAGGTGATCAAGTGGTGAATCCATTGCTAGGACCACCCTTATCTGAAAGAGGACCGCCTGCCGTTTTAGAAAAACACCTGGGTTATCTGCTGCCATAACCCAGGTATTTAATGTCAAAATACCGACGTAAATCGACAGCGGGTGGTTGGTAAGTGGTTAAATAATGCAAAATGTACAAAAATGCGCTAAAAACGCACTCCATGCATTTCTGCTGCTTTTCCAAGTCTAGTGAAACAAAAAAAGCAGCGTTTTGCATTTAAAAAAAGTCCCTGACCCTTTCCAAAAAACGCACAGGCACAAAAATGCATTGATGAGGTGTTCTATAGGAACCAATGTTAAAAATAATGTCCTGCGTTTCTGCAAAAATTCATGAAAAAAATGCATTGGTGTGAACAGAGCCTAATGCCTCATACACACATTCAGATAATCGGACGACTTATTGTTCGTATTTTGTTGCATGATGCTAACATCGAATTCAACAATGCGTACTAAACGTAGGATTTATGACGTACAATTCTGGAAAAGCTTCCTGGATGCGTAGCTACATATGAGATGGTGCAAAACAAAAACAATGGCAGCCAGGCTTTTTCCGTGCTATTTTAGTGTTTCTGATCATGCGCGGTCTTTGTCGATCGATTTTTAGCAGACACATACTGTACTGATTAACCACTTTACCACCGGAGTATTTCCCTGCTTTACGTCCAGGCCACTTTTTGCAACTTGGCACTGCGCGACTTTAACTGACAATTGCGCGGTCATGCAACGCTGTACCCAAACAGAATTTACGTCCTTTTTTTTCCCACAAACAGAGCTTCCTTTTGGCGGTATTTTATCACCTCTACGCTTTTCATTTTTTGCGATATTAATAAAAAAATAGCGAAAATTTTGCGAAAAAATTGACATTTTCTACTTTGACAGTTAAAAAATATCCAATATATTCAATTTTTGTCATATATTTAGGCCAAAATGTATTTAGCTACATGTCTTTGAAGAAAAAATTCTCAATGAGCGTATTTTTAACCGCTTTAAGACCGGAAGATTTTACCCCCTTCCTGACCAGGCTATATTTTGCGATTCGGCACTGCGTTATTTTAACGGACAATTGCGCGGTCGTGCGACGCTGTACCCAAATTAAATTTATGTCCTTATTTTTCCCCCACAAATAGAGCTATCTTTTGGTGGTATTTGATCACCTGTGCGATTTTAAATTTTTGAAAAAAAGAGCGAAAATTTTGAAAAAATAAACAATATTTTTTACATTCTGATATATAACATTCCCCCCAAAAAATTTAAAAATCAAAATTTTTTAACATTTTAGGCCAATTTGTATTCTGCTACATATTTTTGTTAAAAAAAAATCACAATAAGCGTATTTTGATTGGTTTGCACAAAAGTTATCGCGTTTACTAACTACGGGAAAGATTTCTGTCATTTTTATTGTTTATCTTTTTTTTTACTAGTAATGGCAGCGATCTGCGATTGTTAGCGGGACTGCGACATTGCAGCAGACAGATCGGACCCCTAACTGACATTTTTGACACTTTTGGGGGTACCAGTGACATTACTACAGTAATCAGTGCTATACATATGCACTGTTACTGTAATAATGACACTGGCAGGGAAGGGGTTAACACTGTTGGTGATCAAGGGGTTAAATATATGCCTCATGCTTACTGACGTGTGTGGGGGGAGGGAACTGTGTGACACAGACAGAGATCGCAGGTTCAGCTATGCTGAATCCTGTAATCTGTCACTGTCTGTCACAGAGGAGATCCGCCCACTTTGTTTACACAAGTGGCAGATTTCCTCACTTGATCCCTGACGATCGGGGAAGAGCGGCGGTGATCACCGCCTCTCCTCCCCTGGCCCGACTCTCGCTGTGTCTGAATACAGCGGGAGCGAGCCTCAGGCGGCGCGCGCGCGCCGCAGAGAGGGGGGAGAGTCTAATGACGTAGGTCTACGTCGCCAGACCTTAACGAGCCACTTTGCCGCAGTAGCAGCTCAGTGAGCGGTCGGCAAGTGGTTAAAACGATTGTCGTTGGCTAGGCTATCATACAACAGAAGTTTTCCTGAAATGATGTGAACTATGCCCATAGGTTTACCTTGATTTTGGGCTGCCTATGCAGTTGGAGTGCAGTTTAAAATGTATCCAACTGCGTTCAGTGTGAAAGGGCCCTAAGGGCCTATTCACACCAGAAACTGCACATACCTGCGTGTTTTTGACTGCATGTTTACATGCATTTGAAGCATGCGTGACGCACACTTGAATGAGTTTTGCACGCGTTTTTTACTGCGTTTAGCATGGTGTTTGTAGTGCATTTTTCTATACGGTTTTTGGGCTTGGCTTTCTTGGCTTAACCACTTGCCAACTGCCGCACGACTATATACTGTGGCAGTCAGCCTCCTACAGGCAAAGTGACCTACTGGTACGTCACTCGCCCACGAGCCTGTAGGGGGAAGCGCGCGCCGCCGGTGGTGCGCTCCCGCCCTGGCTCATTCACTGACATCCCCGCACGTGTGAACGGCGGCTCCGATGTCCGCCGGCCACTCGCGATCTCCCTCAGGAGAGGAAGAAAGACAGACGGCTGATGTAAACACAGCCGCCTGTCATTCTCCCTTAGATCATCACTGAGGCTATGCAATCCTGCTATATAGGATCGCATGTCACTGTGATGATCTAACAAGCCACGCCCCCTGATAGTTAGAATCACACCCCTAGAGACACACTTAACCCCTTGAGCACCAATAAAGTTAACCCCTTCCCTGCCAGTGTAATTTTTACAGTAACAGTGCATATTTATAGCACTGATTACTGTTGTAATGTCACTGGTACTCCCAAAAGTGTTAAAAATGTCAGTCAAGGGTCCAATCGTTCCGCCACAATGTCGCAGTCCCACAAAAAAAAAAAAAAATCGCAGATCGCCGCCATTACTAGTTAAAAAAAAAAAAAACAATAAAAATGACAAATCTTTCCCGTAGTTAGTAAACGCAATAACTTTTGCGCACACCAACCAAAATACGCTTAGTGTGATTTTTTTTTACCAAAAATATGTAGCAGAAAACAAAATCGGCCTAAAATGTTAAAAAATTTTGATTTTTACATTTTTTTTGAGAATTTCATATAAAAAATGTGAAAAATATTGTTATTTTTTTCAAAATTGTCGCTCTTTTTTAATTTGTAGCGCAAAAAAATAAAAATCGCACAGGTGATCAAATACCACCAAAAGACAGCTCTGTTTGTGGGAAAAAAAGGACTTCAATTTCATTTTGGTACAGCGTCCCACGACCACGCAATTGTCCGTTAAAGTCATGCAGTGCCGAATCGCAAAATAGGGCCTGGTCTTTAAGCAGCCAAATCTTCCGGGGCTAAAGTGGTTAAAGGGGTGCGGTGCGTTTGAAGCATGTTTGTTAGCGCATTCCCTGCATTTGCAGTGCAGAAAAATGCAACATGCTCTAATTTTTAACTGCGCTGAACTACACTGCAATGATGTGAACTATGCCCAAAGGATTACCTTGATTTTGGGCTGTCTATGAAGTTGGAGTGCAGTACAAAATGCAGCCAACTGTATCCAACTGCGTTCAGTATGAAAGGGCCTATTCACACCAGAAACTGCATATAACTGCGCGTTTATGACTGCATGTTACATGCATTTGAAGCACGCTTGATGTGCACTTGAGTGCGTTTTGCATGTGTTTTGTGCTGTGTTTAGCACGATGTTTGCAGTACATTTTTTAATACGCTTTTTGGCTTGGCTTTCTTGGCTTAAAGAGGTGCAGTGCAGTGCATTTGAAGTGCATTCCCTGCATTTGCAGTGCAAAAAAATGCTGCATGCTCTACTTTTTTAAAAATATAACTAAAGGCAATTTTTTTTTTTTTTTAGTTATGCACAGAGTGGCGAAGGCTTAGAACGCCTGTCAGTTGTCATTGCCGTCTGTGCCCCCATTAGGGAGATTCATCCTCTCTATTTGTCCTGTTTACCATTATCATTGAAAGTAAAAGGAAATCCAAAATTTTAGGTTGTCCCTTAAAAGTTGGAGGACACTAGTTCTGGTGACCTGGGGGTCCCCAAGGATTTTCCTTAAAGTAGAGTTCCAGCCTCAAAATTTTTTTTTCGATAAAAATACCCCCGGGACAGTCAGAGCTAGTGCATTTCAGCAATGATAGCCTCTGAATAGTCCCCTGTTTCACTTACCTTTTAGAAGAAATACTTACCTTGAAAATGTCTTGTCCAGCGCTGCCATCTCAGGTGTGGGCAGCTGAAGCCGGAGCGTCCTCTTCGGTGTCCTCCGTTGACGTCGGATTCCCAGAATGCCCTGCACCGGCCCCGCTCACCACTTCCGGTGCAGGCACGTCATCCCCAGAAGCTGTCCAGCAGGAAATAATGCACCTGAACGGGAAGTGACGAGAAGTGACGATTGCGTTCGGCTCCCAGGAGTCAATGCAAGCAGGAAGTCACGGCGCGGGCTGCGGCCGCAGAGGGAGGAAGTGGAAGGAAGGTAAGTATATTTTCTTCAAAAACAAGGTAAGTAAATGAAAAAAAAAAATTGTGATTATCCAATTCTTTTTTCAGGTTACTTAGAGCAAGCGGATGTCAAATTTTCATTTTAAGTTGCAGAGATTTCCTCTCACTTCCTGTTTGGCTATGGGACAGGAAGTGAAGGAAAATCTCCGCAATGGGACAGAGATGGGGAAAAACAATCTGACAGGGGTTATAACCCTTCCTTATGCTATCCAAAATGAAAAAATAAGTTTTGCCTATAATTCAACTTGAACTTCGCTGCAATTTTGTGAACTATGCCCATAGGATTACCTTGATTTTGGGCGGTCTATGAAGTTGGCATGCAGTGCAGTATCCATCCAACTACGTTCGATGCGAAAGGGCCCTAAGACTTTTGCTTATAACAATTTTAAATGTCACCTTTTTATGTTTCTATTATTGATTTACAGTCTTTCAGTGTAATTTCCATGCACTACATAACTGTCAACTTCCCATATTCCCCTCACGCTTTCTTCACAGCTTTACTTCCCGCTGCAACAAGGCATTATGTGCTTTGCGCTCAAATAGTGATCGTTTCACCTCTGTGTCCCTCTCCCACTCTCTGCATTTCGTGTTCTTAAGACACGATATTACCACCTACCTTTATCTCACACTGCTCTTTCTATCTTCACTCTCTTCCCACACACTTCCTGTCTCAGTGTTTTATTGCCTCGTCCTCATCACCAGTGCTGCATTCTCCTTGTTCTGTGATAACTTACACCACTGACATGTCAAACTGACTTTTCTAGCACAGCTTCCTGTAACAAAGACTAGCATATCTCTAATGTGCTGGAACATTATACAGCTCCAGTTTTTAATTAAAAAGGTTACTGTTCTTTCAAGGTGAATACCATATCCACATATTTAGTCACATACACCAATATTCGCCCACGCTTCGGCAGGGCATATACTAAAAGTGGGCGACTATGTGGAAAATTAGGTTTAATGTTGATAAATGTAAAGTTATGCACTTGGGAGCTAAGAATATGCATGCAGCATACAGTACATACTAGGGGGAGTACAACTGGGGAAGCCAATGGTGGAGAAGGATCTGGGTGTTCTGGTAGATCATAAGCTTAATAATGGCACCTAATGTCAAGCTGCGGTTTTCAAGGCAAGCAAAGTCCTTTTTTGTATTAACAGAGGCATGGACTCCAGAGAGAGAGAGAGATATCATTTTGCCCCTGTGCAAATCAATAGTAAGACCTGGAATATGCAGTTCAGTTTTGGGCACCAGTTCTTAAAAAGGATATCAGGGAACTGGAGAAAGTGCAGAGAAGGGCAACCAAACTAATAAGAGGCATGGAGGAGCTCAGCTATGAGAATAGACTAGCATCCGTGGTGACCACTGTCCAATACAAGGGGAGGGAGGATATGCCCAGCCAAATCGCTGAAGAACGAAGCCACCCTATCAGGGACTCTTTCATTCCCAGGAGGGATCCCTAGACCTCAGAAAATGGCACAGGCAGGAGGGGGGGGGGGCCTGTCAGGAGCCCCCTCACCCCCTCCCACAGCCGATTGCCCAGTCGCCGGCGCACCCCCTGCCCCCATCACCAGCACAGCACCCTGCCCCCACCCTAGGCGGTGGCTCCTGCGTCAGTAAAGGGGGTGGGCAGAGGGAGGACGAGATGGCCCACACAGACCACCAGACCGATGAGGGGGATGCCTAATGGGAAAAAATGGAACCCATGGGTCTGACTGTCCCACTGTGGGGCCTGCGTCCACCCACAAACCCTCCAGGGGGAGAGGGGGGACAGTTAGTTACCATACCAGGAACCAGGCGGGAACCAGGAACCTCCTCTCCATCAAAATGGGGGGGGGCTGTCGGCCAGGAGAAATGCTGCGACACAAGACACGATTGTATGCGACCTTGCAATGCGTTTTAACTCGCAGGCCAGCCCCCTGTCCAGTGGGGCTATGTCGCAGCCAAACTAGTACAGAACTAGGGGTCTGCGCGTGCACTGGCCAGACTGGAGTGACCACTGGATCCAGATTATCCAGCCCAATCTGGCAGTTGATTGTAGATCTCACAGGAAAAAATCCAGGAGAAAAAAAAAATGATATCCAAAAAGAAAAAATTGTCAGGACCAGAGATTCTAGCAAGGAACTAGGTCCTTACTCCTGACTAGGCAGAAAAAAACTGAGTACCTATAGCAGAGAGAGGGAGTATACCTGCTGGGACTGCCCATAGGCGTAGTCAGACTTTTTTTTCTTTCTAGTGTCCTACTCCTGTAGGGGGAGATATAACCCGATAGTTAAGAAGATCAGGAGCTGTGTCCTTTAAAGAACGGAAGAGAAATTCCATTATATATTTATATATATATATTTTATATATATATATATATATATATATATATATATATATATATATATATATATATATATATAATCAATCCTTTTAAACCATTCTCTGATAGTGGGTTTTCCTGGATCTTACCATTTTTTTTTATATTACTCCCTCCAGCATTTATTAAATAAGGGACTACTGTACTTTTTATGTTTTTTAGCTGTGCTTATATTATGAAAGCAACAGGACCAGGGGTCGTCAACATTTTCCTTATATATTTGCTGTGACTCCTGCCAGTATTCCCGTATCTTCGTACATTTCCACCAAAGATGTGCCATGGTGCCTACTTGATTGCAGCTTCTCCAGCATAAGGGAGATTTTGCTGGCTGATATTTTGACACCTTATCAGGTGTCATGTACCATCTATCTTGCCAAGCATTTATAGTTCATTTCTACCGTATCCATTTCAATCGGCAGCCCATGTACAGCCCTCAGTACTTTACTCAGTTGTTGCTCCTTTATACATGACTCTAACTCTATTTCCCATTTTTCGATAAATGGAGGCATTTTTGGTCCTTCCAACTTCGTTAAAATTTTACAGATCCGGGATATATTATGTTTCAGTTTAATCTGTGAAATACATAGTTCTATTGGATTTAAGTTTTCCTCGGATCTAGGTAATTGGTTGTGGCAGATTTATCACAAAATGTTTTAGTTGCAAATATCTCCATTCATCCAATCACATCAATTCTCTTTTTTGTCTCAATTCCTGATATGAACACATTTTGTCTTTTTTTTTTGTTACATCTTTTATCTGTGTATATTTAATCCATTTCCCAAATAGTGCCCCGTTTCCGGGTAAAAAAAAAAATTGTTCCCGCAAGCAGTGGTGGCTGGTGCATTGGGGGCGCAGGGGCACCGCCCCGCATATCCATGCATCCGGCCCCCTAATCTACATGCAGGGCCCCGGACGCATGGAGTTCAATGGGGCTTTTTTTTTTTTTTTTTAGCATGTGATTAGAGCCAGAGGCTCTAATAAGCTAAAAAAAAAAAAAAAAAAAAAAAAAAGGATGGGCTCGGGGCGCAGAGTACTGCGCCCAAGCCCACCCAGTTGTGTGACAATAGCGAATGACACACGGATCCTCCTCCTGGCCAATCGGGAAGTGGGTCCTAAGACCCATTTCCTGATTGGCTGAAAGGAGAAGCCATGCCATTGGCCATGGAGGAGGAGGGAGGAGACGCAGAAGACTGAGGGGGAAGAAGCCGAAGTCGCCGCTGTTGCTGCTGCTGCCTGCCCTCCCTCTACATGTCCAGGCAGGGTGAGTGTGCTGGCGGGGTGGGTATGGTGTGTGGCCCGGTGTGGTCCGAGGGGGCCCTTAGCACCAGCGGGTACTCGACCTGAGGATAGATATGACTTATAGCATCTGACTCTAATATCTCTGAATAAACATGCAGCTCTAGACAATAGCTTTCATAGTGATATGGCTGGCTTGGTTTATTTTCACTGTAACCATTACTTCTAGAAGTTTCTAAAAGGAAAAAGTGCAAACTTACAATATTGGACTATTACATTTCACAGGAAGAAAACAGCTCTGTGTAAGCACATATCCTAGTTTCAGACTTTAGGAATCCTGGGGGATATTGACTTACAGTGATTTCATTGCTCACAGCTTCATTTATCACAGAGAGAAGTGTTGGTCCGTCTGACGCCCCTCCCCCCCCCCCCCCCCCGGCCCATGGAGCAGCAGCTGCCACTGCCCGCAAGTGAAATTAGTGGTGAGTTCTATTCCCATTTTGCATGGCTGTACTGTAAATTATATCCCAAACTTTAAAAACATTTGTGGTTATTTCATCAATACCTTGGAGGGATCCATATATTCGTATCTAATTGTGTTCCACCTAATGCGCTTTCTTTCTTCACCCATCTTTTATCACTCTTTGTGTTTGTCCATTCTATCATTCATGTTAGTGTTATAGCATTGTAATTTATATTAATATCTGGTGCAGCTAATCGCCCCCCCCCCCGTGCTTTACCCTTAATAAGTACTGAGAACTGTACTCTTGGCTTCTGTTTTTGCCATATGAACTTTAAAATATTTTTTTTTTTTATGGTTTTCATAAATATTTGAGGAAGGGCTACTCGTAACATTTGAAACTTGAATCTGAATGAATGAAAGACTCTTTTGTCGAATGTGTACAAAAACGAATTGTCAGAACGAAAGAATGAAAATCAGAAAGAATGAAAATTGATTCAACCTATGGGTTTAACGAATCGATTATTTTGTTTTCATATTTTCGTTCTTTTCCATTATTTCGTTATCGCTGAATTCAAAGAAGGAATTGATGAATGCATTTGTATTTCTTTTAAATATATTCGGATTCATTTCATTTTCAGATGGGCAGTGTTAGTAAGTTATTTTTGACCAATGAGCTTGTCCCTTATTCCCTTGGGTGTTTTTCTGTGTGAGACTGTATTCCATCCAGAGTCCAGACAGGGTGTGGTGGGCTGGTGGCACTGTTTTGTTGGATTTGTTGATTACGAATACAACCACCAATGTCCGAATGAACGAAGGGGCCAGGCCTGAAGAAACGAATGCTGTATCTAAACAAATGCATCCCAAGTTATGAATTATCTGAAGTAACGAATGCCACACCTAAACAAATGGAACATAACGAATACGAATGCATCTGAAGTTACGAGTTATCTGAAGTAACGAATGCCGCACCTAAACAAATGGAACATAACGAATACTAATGCATCCGAAGTTACGAATTATCTGAAGTAACGAATGCCGCACCTAAACAAATGGAGCATAACGAATACGAATGCATCCGAAGTTACGAGTTATCTGAAGTAACGAATACTGCATCTAAACAAATGGACAGGAATGGATATGAATTCATCCAAAGTAGCAAATACTGCATCTAAACGAATGGAACAGAACAAATACGAATGCATCTGAAGTTACGGATTATCCAAACTAACGAATGCGGTATCTAAATGAATGGTATGTGTAACGAGACACTTGCTCGCTCGCTTCCGCTCTCCCGACACTCCTCTGTTTCTAGTGAGTCAGCTTGCAGATCGCAACGTCTGATGGTTCGGTCAACCAAGGCTCCGGGATCCGAACTACAGCTATGTGCCGTTCGGAATCCTTTAGAACAAACACCAGGCAGGCTGTTTGTAAGTTCAAACAGGAAGACCATTTGTTAGAAATACACAGCACACTTTTATACAGAATTTGGAACATCCTGCCCCCAACAACCGCTTTCGCATTGGTCAATTGCACAGTACATGCTGTTCTCCTTCAGGTCCTCCTTAGCCATGCAAATGAGGGCTTGAAAATGAGTCAGCAGGGATTGGTCAGATAGCTTGAGTAGAAGGACTGTTATGTGTAATGAGACAGAAGCCCCCAGGGGACAATCAATGTACACAATAGCCAGACACAGAACAATGGTTCCATAACGAGCCCCCAATACACATTACTCTGAGTGTTAATACATCCCTTAGCAGGCAACAGGTGAGTTCATTAGCACACCCGACAATAGGTGAATGGAAAGCCACCTCAGACAAAAGCAAAATTGTTAGACAGTCAGTCTCCTCATTGAACTTCCTGGAATGACCATATTAGGAGTTGTACTTCCTGGTCAGAGACCTCATGGCAAATGGGAACAAATCTCAATATTTCTACATGGAGACCTTGCTGACAAATATGAAGCAATCCAAACCATCACCCATCTGTCCTTAAATTCCAGTGATGGTGAACACCGTCACAGTATGGAATGAATACGAATGCATTCGAAGTTACAAATGATCCGAAGTAAAGAATGCCTATCATAATGAATGATCCAATAGGCAAAAAAAAAAAAAAGAATGAAACAAAAAGGAAACAAAACAAATTTTTCTGTAGTGAACATGTCTATATTTAACCATTAAATTAGATTTATGGAACTACCGTCATATGCTTTTTCTGTGTTGTCTGAAGGTAAATGCCAGATCCCTACACAGGAAACAATTGTGTAATGATTCAATCAAAATGTGTTCTTACGTGCAGTGGGAGATGCCTTTTGTGAACCTAAAGCGATAATAAAGTTATTTTAAGCATTTTCAGCTGCTGATTTAATCATGGAGTAGGCAGCTTCATTATCGTTTTATCCTTGCTGATGCTCCTGTTAAAGCTGGTGCCGTGAGCACTGCCCCAGGTTACCTGTTTCAGGGTAGCTCCTTTCACTGGCAGCCTCCTATAGAGCCACCCTTGCATGCAGGGACTACAGATGTGTTTCCCTACATTGTGCGTATCAATAGAAACCCACCAGCAACATAGCTTAGGATGGCAAGGAACTCCCCCCTTCTCCTAACTAGAGGTTGCATTGTCGACTTTTTCCTGTGGTGAATTGAAGTACAGGGATGCGACACTGAGAGAGCAGAAGCAAACAACACTGTATAACTTTAACAGTAACTTTAACTGTAACACTTTATAACACTTATAAACTATAAGTGCTGGGGTAAGAATTTTATCAAATAGGGGGAATGTTTATTTTATTGTGCTTATTATGTAAAGCTAAAAACCCCTGATGGTTTATTATTATGTTGAAGTGAATCTGTGGCTAAGCCATGACCATTCAAGTATTTACATACAGTTTTCCTAAAAAGCAGCAAATTAACTTAAAAACAAGACCTCGCTGACCCCTGTAGCAAAAAGCACATTTGAGCAATTAATCCTCAAATTTCATAGGTTTAAGTATTTCATAGCATTTTTTTAACGGGTAGTCCCCTGCTGCATTTACATTAGAGATTAGAAGACTGGAAGACTACTGGGTCCGTACTTCTGAGCTGATGAAAGAACAACATGGATGACTTTTGCTTCTGTTGTGAATCTGAGGATTATTTACTTTACAGAGATAAGTGATAGACTGCTTTAACCACCTCAATATTGGACACTTTCACACCCTTCCTGCCCAGGCCAATTTTTAGACAATTACTCATGCAGCACTTGATGTACTGACTGCTTATCTCATTTCTTGAAGCCCTGAAATTCCAGGATGGTACAAATACCCCCAAATGCCCCCCTTTTTGGAAAGTAGACAGTCCAAGGTATTTAGTAAGAGGCATGGTGAGTTTTTTTTGGCAAAATTTTTGGGAAAATTAAGAAATAAAATATTAAATTTTTTCACTAAGTTGCCATTTTAACAAGTTATTTCTCACACACAGCATAGGCATGCTTAGCATTACACCACAAAACATATTCTGCAATGCCTCCCAAGTATGGGGATACCACATGTGTTAGACTTTTTTCACAGTCCAGATGCATAGAGGGGGCCCAATATCCAAGGAGCACCTTTTGGTCTTTTACGGAGCATAAATTACGTATTTAATTCCTTGATTACCTAACACATTTTTGGAGGCCCTGAAGCACCAGGACAGTGGAAACCCCCACAAAATAACCCCATTTTGGAAAGCAAACAACCCAAGGTATTTTCTGAAAGGCATAGTGAGTCTTTTGAAAATGTTGTTTTTTTTGCCACAAGTTTTTGGAAAATACAGGAAAGATAAAGAAAATGTTGTCAATTAATAAAATATTTCAAACGCACATTATTAGCATACTTAGATTTACACCCCAAAACACATTCTGCTACTCCTTCTGATATCACGTGTCAGACTTTTTCAGTCTAGCCATGGCATTCCTGGGGGCAGTTATTTACCAGTAGGCTAGGCTTACTTGGCTTTTAGGAACTTGGACTGCTATAGGTGATGCTACACTACACTATTTCCCTGGCCACTCATATAGAGGTGATCATTACTGTACATTGATTTTGAAACAATTGGTTGATCTGTGTGATACACAAAATACAATGTCTGATACATAATCAGACCACATGGTGAAATGTCAGGAGTAGTAGAATAGTTTCGGGGTGTAATTCTAAGTATGCAGCATGTGAGAAATATCTTCATAAATTGTCACCTTTGTATAAAAAATGTTAATTTTCTGTCTTCATTTTCCAAAAACCTGGGCAATATAATGAAGTCTTTAAAAAGACCCACCTTGCCTGTTAAATATACCTTGGGGTGTTTATTCTCCAAAATGTGGTAATTTTGTGGGTGTATCTACTGTCCTGGTGCTCCAGGGCCTCCAAAAATGTAATAGGTAGTCAGGAAGTTAGATGCACAATTTTGACCCTAGAATGCCTGAAAGTGCTGCCTTTTGCTGATTTTGGGACCCTCTATATGGCACCCTGAGCCCACACAGTTGTGACATTAGCAAATTATTATTGGCTAATGTCTTGCTGTTTCTCCTCCTGGCCATCAGGAAGCGGGTTCAGAGACCGCATTGGCAGGGAATCCTAAGACCTTCATTGGCCAGGAGTCCGAAGACCCAATTGGCCGGGAGGAGAAACGACGGCGGAGGAGATGGAGAGATCAGGCTGTCGCCGCAGCAAGCAGTTCCCCCTTTTCTTACACTGACCCATGGAGCACCAGCCGCCACTGCCCCAGAATCAGATTTTTCTCTTTATGAGAGTCGTATGTAAAGATTCCAGCATTTTCAGCACCCCAGCTAGCCTTTTGCTTCGGCCTAACTAGCCCACTGCACCCCCTGTGGTGTTTACTGAAAGACAGCTTTGCAGCCTCACTTTTGCTTTTAATCCATCTATCTGCGGCTCTGTACATCATTATATAGCATGAACATCTTTCTTCTCTCTACATAAGAGCATCCCTGAAGAAGATATATAATACTACAGTATTTGAAACGCGTCGGATGTCTATGTAGCTCTGTTTTTGCCCTATGAAGATATGAAGGTCATGTTCATACACTCATGCTGTGATTACTGTACCCTATTTCCAGCCGCATGTTTTCAACATGTGTTCTTAATATTTGATACAATAAAGATTGTTTTTCTACAGAAGTTGGAGCACATTTGTCTATATTGCCAATTTGAAATAGTCCTTCTACAATGAGGGTATCCTTTTCTCTTTGTTATTGAGAATGTAAATCAACTCTGTATGAGGGGACCCCAGAACCTGAAGTACCCCGGGCCCCCCAAGGTCTAAATCTGGGCCTACCCGTAACCCAGAGTGGGCAATTGCAAAGCTGAGCCACTTTCAAGAAGAAACCACGACAATATTGTCAGGATTCACCCAGCTGCCTGACTGACATTTTACTCCACCTATCAGCACATCCCTGCCCAGCCTGTTGCTCCAGTGAGCACTGGATGAGCAAAGCAGGGTGCAATGACTGGCTGCCACTGTGAGCAGCCCTGAGAGTGTACTGATCAGCAGTCATGTCAGCTCTCGGACACGAGAACTGGCATGAGGCAACTTAATTGTCACAAGAATACTGCAGTATGGCAGTGGGTATGTTTTTTTTTTTTTTTTATTAACCCCAAACCTTCCCTTTTAATATGATGGCACAATAAAGACTTGTTTTGCTCTCTAAAGAGTGTGGTTTCCAGACTACCCTTTCTTGATAAAGGGGGACATATATTTAAAATTTTCTATATTTAGGTATGTGTTAATCATTTAGATGTAATAAATAGCAAAATTTTGACTGTTCAACTTCATAAAATGTAAAGACAAGTTTTGAAATCCTGGGGCCAGTCTTAGGCTTGGTTCACACTTGTGTAATCACAGACATTGCATGTGATTCGCACCGCACTGCTGTGCAGATCACTTGTGATGTCTGTACAATGCAAATTCAGCCATACAAACCGTTTGGCTGAAATTGCCGTCTTAAATATTTATGGGACCCTGGGCAAACATTTTCTTGGGCCCCCCATGCGATTTCACTCTCCACCTGCTCTGAGACATACAATAAATAGCAGCTAGACTCAAAAACAGTTTACTGAATCAGATCAGGCAGCAATTGTGATTGGTTGGCACTGACAGGCTGCTAGAGGTTACAGCACACATTATGGCTCACTGTTTATTTGCTAGAGGTTACAGCACATGACTACTGTTTGTTGATTGGTTTCTAGAGATTACTGTACAATAATACTGTTCACTGATTGGTTACTGGAGGTTACTGGACACCCTTACCAATCACTGTTTGGTTGATAAAGGTTACTGCACATTATTACTGCTCACTGATTGGTTGCTAGAGGTTACTGCATATCCTTACCACTCAATGATTGGGTGCAAGAGGTTAGTGCACATCATTACTGCTCACTGATTGGTTGCTTGCCTGCACACCATGGACTGGGGAGGTGAGGAGACCCATCAATAGATAGAAAACTCCTAGGGATACTAGGACTCCTGGGATCAGTGGCATTGCTGGGGAAAGGGGGTGATCAGTGGCAATGCTGAGGGGTAGATGGGATCAGTGGCAGTGGTGGGGGGATGGGATTAGTCAGGAGGCAGTACACTGTGGCAAATTCTGAATCATGTAAAGCAAAGCTGGAAATCTTTGGCAAGTATATAGTGGGGGATTCTACACTGACCTCCAATGTGAGGGGGGCTTCTACACTGACCTCCAATGTGAGGGGGGCTTCTACACTGACCTCCAATGTGAAGGGCAATTTGCACTGACCACAATGTAACCGACAAATATAAAGAGGGATTTCTACACTGACACCAAAGTAATAGGAGCAGTTACACCAACCACCAGTGTAAGGGGGGATATACAATGACCTCCATGTAAGGGGGAGTTTACACTGACAACCATTGTTGAGGAGATTAGTACTGACCACCAATGTAGGGTGACACTTCTTCACTGACCATCAATGTTAGGGGGGGTTTACACTGACCACCAATGTAAAGGCAATTCTGTACTCACCACCAATGTAAAGGGAAATGTACACTGATCACCATTCACCAATGTAATGAAGAAATTACACTGACAACCAAGGTAAGGGGGATATTTACACTAGCGACTAGTGTAAATGGAAGGATTGTACACCAAGCCCCAATGTAATGAGAAGATTTACACATTTAGCCTGCATTCACATTTCAGGAACGCATGCAAAATTGATTTCCTGACACCACAGAAACAAGCTGCCCTTTAGCTGGTACACAGCAGTGGCATTAATTGCTAATGACACCCTCACGCATCTGTTGAGATGTGCGTCACATCCACCAAAATTCACGGTCCTGTGCCACCATGGTATTTTGAAAAAGGGTTCCACCTCTAATTTGCTTACCTTTGCAGAGCCTACCTTTGGTAGGCTTAAGTACCACAGTTGTAGGCTGGACTTTCAAGCATGCCCCTTTACCTCACCAGTGGGCAGCATTCAACAGAAGTGAAGGTGGATATGACCTCAGGGGGTCATGATATACATATGAATGCTGCCTCTATTTACAGAACATATCAATGCAGTTGGTCCGTGGCTTTTTACATATTAATGCCACGTGATTTACATATCATTGCAGGTTATTTACATGTAAACTGGGTCTGCAGGTGAGTCTGCACAAGGTAACGGGGCAGAGCTGGGCAGCATTTGTAACAGAACTTCACAATGAGATATCGGGATACAGCATGGGACTAAATCTTCAAGAGACAAGGGAATTTAAACTGGGATAGTTGGCACATATGGGGCAGCTGCTTTGGGCCCCACAACAATGATGGGGCCCAGGGCAGCTACCCCTTTTGCCCTGCCTTAAAGACGGCCCTTTTCGCACCAAAATGGTGCAGGACCCTTTTTTTGGTCCACACTGGAATCGGATTACATAGGTGTTTAAGCCTATGTTATCCAATTCTTGCACCATTTGACAGTTCGCACTGCGACCCGCGAACCATTTTTAGGGTGTCATTAACTTTATATTGATACCCCCAGCGGTTTGCAGATCTCGATGTGAACCACTGTGTGATGCAGGAACCGGCACTGAATCGCAGGGTTTCCCACATCACCCCAGTGTGAACCGGGACTAAAACAATTCATTTATTTAAACCCAAGAGATGCTTTAGTGTCAACATCTAAGAGTGCATGGCCAGCTAAGTACACACTACCCTTAGCTTTCTTCTCATGTACATAGGAAGTGTCTGCATGCCATCCAACTCACCATTTCACTAAGTTCTTCATGCAGCTCACTTCTCTCCGCACACATTTTCTCACAGGCTCGCACAATTTCTCCCAGCTGTTCTTCCTTTTCTTGGTTGTTCTGAAGCTGTAGAAACATAATATAGCTAAAGCAGGCTTGTTACCGTTCCCACACATTGGGTCCCATCTTTGAAAGTGTAAGCACTGAGAACATTTTGTGCAGCCCCACAGCCATCCTCTGCAAATTGACTGGTGGCGTCCAAAGTGGTTTTGTGGCTGTTGAACAAATATGTATTATTTATTATATATTTTTGAGTATCCCAATATCCCACTTTGCCAGCAGTATTTATTCTGTTTCTAATTAAGGGGTAACTGCACTTGTGATCTGGGTGATCAATGTACATGGCAGAGATTTTGGCAAATTCCTACCTTTTGTTGCTCTAAAGAAATAGCTGTTTATTCACTTGCCTACTGGCCACTTTTACCCTCTTCCTGCCCAAGCCAATTTTAACCACTTTAAGACCGGAAGATTTTACCCCCTTCCTGACCAGGCCCTAGTTTGCGATTCGGCACTGCGTTACTTTAACAGACAATTACGCGGTCAATCAGCGCTGTACCCAAACAAAATTTATCCCCTTTTTTCCCCACAAATAGAGCTTTCTTTTGGTGGTATTTGATCACCTGTGCGATTTTTAATTTTTTCGCTATAAACAAAAAAAGAGCAACAATTTTGAAAAAAAACAATATTTTTCACATTCTGTTATATAACAACATTCCCAACAAAAAAATAAAAAATCTAAATTTTTTAACATTTTAGGCCAATTTGTTTTCTGCTACATATTTTTGGTAAAAAAATTGCAATAAGCATATTTTGATTGGAAAAAGTTGTCGCATTTACTAACTATGCAAAAGTTATCGCGTTTACTAACTACGGCAAAGATTTATGTAATTTTTATTGTTTTTTTTTTTTTGCGAGACTGCGACATCGCGGCAGCCAGATCGGACCCCTAACTGACATTTTTGACACTTTTGGGGGTACCAGTGACATTACTACAGTAATCAGTGCTAAAAATATTCACTGTTACTGTAATCATGACACTGGCAGGGAAGGGGTTAACCCTATGGGTGATCAAAGGGTTAAATGTATGCCTCATGGTTACTGACGTGTGTGGGGGGAGGGGGTTCTGTGACACAGACAGAGATCGCAGGTTTAGCTATACTGAATCCTGTGATCTGTCACTGAGAAGATCCGCCTGCTTTGTTTACATAAGCAGGCGGGTCTTCTCACACTTTCCCTGACAATCAGGGAAGAGAGGCGATGATCGTCGCCTCTCCTTCTTCGGCCCGACTCCCGCTCTGTCTGAACACAGCGGGAGCGAGCCTCCGGCGGCGCACGTGCCGCCAAGACCACTAGGAGTCCAGCGACATAGGTGTACGTAGCTGGACCCAGGGGAGCCAACCTGCCGCAGTAATATCACTGTGAGCAGTCGGCTAGTGGTTAAGCTTTCAGCGCTGTCTTTGAATGACAATGGCATGGTCCTGCAGCACTGTACCCATATGAAATTTTTATCATTTTTTTTTCTCACAAATAGAACTTTTTTTCTGGTGGTATTTAATCAACACTGGGTTTTTTTAATTCTTGCTAAACAAACTAAAAAAGAACAAACATTTTTGAAAAAGAAAAAAAACGTTTGCAAACAGATTATTTTTCTCCTTTATTGATGTGTGCTAATGAGGCTGCACTGATGGGCACTAATAGGCAGCACTGATGGGCACTTGTAGACAGCACTGATATGCCCATAGGTAGGTCTGATGGGCACAAATAGGCTGCACTGGTGGGCACTGATGAGGAGGCACTAATAGGTGACACTGATGGGCACTGATGATGCGGCACTGATAGGTAGCACTGATGAACAATGTTAGGCTGCACTGGTGGGCACTAATGAGTTCACTTGAATCTGCCCCTTGAAAGATATAAGATGATGAGTCTGACCCAGCTTGTATTGTGAAGCACGAAACAAAAAACTTTGACCATCCAATGTTTTTCTTTTACAGCACATGGCTTGTGAAGCAATTGTATATGCTATATTTTTTTTTTTTCCCGACAAATGGAGGTCTCCTGAGTGGGGGGAAATCTACATGCAAAGAAAACCACTGTAAAACTAGTATCGGCAATAAATATACAGTATCTCACAAAAGTGAGTACACCCCTCACATTTTTGTAAATATTTTTTTTATCTTTTCATGTGACAACACTGAAGAAATGACACTTTGCTACAATGTAAAGTAGTGAGTGTACAGCTTGTATAACAGTGTAAATTTGTTGTCCCCTCAAAATAACTCAACACACAGCCATTAATGTCTAAACTGCTGGCAACTCAAATGAGTACACCCCTAAGTGAAAATGTCTAATTGGGCCCAAAGTATCAATATTTTGTGTTGCCACCATTATTTTCAAGCACTGCCTGAACCCTCTTGGGCATGGAGTTCACCAGAGCTTCACAGATTGCCACTGGAGTCCTCTTCCACTCCTCCATGACTACATCACTGAGCTGGTGGATGTTAGAGGCCTTGCGTTCATCCACTTTCCATCTGAGGATGCCCCACAGATGCTCAATAGGGTTTAGGTCTGGAGACATGCTTGGCCATTCCATCACCTTTACCCTCAGCTTCTTTAGCAAGGCAGCGGTCATCTTGGAGGTGTGTTTGGGGTCGTTCTCATGTTGGAATGCTGCCCAGAGGCCTAGTCTCCGAAGGGAGGGGATCATGCTCTGCTTCAGTATGTCACAGTACATGTTGGCATTCATGGTTCCCTCAATGAACTGTAGCTCATGCAGCCCCAGACCATGACACCCCCACCACCATGCTTGACTGTAGGCAAGACACACTTGTCTTTGTACTCCTCACCTGGTTGCTGCCACGCACGCTTGACACCATCTGTACTAAATACGTTTATCTTGGTCTCATCAGACCACGGGACATGGTTCCAGTAATCCATGTCCTTAGTCTGCTTGTCTTCAGCAAACTGTTTGCGGGCTTTGTTGTGCATTCTTTAGAAGAGGCTTCCTTCTGGGACGACAGCCATTCTGACCAATTTGATGCAGTGTGCGGCGTATGGTCTGAGCACTGATAGGCTGACCCCCCCACCCCTCCAACCTCTGCAGCAGTGCTGACAGCACTCATACGTCTATTTCCCAAAGACAACTTTTGGATATGACGCTGAGCACGTGCACTCAGCTTCTTTGGTTCACCATGACGAGGCCTGTTTTGAGTGGAATTTGTCCTGTTAAACCACTGTATGGTCTTGGCCACCATGCTGCAGCTCAGTTTCAGGGTCTTGGCAATCTTTTTATAGCCTAGGCCATCTTTATGTAGTGCAACAATTCTTTTTTTCAGATCCTCAGAGAGTTCTTTGCCATGAGGTGCCATGTTGAACTTCCAGTGACCAGTATGAGAGAGTGAGAGCGATCACACCAAATTGAACACACCTGCTCCCCCATTCACACCTGAGACCTTGTAACACTAACGAGTCACATTACATTGGGGAGGGAAAATGGCTAATTGGGCACAATTTGGACATTTTCACTTACGGGTGTACTAACTTTTGTTGCCAGCAGTTTAGACATTAATGGCTGTGTGTTGAGTTATTTTGAGGGGACAGCAAATGTACACTGTTATACAAGCTGTACACTCACTACTTTACATTGTAGCAAAGTGTCATTTCTTCAGTGTTGTCACATGAAAACATAGAATAAAATATTTACAAAAATGTGAGGGGTGTACTCACTTTTGTAAGATACTGTATATACACTATATTGCCAAAAGTATTGGGACCCCTGCTTTACACGCACACATTTATTGGCGCCCCAGTCTTAGTCCGTAGGGTTTAATATTGAGTTGGCCCGCCCTTTTGCAGCTATAACAGCTTCAACTCTTCTAGGAAGGCTGTCCACAAGGTTTAGGAGTGTGTCTATGAGAATGTTTGACCATTCTTAACTACCTCAATACTGGGCACTTAAACCCCCTTCCTTCCCAGACCAATTTTCATCTTTTAGCGCTGTTGCATTTTGAATGACAATTGCACGGTCATGCAACATTGTACCTAAACCAAATTTGTGTCAATTTTTCCCCACAAATAGAGCTCTCTTTTGGTGGTATTTGATCACTGCCAGGTTTTTTCTTTTTTGGTGCACAAATAAAAAAAGACCGAAAAGTTTGAAAAAAAAAAAAAAGTTTTTTTGTTTAGGTTATAAAATTTTGTGAATAGATAAGTTTTTTCCTGCACTGATGAGCACTGATGACGCCGCACTGACAGGCACTGATGAGAAGACACTGATTGGGTGGCACTGATGGGGTGGCACTGATGGGGTGGCACTGATATGCAGCACTGATGGGCACTTATAGGTAGCACTGATATGCAGCACTGATGGGCACTGATATGTGGCACTGATAGATAGCACTGATATGTAGCATTGGTGGGCACTGATAGGCAGCACTGATGGGCACTGATAGGCAGCACTGATGGGCACTGATCGGCGGCACTGATGGGCACTGATAGGTGGCACTGATCGGCACTGATGGACGGCACTGATTGGCACTGATGGGGGGCACTGATGGGCACTGATAGGCAGCACTGGTGGGAAATAATGGGCACTGGTGGACAGCACTGGTGGATGGCAATAACGGGCACTGGTGGGCAGCACTGATATATGGCATTGGTGAGCAGCACTGATAGGAGGGCACCACTAGCAGGCTGTTTGCCATCCCTGGTGGCCATGGTGGGCATCCCTGGTAGTCATGGGTGGGCATCCCTGGTGGCTCTAGTGGCATCCCCTCCCCCCAGGGCTGCACTGGTAATCAATGTTCTGATTACCAGCACAGACCCCCCCCTGTGATCAGTGAGTACTTGAAATACTCACTGATCACCCCAGCTCCAGTATCGATCCTCTTCTTCTCCTCCCTGACAGCATCTGTCAGGGAGGAGAAGAGATCGAAACCGTTACAACGCCTGTATTTACATTGCATGACGGCTGTGATTGGACACAGCCGTCATGTGATCAGGAGGGCCAATCACAGGGCCCTTCTGACGCATCTTGTTGCGCTGTGTCCGAGGGACACAGGCACATCGAGGCTGCGCGTGCACGCGGCGGCGCGATCTCGCTCCTTCTGAAGGACGTTCCGGGAACGTCCATTCAGAAGGACGAGACTCCCACCCGGCCGTATATGTACAATGGCCGGGTGGGAGGTGGTTAAAGAAGTGCATTTGTGAGGTCAGGCACTGATTTTGGACAAGAAGGCCTGGCTTTTAGTCTCTGCTCTAATTAATCCCAAAGGTGTTCCATCGGGTTGAGGTCAGGACTCTGTGCAGGCCAGTCACATTCCTCCACCCCAAACTCACTCATTCATGTCTTTATGGACCTTGCTTTGAGCACTGGTGCGCAGTAATTTTGGAAAAGGAAGGAGACATCCACAAACTGTTCCAATAAAGCTGGGAGCATGCAATTGGCAAAAATGTCTTGGTATGCTGACGCCTTGAGAGTTCCCTTTACTGGAACAAAGGGGTCAAGCCCATCCTCTGAAAAACAACCCCACACCATAATCCCCCCTCCACCAAATGATTTGGAATAGTGCATAAAGCAAGGTCCATAAAGACTGATGAGCGAGTTTGAGGTGGAGGAACGTGACTGGCCTAAATAGAGTCTGACCTCAACCCGAAAGAATACCTGTGGGATGGATTAGAGCGGAAACTACAAACCAGGAAGAACGGTCAATCATTCCCATAGACACACTCCTAAACCTTGTGGACAGCCTTTCCAGAAGATTTGAAGCGGTTATAGCTGCAAAGGGCGGGCCAACTCAATATTGAACCCTACAGACTAAGACTGGGATGCCATTAAAGTTCATGTGTGTGTGTGTGCGTAAAGGCAGGCATCCCAATACTTTTGACAATATTATGTGTATGTATGTATATGTATGTATATGTGCACGTGTGTGTGTATAAACAGTGTATATATATATATATATATATCAATCTTGCAGGTGCAAGCAATCAGGCCCTCCCACAGTCCACATATAAGAAAAAAGTCCAGGATTGCTGCACACTATATTTATTGAAAAAAAAAAAAAAAGTATATACAAATATAAATATTCAAAAGTTCCAAATACAACAATTTCGGGCCATAAAAATGTGTTTGCCCTTCCTCACGTAGTAAAAATCATAAATAATCCACGTAATTTCAATTGCCTTATATATAGTTATCTTACACCGGAAATCAATCAGGTATTTAACACTTTCTACTACACAAAAAATCTTCATTCATTGTCCCCTTCGTCTCAGAATGAATGCTGTATCAGCTAGATTTCCCTTCCATAACACAAGAGAAAATCCCAATTCATACCTAATATCAAAATATGTAAATGAAGAAAAAAAGTAAAAAAAAAATAATGAAAACCAAAAACTTCATTAACCAACATATATCACATAAAACAAAACACAGAACCCCTAAAGGACCGATCTCAACTGTTCATAAGAACAAATGTAGATTGAAATCTGAATTTAACACTTTGGGGCTAAGGATATCTAAACGGTTTATCCAATAAACCTCCCGTTTTCGAAGTTTAAGTTCTCAGTCTTTTACCACCCCTCCTATCATGTGGAATGGCTTCTATTACCATAAAACGTAATTGGGATACAGTGTGTTTCATTTCGACAAAACGTCTAGCTAATGGGAGTTGGGTCAGTTTATCTCGTATAGAATACGTGTCTAGCTACGCGATCTTTCACCTTCTGTGAGGTCTCCCCAACATTGAGGAGACCACACTGACATTTGATCACATAGACGACAAAAGATGATTGGCATGTATGATATCCCTTGATATCTATATTAATTCCTATATAGGGATGATTCAAAAATGTACCTTTCTTTCTTTTTTAATACCATTACAAAAACTTGCAAGCTTAAACATTGCTTAAACAGTGTTTCAGAATTCAATATTCAATCCTGTAGCACTGTAGCTTGCAAGTTTTTGTAATGGTATTAAAAAATAAATAAATAAATGTACCTTTCATCATAAATTGCACTGAATGCAATTCAAACAAGGATATGATCCATGACTAGGAGTAGGAGGACCCAGAAATGTTCTAGAGACACTGGCATTGTGACGAAATTTGTCTGATCGTACCAATCTATTGTACAATGTTCTTCCCCTGCGATATGCAGAGAACGGACATTGTTGAAATTCAGTTACCTGTGAATAATTTTCCTTCAATATTAACCAATGTTTCCTCAGAATGCCATGTATATGTTTAGAAAAAAAATGGTATTGAGAAACGAACGGTAATCGTTTTTTATTATCCCTAATGATCTTTTTATCTGAAGTTTCATTTCTAACCAATGAGGTTACTGGTTTAGGATAACCCCTACTTTTTCTCCATCTCATCAAGTCGATTTTCTTTCTGGGAGGGATCACTAACTATTTTAACTCGCATGAACTGACTCTTAGGTATAGACCTAAATACCCCCAGAGCAGAGGCGTAACTAGAACCTTCAGGGCCCCGATGCAAGAAACCATGAAGGGCCCCCCAGACCCCTGGCCGGGGCCCTTCCCTTCAAGCCCGGGGCTCTTCCCACTAATCCTGGGGCCCTTTACTCTCGTTGCATGGCCTTTTATTATGGTCCCGAAGCAGGATCCTTTCACAAGTTCTGCAGTGGGCCCCCTTCCTGCAATCTTGGGCCCTCCGCCCAGTGGTGCAATGCCAGGGCCCGGTCGCAAGTGTGACCTTTGAGATCTTGGAAGTTCACCTATTGGTTTGCTACCGGGCCCCCTGGAGCATGGGGCCCGGTAGCAATTGCAACCCCTGCAACCCCTGTAGTTACGCCCCTGCCCCAGAGGATGAAGGCTCTTATGGCAAAGCAACTGGCTTTACATATAAATCACTATGTATGGAATCCCCATGTTTTCTATTTTCCTGCACCAGCGCATCCGTGGCGTCTGCCAGAGGGTCCTGAGAGCGTGCCACAAACCTCTGCACTTTCCTGTTGATCCGGGACACCAACAGATCTACTACTGGAGTGCCCCAACGAAGGCACAACCGCTGGAACACTTCCAGATGGAGAAACCATTCCCCTTGATCCAAAGTCTGTCGACCGAAGTAATCCGCCTGCCAATTTTCCACTCCTGGAATGTGAACAGCGGAGAGAGCTAGAACAAAGCTTTCGGCCAATCGAAGGATGCCTGCCACCTTCAAGGCCACAAGGACACTTCTGACGCCCCTTTGGTGATTGACATAAGCCTCAGCCCGTGGCATCGTCCGACTGAATGCACACTGGACAGCCCTGAAGGTACTCAGTCCAGTGGACTAGGAAAAGCCTGACCGCTCTCAGCTCCAGAACATTGATTGGTAACCTGGATTCTTCCAGGGACCAGACACCTTGAGCAGAAAGCTTGCAGAGAACACCTCCCCACCCGGACAGACTGGCATCCGTGGTGACAACTGCCCCATATAGGGGGGGAGGAAGGATTTTCCTTGCTTGAGCGTCTGGGCCGAAGCCACCATATCAGGGACTCCTAGGTCACCTGGCTCAGCTGGATCTGGTTGTCCAGGGAATTTGGATCTTTGTTCCATTCTCGTGTGGAATTGAGCGAAAGGGGCAACCACAAAGGACGACCCCATCAGTCCCAGAACTCTCATACAAGTCTGAAGGGACAACCATTTGCTGGACAGCAACAGCTGAATTGCAGTCTGGAGCTTTTGAAGTTTGTCCCGAGGAAGAAACACCCCGGCTGAAGAGGAATCCAAAGTCAGGCCCAGATAGTCCAGTCTCATGGAAGGAACCAGGAATGACTTCTGAAGGTTCAAAATCCACCCGAACTCCTCAAGGGTTCTCATGGTGATCTCTAAGTTTGTCACCAGCACCGTGGGAGACTGCGCACGGAAAAGCAGATTGTCCAGGTAACCCAGGATCGATAAGCCCCGCTGGTGTAACAAAGCGAGGACCAGAGCCAACACCTTTGTGAAGACCCGAGGAGCAGAGGCGAGACCAAAGAATAACGCCACAAACTGATAGTGATCCTCTCCCACGGCAAAACGGAGAAACCGTTGATGTCCTGCACATATCGGGATGTGAAGGCAGGCATCTATGATGTCTATGGAGGCCAAGAAATCCCCCTGATGTAGGGAAGCCACCACCGTGCGAATGGATTTCATCTTGAAATTTTGAACGCGCACGAAGCAATTCAGTGCCTTTTAGGTCCAGAATTGGACACACCTTACCCTCCTTCCTGGGGACCGTAAACAGGTTTGAGTAAAAGCCCTGAAAACATTCCTAGTACAGAACTGGGACTATTACTACTTGTTACTTCTTGTTGTAACAGGTCCTGTACTGCCCCAAAGAGAACCTGTAAGTGATTTATTCATTGATACCCATTGAGTTCAATATGTCGTATAGCCAAGAAAAAATGCCTTTTCTGGATACATGACTAACTATTCATGGGGATTCCATACATAGTGGTTTATATGTAAAGCCTACTGATTGTAATCAGTTTCTTTGCTATAAGAGCTTTCATCCTCCGGGGGTATTTAGGTCTATACCTAAGAGTCAGTTCATGCGAGTTAAAAGAATAGTTGGTGATCCCTCCCAGAAAGAAAATCGACTTGATGAGATGGAGAAAAAATTGTTAAGTAGGGGTTATCCTAAACCAGTAACCTCATTGGTTAGAAATTAAACTTCAGATAAAAAGATCATTAGGGATCATAAAAATTTCAGCAATGTCCTTTCCCTGCATATCACAGGGGAAGAATATTGTACAATAGATTGGTACGATCAGACCAATTTCGTCACAATGCCAGTATCTCTAGAACATTTTTGGGTCCTCCTAGTCATGGATCATATCCTTGTTTGAATTGCATTCAGTGCAACTCTATGATGAAAGGTACATTTTTGAATCATCCCATATATAGGAATTAATATAGATATCAAGGGATATCATACATGCCAATCATCTTTTGTGGTCTATGTGATCAAATGTCCGTGTGGTCTCCTCTATGTTGGGGAGACCTCACAGAAGGTGAAAGATCGCGTAGCTAGACACAAGTATTCAATACGAGACAAATTGTCCCAACTCCCATTAGCTAGACATTTTGTCGAAATGAAACACACTGTATCCCAATTATGTTTTATATATTTAATAGAAGCCATTCCACATGATAGGAGGGGTGGTAATAGAGAACTTAAACTTCAAAAACAATAGGTTTATTGGATAAACCGTATAGATACCCTTAGCCCCAAAGGGTTACATAGTTACATAGTTACATAGTTACATAGTAGGTGAGGTTGAATAAAGACAATAGTCCATCCAGTTCAACCTGTGTAGGCATGTGTGGCTGTAATCATCTCCCATACCCCTGAATGTTCTGATCCTTGAGATGTAAGTCTAAGAGTCTTTTGAAAGCCACCATACTACCCGCAGAAACCACCTCTTGTGGTAGAGAATTCCACAATCTTGTTGCCCTAACAGTAAAGAACCCCCCACGTTGCCTGAGGTTAAAACGCTTCTCCTCTAATCGCATTGTATGCCCTCGAGTCCTCATGCAATCCCTTCGAATGAACAGCTTTTTTTCTAAGCTGGGATCCCCATTAAGATATTTATAAATTGCTATCATGTCCCCCCTCAGACGTCTCTTCTCCAGGGAGAATAAATCGAGCGATTGTAGACGCTCTTCATAGTCAAGGTCCTCCAATCCCCTAATTAGTTTAGTTGCCCTTCTCTGGACTCTCTCCAGCTCCAACACATCCCTCCTGAGGACTGGCGACCAGAACTGGACGGAATACTCCAGATGCGGTCGGACCAGAGTTTTATAAAGTGGAAGGATTATAGTCTTATCTCTGGAATGCATCCCTTTCTTTATGCATGCTAATATTCTGTTGGCTTTGGAAGCTGCCGCTTGACATTGCATGCTGTTTCCTAATCTATCATCAACCAATACTCCCAGATCCTTCTCCATTTTTGATTCCCCCAAGGGCTCCCCTCCTAACGTGTATTGTGATTTTATGTTTTTAGTCCCCAAGTGCAAAACCTTACACTTCTCCACGTTAAACCTCATTTGCCATGTCGTTGCCCACTCTGTTATTTTGTCCAGGTCATTCTGCAGGATATCTGCTTCATGTTGTGAAGTTATTGCCCTGCCCAATTTTGTGTCATCTGCAAAAACTGATATCGAACTACTGATCCCGACCTCAATGTTGTTTATGAATAAATTGAACAAGGTTGGTCCCAGGACTGAGCCTTGGGGGACCCCGCTTACCACCTCAGACCAGTCTGAGTATGCGCTGTTTATTACTACCCTTTGGACCCGCCTTTTTAGCCAGTTCCGTATCCAAGAGCAAACCCTGCTATCGATACCTGCAGACCTTATTTTATAAATTAAGCGCTTGTGGGGAACTGTATCAAACGCCTTAGCGAAATCCAAGTACACCACATCCACTGGTCTCCCCCTATCTAGCTCACAGCTCACCTCCTCGTAGAATGTAAGGAGATTGGTTTGACAAGAACGCCCATTTGTAAACCCGTGCTGATTACTGCTGATGATGTTGTTGTCCTTAGCAAACTCTACAATATAGTCCCTTATCATCCCCTCCAGAAGTTTACATACTACTGATGTCAAACTGACAGGCCTATAATTTCCCGGGATATGCCTCTGGCCCTTTTTGAATATTGGAATCACGTTAGCTTTCTTCCAATCCCCTGGTACATCTCCTGTCCTAATACTGTCAGCAAAGATCAGGAACAGTGGTCTCGATATAACTTTACTGAGTTCCTTGAGTACTCTCGGATGTATGCCATCCGGTCCTGGCGATTTGTTTGTGTTAAGTTTATCCAGCCTTTCCCTGATTTCCCCCTCTGTTAGCCATGGTGGCAAGTCCTGTGTATTACTACTAACCATACAGTCATGGTCAGTGTACCCCTCCTTTTCCTGTGTAAAGACTGACGAGAAAAAAGCATTTAGCACGGTTGCTTTTTCAGTGTCCTCTGTAACCATCCTCCCATCATTGTTAATTATGTGTGCAATATGCTCTGCCTTAGTTTTTTTGCTGTTGATATATTTAAAGAATTTCTTTGGGTTTTTTTTACTATCCTCCGCTATTTGTCTCTCAAAGTTGATTTTAGCCATCTTGATTTCTTGTTTACTTTTCTTATTTGCCTCCTTGTATTGCTCGAAAGCCGATACTGTGCCCTCTGATTTATACTTCTTGAAGGCCAATTTTTTCCCCCTAATAAGTTTTATGACGCTACAGTTTAGCCAGCCAGGTTTGGCTTTGTCTCTTCTAAATTTATTTCCCATAGGAATGCACTGCAAGATGCCTTTGCCTAATATGTTCCTAAAGCATTCCCATTTTTCCTCTGTGGTCAGGGATCCCAGGGTTTGGTCCCAGTTTACCTTTTCCATCATTGAGTACAATTTTGGAAAGTTTGCCCTTCTGAAGTTTAGGGTTCTTATGTTCCCCACTTGTCTTGTTATGTTGTTATTTACACTAAATGTGATCATCCTGTGATCGCTAGAGCCCAGGTTGTCCTGGACTCCTACCTCCGAGATTATGTCTGGGTCATTAGTGAGCAATAGATCCAGGACTGCGTTTTCTCTGGTGGGGGAATCCACCAACTGTGACATGTAATTATCCAGTAAGGTTTCCGTGAATAGGCGGGCCTTCTGTGAGTGTGCAGTCCCCTCTTCCCAGTCAATGTCGGGGTAATTGAAGTCCCCCAATACGATGACTGATCCCAATTTTGCCACTTTACCCATTAGTGCTAAAAATTCCAGCTCTACCTCCTCCCCTTGGTTAGGTGGCCTATAGCAAACCCCCACAATTACTTTCCCCTTTTCTCCTTCCCTATGGAGTTCAACCCACACAGATTCTAAATCCATGCTCATCCCATCCGTAATGTCACTCCTTTCTGTCACCTTTATATTGTTCTTGACATAGAGACATACCCCTCCCCCTCTTTTTCCTACCCTGTCCTTCCGGTACACCGAATACCCTTGGATATTGGCCAGCCAGTCATGTGAGGGGTCGAACCAAGTCTCTGTTATTCCCACAAGGTCTATGTCCTCCTCATGTACTAACATTTCCAACTCATCCATCTTATTAGCTAGGCTCCTGGCATTAGCATATACCCCTCTTAGTTTTAAGGAAGTTAAGCGCAATTGGCGGTTATGTTTATTCCTGTTTGGTCTGAGGTTCTCCCGCACAGACCCGCCAATTGACCTTGTGGACCTACTGTCGCTGCTGACACTACAGCTGCCTTCAGTCCTCTGCTTCCTCCTGACTGACTCTACTTCTGAGCCCTCCCCCCCGTCTCCTAGTTTAAAAGCCCCTCCAACTTGGTGGCCATCTTTCTCCCCAAAAGAGCTGTACCGTCCCCATTAAGGTGCAGCCCATCCTTACTAAAGAGCCGGTAGCCGACTGAGAAGTCAGCCCAGTTCTCCAGGAACCCAAACCCCTCCTTCCTACACCAATTCCTCAGCCACTTGTTAAGTTCCCTAATCTCCTTCTGCCTCTCCTGTGTGGCTCGAGGTACAGGCAGTATTTCAGAGAAAACCACCTTGGAGGTCCTTTTCCTCAATCTATTACCTAAGTCCCTGAAATCGTTCTTAAGGATCCTCCACCTACCTTTAACTTTGTCATTAGTGCCCACATGCACCATGACCGCTGGGTCATCCCCAGCCCCGCACAACAATCTGTCTGCCAGATCTGCGATGTGCCGAACTCGGGCGCCCGGTAAACAGCAAACTGTTCGGTTCACGAGATCTTTTTTACAGATTTCCCTCTCTGTCCTCTTGATAATTGAGTCCCCAACTACCACAACCTTTCTAACCTTTCCTGAGTTACGGCCCCCCTTCTTCCTGGAGCCGTCCCTCCCCTGGCAGCTGGGGGAGGGTGCATGCTCCAGCTCTGCCACCCCTGAGCTGATATCCCCCTCAACCTGCAACTCGACAGATTTGTTAGGGTGTACCAACTCAGGATTGGCCTCCCTGGCTCTCCTCCCTCTACCCTTCCTAACAGTCACCCAGCTGCGTACCTCTGCTTCTTGCGTCTCCTCTGTTCCTCCCTCCTCTATGCTGGCCCCTACCAGCGCCTGATAGGTAATGTCCAAGCTCCTTTCCAGGTTGTTGATGCCACGCAGTGTTGCCACTGTGTTCTGTAGGTCCAGGATCTGGTCTACCAGAGCAACAAGTTGCTCACATCTTGCACAGCAGTATTCGCCCTCGAATGGTTCATCAAGGAACGCATACATGCAGCAAGAAGTGCACTGAGTGGCATCCGCAATCCTGTCGGACATTATTACCCTCTACTCTATGGGGATAATGTTAACGACCTGCTCTTCCTTACCTACCCTACCTCTAACTTCCCTGGTACTAAACCTGGGGTACTCACCAGTCGCTAATATACTAACCAGTCGCTAAGATACTCACCAGTCGCAAAGATCCAACAGACGCAAGATACTCACCAGTCGCAAAGATCCAACAGACGCAAAGATACTCACCAGTCGCAAAGATCCAACAGACGCAAAGATACTCACCAGTCGCAACGATACTCACCAGTCGCAACGATACTCACTAACCGCAACGATACTCACCAGTCGCAAAGATCCAACAGACACAAGATACTCACCAGTCGCAAAGATACTCACCAGTCGCAAAGATACTCACCAGTCGCAAGGATACTCACCAGTCGCAAGGATACTCACCAGTCGCAAGGATACTCACCAGTCGCAAGATACTCACCCGATACACACCAGTTGCAAATATACTCACCAGTCGCAAGATGCTAACCCTCGCAAGATGCTAACCAGTCGCAAAATGCTCACTAGTCGCTAAGATACTCACCAGTCTCTAAAATACTCACGGTCGATCAGTCAAGAGCGCCGTCGGTCGGTCGCAGAACAGTCTTGTCGGTCGCAGAACAGTCTTGTCAGTCGCAGAACAGTCTTGTCAGTCGCAGAACAGTCTTGTCAGTCGCAGAACAGTCTTGTCAGTCGCAGAACAGTCTTGTCAGTCGCAGAACAGTCTTGTCAGTCGCAGAACAGTCTTGTCAGTCGCAGAACAGTCTTGTCAGTCGCAGAACAGTCTTGTCAGTCGCAGAACAGTCTTGTCAGTCGCAGAACAGTCTTGTCAGTCGCAGAACAGTCTTGTCAGTCGCAGAACAGTCTTGTCAGTCGCAGAACAGTCTTGTCAGTCGCAGAACAGTCTTGTCAGTCGGAGAACAGTCTTGTCAGTCGCAGAACAGTCTTGTCAGTCGCAGAACAGTCTTGTCAGTCGCAGAACAGTCTTGTCAGTCGCAGAACAGTCTTGTCAGTCGTTGACGGTCGCAAGCAAGGTCAGTCAGTCACAGATCCCTATGGTCAGTCAGTCACAGATCCCTATGGTCAGTCAGTCACAGATCCCTATGGTCAGTCAGTCACAGGATGGTCTGTCAGTCCGTCAGTCACAGGTCCCCAAAGCACGTCACACAGCTGCAGGGAGATACTCACCAGTCGCCGCTGCTCCTCCTCCCCTGCTTCCGTGAACCTCCCTCCTCAATACTGTGTGGTGTCCGTTCACCGCCGCAGCCGCCGCTCCGCCGTCTACGGCCGCGGCTTCCAGTCCCGGTCCTTCACGTCCTGGTCCCGCTCTCTGTTCCGGTCTCTCTGTCCCCTGTCCCCTGCACTCGCGCCGGCTTCTGGTGACCTAGTGCGGCTCCCCCGCACGTGTCACCCGGCTCTCCTCCACGCTCTCCTCTACACACACTCCTCCGGCTGCTCGCTGCTGCTTGCTCCTCCCACTTCCGGCTCGAAAAAAAAGGAAATTTTAAATTTTAGGGTTAAATTTAGATTTCGATCTACATTTGCTCTTGTGAACAGTGGATATTGGTCCTTTAGGGGTTCTGTGCAATATTTTTTATGTGATATATGTTGGTTAATGAAGTTTTTGGTTTTCATTATTTTTCTTGTCTTATTTTCTTAATTTACATATTTTGATATTAGGTATGAACTGGGATTTTCTCTTGTGTTATGGAAGGGGAATCTAGTTGATACAGCATTCATACTGAGATGAAGGGGGCAATGAATGAAGAGTTTTTTTGTGTAGTAGAAAGTGTTAAATACCTGATTGATTCCCGGTGTAAGATAACTATACAGAGCAATTGAAATGATGGGGATTATTTCTGATTGTTTCTACCCGAGGAAGGGCGTGAACACATTTTTATAGCCCGAAACTGTTGTATTTGGAACTTTTGAATATTTATATATATATATATATATATATATATATATATATATATATATATATATATATATATGTTTTTCTTTTTCAATAAATATTGTGTGCAGCAATCCTGGATTTATATATATATGTCTCATGCAGGCGTTGTCTGCTGGTCGCACCAGCATGAATATTTGGTGAGTAGAAGCTGTTATAGCTGCAAAGGCCAATGCAATATTGAACCCTACAGACTTAGACTGGGATTCCATTAAAGTTCATGTGCGTGTAAAGGCAGGTGTCCCAATACTTTTGGTAGTATAGTGTGTGTATATATGCTTTATGCAGACTTAACACCTTCCCAGTGCTGATCTACGTGACTTCTATTTTTACTCTGTTAGATTTGTTGCAGACACAAACTTGGGATCCTTAGCTGCATTGAGTTAGTCTGGGCTTCAAATGTTTTGGTCTATCACCAAGGTATTCCAGCATTATGCACATACACATACACCTCCCCTTCCAAAGAGGTCCTATGTACTATGCCTCTACTGTACCTAGATACCACCTCTTATCTTTCCTCTAGCAACTCCCTGTTCTTCTCATGTTCTTCTCCAGCCCAGTGGAGTACCCTAATTGCTTGTTAATTTAGCTATTCCATATTTATGCCGGTTTTTTTATTCTTTGCCTTTGGTCTATAGAAGAGCTATAAGAGCTAGAAACTCTTCATCTACATAACATAAACTTCACAGGTTTCTTTTAGTGACATTACCCGAAGTACGCTCCTTCGGGCACTGCCATATGCAATGAAAGGGGGACTCTGGTGTAAGGGGGAACTCGGTGGTCCCTTATTTAAGGAGGGGGGACTTTGGGGACCCTGATGTAAGGGGGACTCTGATTAAAAAGGGGGGCTCTGAAGGACCCTGATTTAAGGGGGGCTATGGGGACCCTGATCTAAGGGGGGACTTTGGTATCCTAATGTAAGGGGTAACTTTGTGGACCCTAATGAAAGTTTGCTCTCTGATGTAAGGGCAAACTCTAGGGACCCTGATTTAAGAAGGGGGCACTCTGGGGACCCTGATGTAAGAGGGGCAACTCTGGGGAACCTGGGACCCTTATGTAAGTGGCGGGTGACTCTGGGGACACTAATGAAAGGAGGGGAGACTTTGGGGACTCTGATGTAAGAAGTTTAGGCCTGGGGGGCCCAGGCATAAAGCTGTGTAAGGGGTCCCAAAATTTCTGATGGCTGCCCTGTTCCCCACACATTTCACCGACATTCTGGCACACAGCGACAGGATTGGATAATGTTAGCTGGAGACAAAGCCATCTCCTGCAAGCTTCAGCTAATCAGTGAAGAAGAGGTATTCAGCCAATGAGGTGCTGGGCAAGCCATCACTTCCTCCCAGCTCCCCACTCTACACAGAGCTAACGTTGGCAGGGAGGTGATTTGCATTTGCAGCCTTTTATATTTTATTTTTTGGGAATGGGGGGTGCAAGTAGCTAGTCTTGTATAGAGCGCAAAATAATCTAGCACCGACCCTGGATGAATGTTACCATCTTACTTGCCTACGGCAATCCTAATGAGTACAGCAGAAAAAAAATGTCTCAGGTCTGCATGGTTCTTTCTTAATGCCAGCGAGGTGTGCTCCTTGAAGATTACCTTAGGAGCCAAGAACGGGACGTATGCAGTATCTACCTATATGAGTTTGCTCTTTGCCTGTTAGCAAGTGACACCCTAATGAATCCATACTTACTTTAGAAAAGACGTTGCGTATAGCTGATATCTGGTACAAACATTTTCACATTTGTAAATGATCCCTACTGAGTAGCGTTATTATATAACTTGTCATGTTGTTCTATTTTCCTCTTGAGAATCCCCTCTAGGAGAAAGTGTAAGAGGTGGGTGTACTGTGCCAGTGTATGCAATATGTCATTATTACTATAAGTAGTTACTCTAGGAAGGAGTGAGGAGGAGGAATGTCATTATATATATACACATGAGTCACCAGGGTAGCAGTGCCAGCAGAAAGATGTGTGTGTGTGTGTGTGTGTGTGTGTATATATATATATATATATATATACACTGTACATATACATACACACATAGATCTGTAGATGGGCGGCAGCTGGGCCAAGCAAACATATTTTCCCACTCACCTCATGTTGTGAGGCCTCAGTTCGTAGCAGAGAATCCTCCTTGGCATCATCATATGGTGAAAAGTTCTCATCCCCAAATTCAGATATAATAGGATACTGCAGAAAAAAATCACACATGTCAGGCAAGTCTGTCCGAATAAAATAATTTATAAACCTAGCTGAAAATATAGCTAATCATACCCAGGCTGATAAGTCCACCCAACATTCCTTATTGCTGGCGGTGGACAGTTCAGTCTGCAGTAGTTTTACCTATTCACAATAATGATGAAAATACCTGTAAGATGAAAGCCATGGATCTACAAGACGAGTGGTCTCCAAACTGCGGCCCATGGGCTGAATGCAGCTCTTTTCTTGCCTTTATCCGGCCCTCAGGATACCACTCCTGACACCAGTGATGGGGTACAATTTCTCCCAATGACACCAACGATGGGGCACTATTCCTCCCAATGACGCCCAACGATGGGGCACTATTCCTCCGAATGACGCCCAACGATGGGGCACTATTCCTCCGAATGACGCCCAACGATGGGGTACTATTTCTCCCAATGACACCCAACGATGGGGTACTATTTCTCCCAATGACACCCAACGATGGGGTACTATTTCTCCCAATGACACCCAACGATGGGGCACTATTTCTCCCAATGACACCCAACGATGGGGCACTATTTCTCCCAATGACACCCAACGATGGGGTACTATTTCTCCCAATGACACCCAACGATGGGGTACTATTTCTCCCAATGACACCCAACGATGGGGCACTATTCCTCCCAATGATGCCCAACGATGGGGTACTATTTCTCCCAATGACACCCAACGATGGGGTACTATTTCTCCAAATGACACCCAACGATGGGGTACTATTTCTCCCAATGACACCCAACGATGGGGTACTATTTCTCCCAATGACACCCAATGATGGGGTACTATTTCTCCCAATGACACCCAACGATGGGGTACTATTTCTCCCAATGACACCCAACGATGGGGTACTATTTCTCCCAATAACACCCAACGATGGGGTACTATTCCTCCAATACCAATGACAGGACACTATTACCAGTCCTACTGACCACAGGTGCTATGTCTTTTATTTTTATTTTTTACTCCCATTGAACACCCAGTCAGAGGTATTGTTTACTCCTACTGATGCTGGGGCATCTTCTATTCCTGGGGGGGGCACAGTCCGGCCCCCCTAATGTCTGAAGGACTATAAACTGGTCCTTTGTTTAGAAAGTTTAGGGACTCCTGTACAAGACCAATATTTCAGCTGACCTGTATGGGCACTTGTTTCTTGTTGGCTTTTTGATAACCTCAATAACCTGGATGAGACCACTTTTTCTTTTTTCTTTGCGTTTTTCAGGGGAAAACTGATAAGTCCAACCTAAAACTAAAATCCCTGCATCTTTAGACCTCCATGATCTAACACTAACCTATCTAAGGCTGTAAAGAAAAAATCAATATACGTACCTTTTTTGAAGCCGATCCGACCCGATGCCGCGCTGAGCTGTCAGCCGTGGCTTCACTGTGGCGGTGGGTGCAGAAGACACAGCTAACAACAGAAGCCACATAGTAAGTCTATGGGTGACGTCTTATCCATTTCATTTCACAGCCCTTGTCAGCCGTGTCCTCTGCAGAGCTTCCTCTGCTTGAGATCAGCTCACATCGGCTCCAAAAAAGGTAAGTATACTGATTTCTTCGATACAGGGCTAGATAGGTTACTGTTAGAACGTGGAGGTCTATAGATGCAGGGATTTTAGTTTTAGGGTGGGCTTATACTTTAGTTTTGTTCATTTCTTAGTTTTAGTAAACCTGTCATAAATAAAACATAGATGATGCCCTTGTTGACCTTTTTAACCTAAAAATTCTAATTTCGTGACTGTTTTATATGAAGACTGTAAAGCCACACACCACTATTCCCTTGCTTTTGAAAAGCTTTATTAGTCTGCATTGGACAAATTACATTAAGGGATAGGATGTTTATATCCTAGTTTTTCCTTATTTTTTTTTCTGATATCTGGATAGAGAGAGAACGCCACTGTTTGTTATCATAGTGGTTCCTATTGGTTGACCACTTTGGATTTGGCTTCTCATGCCTACTTAACCACTTCCGCACTGCTCAATAGAGCTCTACTGCGGCAAAGTGGCTCGATAACGTCTGGCGACGTAGACCTACGTCACCAGACATTCCCCCTTCTCGCCGGAGGGTCGCTCCCACTGTATTCAGTCACAGCGGGAGTCGGGCCAGGGGAGGAGCGGCGGCGATCCCCGCTGCTCTTCCCCAATCGTCGGGGAATTGAGTGTGGAGATCCGCCCGCTTGTGTAAACAAAGCGGGCGGATCTCCTAAGTGACAGGCAGGGTCAGATTGCAGGGTTCAGCATATTTGAACCCTGGATCTGTCCCTGTGTCACACAGTCACCTCCCACCACACACGTCAGTAAGCACCAGGCATACATTAACCCCTTCCCTGCCAGTGTCATTTTTACAGTAACAGTGCATATGTATAGCACTGATTACTGCAGTAATGTCACTGGTACCCCCAAAAGTGTCAAAAATGTCAGTCAAGGGTCCGATCTGTCCGCCGCAATGTCGCAGTCCCGCAACAAAAAAAAAAAAAACGCAGATCGCCGCCATTACTCGTTAAAAAAAAAAACACCAAAAATGACAGAAATCTTTCCCTTAGTTAGTAAACGCAATAACTTTTGCGCAAACCAATCAAAATACGCTTATTGCTATTTTTTTACCAAACATAGGTAGCAGAAAACAAATTGGCCAAAAATGTAAAAAAATTTAGATTTTTACATTTTTTTGGGGCGGGGGGGGGAATTTCATATAAAAAAATTTGAAAAATATTGTTATTTTTTTTAAATGTACGCCGTTTTTTTGTTTATAGTGCAAAAAGTAAAAATCGCACAGGTGATCAAATACCACCAAAAGAAAGCTCTGTTTGTGGGAAAAAAAGGAGGTAAATTTTGTTTGGGTACGGTGTCGCACGTCTGTGCAATTGTCAGTTAAAGTCCCACAGTGCCGAATCGCAAAAAGTGGCCCAGACGTAAGACAGCAAAATCCTCCGGTGGTAAAGTGGTTAAAGGACTTACCATGGGCTCATAGCGAAACCCTTATCTTCCATTTATTATTGTCACCAATTTCCTTTATTTTATACTGACTATGATGACAGTTCTATTTTGTACTAAATTGTGCCACTCAACAATGTTTTTTCTTGTTACTTAAACCTTAAAGTGGAACTTCAGTCTCTCAATCAACATTGACTATTTTGAATCTTCATGCTGCAAACAATAGTAAATAGATAGGAAAATGTATCATATTTACATGTTTTGAACAGTTTTTTACATTTCTTTAGTTACTTCCTAATTTTTACGCCTAGGCAAATGATGTCATACATCCCATGAGTCTTCAAAAGGGGAGGAAGGGTTTTCTCAGCTAAGCACACCCTCCTATCTGCATGCCTGAGCTAAGGGCAGATGGAGTCCAGGAAGTAATTGCGACGTAAATCCACTACCCTACTTAAGATGACCATGGCCAGAAATACTAGGGTGTGTTTTTCTAAATAATTTCCCTGCAAAATAAAGTATAGAGACATGGATGGATGGGTGAGCTTACTCTTTAAAAAATGAATTAAATAGTACTTTTGATTTGTGGTACTCAGGTTCAGTGTAGTTCCACTTTAATAAAAAAGATTGAGACAGAAAAGCTTTATTAGTCCACCAGTAGGGGGTGAAATGTGTAAGGAGGAGAATGTGGGTTAGGGGGCTAAAGGCAAATACACTAAGCACTTGGGAAAGTGCAGTTGCATTCTACAGCTTGGAAAATAAGCTGCAGCTCTGCTGACTTTCATCATCCAATCACGTGCTACTAAAATGCATTTTTTTAATCTATTTTCCCTTGCATGTGATTGGGTACTCTTTGCAAAGTGAAACCTTACCTCATTTACTAAGGTCTGGAGCAACTGCACTTGCAGAGTGCAACAGCCCTCTGCAAAGTACACAGTCTATTTGCCTTTAGTAAATCAACCCTTAAGTGTCCCTGTCACTGCTGAACCAATAATCCTTTTGAAATGGAAGGAAAAAATGGAAGTGCTGTGCAAAGTCCTCATTTCCTCACAACAGGTTTTACTTTTAAGAACTTCAGGTATAAATGATCATTGAAATAATACTGTTTTTAAAAATTGTTTAAGTTTTATTTATTTTTATTTTTTTTGGGGGGGGGGGGGGTTGCAAGTAGCTGGTCTTGCCTAGGGTGCAAAATAGTCTAGCACCAGCCCTGTGTGTGCAGCTCCCCCCTCTTATACTTACCTGAGCCCGATCCAGCGCTGTGCAGGAGAGCAGCGGCTCTCTCCATTCTCTCTCTCCTCACAGGGCAGACTTATAGCAGTGGAATGCCACTGGCTCCTGCTGCTGTCAATCAAATTCTGTGACTAGGAAGCAGGGGCGGGGCCTAATCTCACTGTTTGTGTCAATGGACGCAGACAGCGCAGCTCAGGATCGGGCCCGCAGGTTTGGCACAATAGAAAGTGGTTAGCTATGGTGACATACTGAGAAGAGGAGGAGCCAGGAATGCTGGCAGGGGACCCGAGAAGAGGAAGATCGGGGCTGCTCTGTCCGAAGTCATTGTACAAAGCAGGTAAGTATAACAGGTTTGTTATTTATAAAAAAAATAATAATTTACAATTACTTTAACCACTTCCCGCAAATCGACGTAGCCCTACAGCTGCTGCAATAAGTGCTTGTACCGGGATGATGCCTGCAGCTAGAAGCATCATCCCGGTACCATTTTTTAGAGTCGGCGGTCGGCTTTCAGGTGGTAATGATCGAGTGGCTCCCGAACCGCATTGGCTCGGGAGCCGCTCAATCATTAAGCCAGCAAGCAGGAGGGGACGCCCCCCTGCCGCAACTCTGCCCGGGTCTCCTGTCCCACCAGGTGACCCGAGGAACCAGCGGGCACGTCCCGGATGCGGCTTCGATTGGGTCTCCGATGACGTAACCGGGTTACTCGGCTGCTAAAGATTACCGAATTTAAAAAGTGAGTGTATTCAAAAATGCAGTTTTTGGCATTTTGAATACATGGAAGTGTAGTGGAGGGGTCTGGGGTCTTTTAGACCCCCGATCCCTCCATAAAAAGTACATGTCACTGTCTATTAGCCCCGGTTCACACTTGTGCGTGTGCGGGGTTCGCATGTAATGTCGGAGCGCACTGCTCCGACATTACATGCGATCGGCTTTGCGGTGCGAGTTTAGCCATACACTTTGTATAGCTAAATTCGCACCGCAGCCGCAACAAACACGCACAGGGACCCTTTTTTTCAGCCGCATCAGGATCGGATCGCACAGCGGTTCACACTTGTGCGATCCGATCCTGTGTGAACTGCACGATCGCACTGCAATATGCGATCAAACTGGGGGTGTCGTTAAGATTACATTGACACCCCCAGCGTATCGCATATGGCAGTGTGAACTGCCGGGGGTGCGTGTGCGATGTGGGAACAGGCTGCGGATTCGCAGCCTTCCCGCATCGCATAAATGTGAACCGAGGCTTACTGTCACAAGGGATGTTTACATTGCTTGTGACAGCAATAAAAGTGATTAGATTGTTTTGTTTTTTTTTAAACCTGTGCTAAAATTAAAAATAAATAAATAAAATAAATAGGAAAAAAAATGTTTTACTCTGTAACTCTAAACTGGTAACCATTAAAATTTTTAAAACGTAGCCTATGGAGATTTTTAATGACCGTAGTTTGTCGCCATTCCGCAGGTGTGCACAATTTTAAACCATAACATGTTGGGTATCTATTTACTCGGCGTGACATCATCTTTCACATTATACAAACAAAAATGAGCTAACTTTATGTACTGTTTAGTTTTTTTAAGTGCAGTGAAATGTAATTTTCCCCCCAAAAAAAAGGCATTTGAACGACCGCTGTGCAAATACCGCGTGACAAAAAATATTGCAATGACCGCCATTTTATTCTTCAGAGCCCTGTGCTGTGACCGGCGGTTCCTGCGAGCCTGTGTGGAAGTGACATCACGTGGCTTCGGCCAGTAATACAGCTGGAGTCCGCAGACCCGGAAGGAGGACGGGCGAAGATGGATGCGGCCGGCAGTGGGAACATCGCGGGCTTTGTTGCAGGTAAGTGTCAAATAATGTGCAAGTATGCGATGCATACTAGCACATTATGCATTTACTTTGCAGGGGGGAGAAAAGAAAGAAAAAAAAAAAAAGGACGTTGACTTCCTCTTTAAGTGGCTAAGTGTGGTCTCAAGATGCAGGAATTGCAATATGGAATATGTCCAATCAGCTGTGTAATATTTTTGCTCAAAGTTATAGGGCATTTATATCAATTATTTTTTATATAAAACGTTTATTAGAAACACTAGTATTGACCTCTACAACCATTTTAGTTGGTTTTAAACCGTGTAGCTGTTTTACTGGGATTCCACATAGATGCCAACCTTATCCCGTGCAACCAACAACCAATCAAAAGATGGATTTCACTTACTGAACGGAATCTCGGCTGCTATACATGCTATTTTTTTTTCTTTTTGCTGCCTAGTTTTCTTAATTTCCTTCCAATCCTCTGATAACCGTCAGCTAGCCTCACCCCCCTGGGATGACATCAACACAGCCCTAAACACTTCTTGTTTGGCGAAGTTGAATATCCTTCTTCACGTCCTCTAAAACAATGGAAACTCAAAGGGGGGGCAGGAACTGAAGGAATGCATGGTATGCAACTTCCCTTGCAGAAAAAAACTAATATCCATAATATTGTAAAAAAAAAAAAAAACAGATGACTTTGTAATTAGATATGTTTGCATTATTTCGTTATATTTGAAAAAACTGCTAATATTTTAATACTATTAATATTATTATTATTATACAGGATTTATATAGCGCCAACAGTTTACACAGCACTATACAATAAAAGCGGGACAGCACAATTTACAATACAGTTCAATATAAAAGGAATAGGAGGGCCTTGCTCACGGAGCTTACAATCTAAAGCGAGGGGGAGGTGGTAAAAAAGGTAGTGGCTGCGGGGGATGATCTAATGGAGGGGACTCAAGCAGGGGTGTACCTAGAGCATTTGGAACCCCGAGTGGATCCTATATCTGGCACCCCCCCCCCCCCCCCACACAGGCAGGTAGGGGACGCACCGCACATCGACGTGTCGCGCCAACGCGCACTGCGGCCCGGAACCTGAAAGAAACCTCCCCCCCCAGCCGCCAGGGCCCTCCTCCTTTGCAAAACGGGTGCCGACTGACCTGAGGCGCCAGTCAGAAATACATGTAACTGCCAGTGGCACACTCACTATGTGGTACCGCCAGTGGTGTCACTAGAGTTGGTGTCACCTGGTGCAATAAAACAAGGTGTCACCCCCCAATGATTTTCCTGTTTTTTGAAAGTGGGCAAAAGATGCAGCATGCGGGACTTTAGGTACACTTTAGGAAAATGCAGAAAGAAAACGCACAACCTAATTGAAATCTATTGGACTGCAGCTATAACTGCCGGTAAAATGTAGGAAGACCCCCTTTACATTAAACAGCCCCTGTACCTCTGGATCCCTTTACATTACACAGCCCCTGTACCTCTGGATCCCTTTACATTACACAGCCCCTGTACCTCTGGACCCCTTTACATTACACAGGCCCCCCATACTTCTGGACCCCTTTACATTACACAGCCCTCCTACCTCTGCACCCCTTCACATCACACAGCCCCCCTACCTCTGAACCCCTTTACATTACACAGCCTCCATACCTCTGGACCCCTTCACATTACACTGCCCCTATACCTCTGGACCCCTTTACAATTCACAGCTGCTGCACCTCTGGACCCCTTTACAATACACCCCCCATACCTCTGAACCCTTTTACATTACACAGCCCCCCCATGGACCCCTTTACATTACACAGACCGCCCCCCCCCCCCCATGGAACTCTTTACATTATACAGCCCCCGTGGAACCCTCTACATTATACAGCCCCTCCCCATGGAACCCTTTACATTATACAGCCCCCCCCCCCCACGGAACCCTTTAGAATATACAGGCTCCCCCAATGGAACACTTTAGAATATACAGGCTCCCCCAATGGAACACTTTAGAATATACAGGCTCCCCCAATGGAACCCTTTACATTATACAGCCCCCCCCCCCAATGGAACCCTTTAGAATATACAGGCTCCCCCAATGGAACCCTTTAGAATATACAGGCTCCCCCAATGGAACCCTTTACATTATACAGCCCCCCCCCAATGGAACCCTTTAGAATATACAGGCTCCCCCAATGGAACCCTTTAGAATATACAGGCTCCCCCAATGGAACCCTTTACATTATACAGCCCCCCCCCCCCCAATGGAACCCTTTAGAATATACAGGCTCCCCCAATGGAACCCTTTAGAATATACAGGCTCCCCCAATGGAACCCTTTACATTATACAGCCCCCCCCCCAATGGAACCCTTTAGAATATACAGGCTCCCCCAATGGAACCCTTTAGAATATACAGGCTCCCCCAATGGAACCCTTTACATTATACAGCCCCCCCCCCCAATGGAACCCTTTAGAATATACAGGCTCCCCCAATGGAACCCTTTAGAATATACAGGCTCCCCCAATGGAACCCTTTAGAATATACAGGCTCCCCCAATGGAACCCTTTACATTATACAGCCCCCCCCCCCCCAATGGAACCCTTTAGAATATACAGGCTCCCCCAATGGAACCCTTTAGAATATACAGGCTCCCCCAATGGAACCCTTTACATTATACAGCCCCCCCCCCCCAATGGAACCCTTTAGAATATACAGGCTCCCCCAATGGAACCCTTTAGAATATACAGGCTCCCCCAATGGAACCCTTTAGAATATACAGGCTCCCCCAATGGAACCCTTTACATTATACAGCCCCCCCCCAATGGAACCCTTTAGAATATACAGGCTCCCCCAATGGAACCCTTTAGAATTTACAGGCTCCCCCAATGGGACCCTTTACATTACACACCAAAGCCCCCTCCCCAGCTCTCCCCTTCCTACCTTATTAGCAGGAGGCACTGTGTCTGAAGCAAAACAGGAGAATCACCAGCGCTGAATAAACAGCGGAAACTGCCAGGGTTAACTTTGCTAGTTAACAGCAGGTGATTGGTTGCTAGGGCGTCCAAAGTTAACTCCGGTAGCGCCCGCTGTTTATTCAGCGCCGGTGATTCTCCCTGTCCCGTTCTGCCTCAGTGTCTCCTGCTCAGCTCTCCTCCGTCAGTGAGCGGCGGACGCAGTCCGGCGGCCAGCCCTAGGTGTCACCCTGGTACTCCCTGAAACCCCCCCCCCAATGTGTGGGGCACCAGGGACCTCCCCTCCCCCCCCCCTGCCCCCCCTGTTGGTACGCCACTGGACTTAAACTCAGGTGGAGGTGGGGTAGGCTTCTCTGAATAAGTGTGTTTTCAAGGATCGCCTAAAGGTGGACAGGGTAGGAGCTGACCAGACATGCTGGGGCAGGGAGTTCCAGAGGATGGGAGGAGGTAACAAAGGAGATAGAGAGCAGTCCTGGGAGGAACAGAGAGGACAATTTATTTGAGTTATTTCGTTATAGTTGAAAAAATTGGTAATATCCTAATATAAAGCTACATGGTGTTAGCGGGTTTTATTAACCACTTACCGCTTGCCGCAGTTGTACGTCAGTACTTTGATGCTAAATACCGGGGTTCTGCCATAACCCCGGTATTTTTTAAAACAACGGGCGATCTGGTTTCAGATAAGGGTGGTCCCAGTGGCGGATTAACTGCGGGATCACCCTTACAGTGCGGCAGAAGAGGTGCCCCCTCACGTCCCGGTCGTTTTCCCAGCTTACCGGACCCATCGGCAGCGGGGAATACGATCCGGTCCTCTCTCCACACAGACAGGAAGTCAAGTGAGGGCAAGATGGCCCTCACTCAACTCTATGGTCTTGGAGGACCGGAGCAATGTCAAACGTTGTTGCCTAGCAACCGGCTTAAAGAGCCGATTTTTTTTTAAACCCTTTTTTCTTTTTTAGTGTCCTTGTGAGATCTGATGTCTTTTTGACCCCAGATCTCACAATAAAGAGGTCCTGTCATGCCTATTTCTATTACAAGGGATGTTTACATTCCTTGTAATAGGAATAAAAATGATCAAATTTTTATTTTTTTTTAAAACTGCGTAAAAATCAAAAATAATAAATAAAATAAATAGGGGGGAAAAAAAATGAAAGCGCCCTGTGCCCGTTAGTTTGCATGCAGAAGCGAACGCATATGCAAGTCCCGCCCACATATGTAAACGGTTTTCAAACCACACATGTGAGGTATTGCCGCGATCGTTAGAGCGAAAGCAAACATTTGAACCCTAGACCTACTCTGTAACTCTAAGCTTGTAACCTATAGAAATTTTTAAAGTGTAGCCTATGGGATTTTTAAGTACCAAAGATTGTCACCATTCCGCAAGCTTGCGCAATTTTGAAGCATGACATGTTGGGTAATCTATTTAGTCGGCGTAGCATTCTCTTTTACATTATGAAAAACACTTTCTTGTTTTTTAATTTAAAAAAAAGTGAATTTTTTCCAAAAAAATTGCATTTGGAAGACCGCTGCGCAAATACGGTGTGATAAAAAATATTGCAATGATCTCCATTTTATTCTCTAGGGTCTCTGAAAAAAAAATACATAATGTTTGGGAGTTCTAAGTAGTTTTCTAGCAAAAAAAAAAGAAGATTTTAGCTTGTAAACACCAGGTGTCAAAAATAGGCCTGGTGGGTAAGTGGTTAAAGCGGTAGTATACTCCGCTATTTGACTTTTACCTACAGGTAAGCCTATAATAAGGCTTACCTGTAGTTACAATTAATATCTCCTAAACCGGCACAGTTTAGGAGATATTCACCCTGCATGCAGCCGCTGACGTCAGCGGCGCATGCGCTCTGAAGGTCCGGGGGACCAAGTGATTGTAAAGGTTTGTAAAGGTTTGTTTTTTTTTTTTTTTATACCAAACATGTTAAATTTACCAGCTCTGTTTTGCACAGAGCATCCCTGATCCTCCTTTTCCAGGGTGCCCCGTCAGTACTCCTGGCTCCTTCTTTCCATCGGGTTCCCTCATGGAGAGCCGCTTTCCATGGGGGCACCTGTGCGGGCACGCTCATGAGTCCCGCTGCTGCGTCCATTGGCAAAGACAGCGGGATGCTGCCCCACGCCCTGCTCCCGTGTCACTGGATTTGATTGACAGCAGCAGGAGCCAATCTATCCAATGAGGACCCAACACAGCGGCTCGTGCTCGTTGCTGGAATTGTTCGAGTTCAGGTAAGAATAAACGGGGGGTCTGGGGTGAGTGGCAACCAAGAAAAATTTTCACCTTAATGCATAGAATGCATTCATTTTAAAAACCTTGAGACTTTACAACTCCTTTAACCACTTGCCGATCAGCCACCGCAGTTCTACAGCGGCAGGTCAGTAGGTTCCCAGAATCACCATACCTGTACGGCGGTTCGCGGCAGCGATCCTGGGGGCACAAACACACGCCCACTCACCAGTGGGGAAGCCAATCCTCGGGGCCGGCGGCTGCGATCGCCGCCGGGCACTCGCGATCGCTTCCCATAAAGAGAGAACAGTGGTCTGCTGTTGTAAACACAGCAAGCCGTTCTCTCTGGTATCAATGCAGGGCTCCTGTGTTCCTGCTATTTAAGAACACAGGTCTCTGTAGTGATTCCATTAACCCATCCCCCCACAGTTAGAAAACACTCCCCTAGGCTCACACTTAACCCTTTGATGCTCCTAGGTTAACTCCTTCCCTGCCACTGTCATTATTACAGTAACAGTGTATATCTTTAAGCACTGATTACTGTAGTAATGTCACTGGTCCCCCCAAAAGTGTCAAAAATGTCAGTTAGGGGTCCGATCTGTCCGCCGCAATGTCACAGTCACATTAAAAACTGCTGATCACCGCCATTACTAGTAAAAAAAATAAATATATAAAAATGACATAAATCTTTCCTGTAGTTTGTAGACGTGATAATTTTTGAGCAAACCAATCAAAACACACTTATTGGGATTTTTTTTTAACCAAAAATATGTAGCAGAAAATAAATTGGCCTAAAATGTTAAGAAATTTAGATTTTTTTTTGAGAATTTCATATAAAAAAAATTTGAAAAATATTGTTATTTTTTTCAAAATTGTCGCTCTTTTTTTATTTATAGTGCAAAAAATAAAAATCGAACAGGTGATCAAATACCACCAAAAGAAAGCCCTGTTTATGGGAAAAAAAGGACATCAATTTAATTTGGGTACAGCATCGCACGACCGCGCAATTGTCCGTTAAAGTCACGCAGTGCCGAATTGCAGAATAGGGCCTGGTCATTGAGCAGCCAAATCCTCCAGGGCTTAAGTGGTTAAAGCGCAAAAAATAAAAATCACACAGGTGATCAAATACCACCAAAAGAAATCTCTATTTGTGGGAAAAAAGGGACATCAATTATATTTAGGTACAGCGTCGCACCACCGCGCAATTGTCCGTTAAAGTAACGCAGTGCCGAATCGCAAAAAAATGGCCTGGTCATTAAGGGGGCAAATCCTTCCGGTCCAGAAGTGGTTAACTAATGAACAGGAAGTTTTCTTTGCAGAACTGTGCAGCCAAGTGTCTGGCTCAAGGTTGCCGCACAACCTCATTCACTTTCAGGCCGGGTTCACACATATGCGGCCGCAGGTTTGTGCCTGGGTTTCGTGCGTCCCTGTTCACCGGTTCAGGAGCAAATCCGGTCCGAATCGGACCTGAATCGGACCCAAAGACGCAGAGGACGCTTTTTTAATGCGAACTGCGGCCGCCCCAGACCTGTGTGAATTGAGAGCCGGTCACACTTGCCTGTCATGCAACTTGGATGCGGGGAAACCTGCATCCAATTCGCATATGTGTGAACCCAGCCTTAAATTTGACATGATGCGTTAAAATTGTCGCATTGCAGGCGCAAGCAATGCGCAGCAATGTGCGGCACAGTGTCCACTTTTAGGTGAGAGATTGGGGGTTGGGGGTGGATGTCTGTAAAAATATAAATATATTTATAAATATAAATAAATAAATACAAATAAGTAAATTGCCTGTTTTTTACTGCCGCCTGGTCACTTGTGTGAAAGGAATCCCCATGATAAGGTGAAAAAACGCCTGACTTTTAAGTACGGACCCTTTTTTAACCTTTGAAGGGTAGGAACAATCTTTTAAATATTGGCCTTCCAAATTTACACGCAAAAATCTACACTTCTGCGCTTACAGAGGAGTTCCGTCTGGGGGAAAAAAAAATTAAAAATCAGCAGCTACAAATACTGTAGCTGCTGACTTTCAATATATAGACACTTACCTGTCTATGGAGCCTACAATGTCTTCACCCCATGTCTTTCAGATCTGCAGTCAGGTTTAAGGCTGCATTCACATGTCAGCTTATAATCGCGGGCAGAACCGTCGCGGTTCCGCCCGCGATTCAGAGATTTATTGCAAATCGCGGGACGCCTAGCGTTGCCCGTTGATTTGCAATAGCCCCCCAAACGCCGAGCGATGTTGCCGCGATTTACGCCCGCCGAATCGCGGCAGCATCGCACAAACAAAATCGCGGGACGCAATACGCTCCAAAAAAGTACAAGAGCTTCTTTGGAGCGTATTGCGTCCCGCGATTTTGTCCCGCTGACATGTGAATGCAGCCTAAAGGAAACCAGCAGTGAAGCTTTTCAGCTTCACAGCTGGTTCACAACATGCGCGAAGCACGCTGCGTTACCTAATTGGCCCAGCGGCTGGGGAAGGAGGAGGGGTGCTGAACTTCCAAGGGATGGCGCCATCTCTCAGAAGTGGGGAAGGGTACATGTCTACAACAGGTACCTGTTCCCCCTCCTCCCCCCAGAAAGGTGTCACCGGAGGGGGGAAGGAAGCTGATCAGCGGAAGTTCCACTTTTGGGTTAACTTCCACTTAAAGATTCGTACACACGTAACGATTGTTGGCCGTGAATTTTCCGCCAACATCCGATCGGCCGATTATCGGCTTGTTAGTATGATGCTTCCGACAATGACTGCGACTTTTCGGCCGAAAAAAATCTGGTGTGCGTGCTATAAAATTTTTGTTGGCCGTCAACAGAACGGCCGATTGTTCCTCAGTCAGTACAGATTTCGGCAGACAAAAATCAGATGAGCAAGACTGGGCATGCTCAGAGAAGAAAAAACACACGGAAAGTAAACCAGCACGTGACATCACTTCTGAAGTTGGTTGTTGTTGGCTGAAAAAATTTGTGTGCAGTCTAGAGCACATTTCAACCAACACAACAACACTGGACAAAAGACGGCCGATCGGTCGGCCAACAATCGTTGCGTGTGTACGAGGCTTAAGTGTGTTAAAGTGTTACTAAACCCACACCAGTAAAATCAGTGCAGTAAAGCATGCTTATTATTCTCACTGTGGAAGGGGGTAATCCTCCGCATTTTGTAAAAGGTTGTTTGATCCTGTCTTCTCTGATCCCCCCCTTCTTCCACTGTCCCCAATCCATCTTCTGATAGAACAGAGACTTGGAGGCACATGCTCAGGTTGGTGTGTATTGCTAGAGTTTTTTTCTTTTTTTTTTTTTGGGGGGGGGGGGTGCATGTGATCAGCACAGGACCAATTAGCACTGTTCAAACAGAGGATCAGGAGTCATGCAGCCTCATAGGACAGTCAGAAGGGAATGAAAACTCCTCCTACAAGCATTAACCATTGCTCTGCTGGCCACTGATAGAAGTCACTAGGCTGCTATATACTGCTGATGAGAAAAGGTAATTAGCAGTTTATAGTTACTAAAATAATTACATTTCCATGTTCTGTGTACTGTGGGAGACCAGATATAGTGAATGCAGGTTCCTGGGTTTAGTAACACTTTAGGCGTCAATTTAGATTAAAACAAAAACAAAAGGTGATAGATTTCCTTGCTAGATTCAGCAATATACTGTAATCCAGCATTTCAGGCCTTGCAGCCCTTTTTGAATATGGGAAATCCTGACTCTGGAAAGAAAGGCGCACCAGCCTCGTGCATTACCTAATGGCGCATTTCCACTGAGCTTTCTGGTGCGGTACGGTTCGGTACGCTTTTTATGCCGTTTCCATTATGAATGGTACCCTAATTCCGAACCGTACCGTACCACTTTTTGGTACCCTTTCGTTGGGGTACCAAGCACATTAGACCCGTACTAACTGGGTGGAGCTACACTCTGCAGAACTTTGATTGGTTGACAGAGAATCGTCTATCACAGCTTTCCTGCTACACCACGCCTATCATGAAAAGGGTACTATTGGCAGTGGAAACGCAATGTACCGTACTGAACCGAACCGTACCGTACCACTCAGTGGAAACGAGGCATTAGGTACCATAAATTTGAATATATAATCACAATGTGACATACTCACAAACCCAGTTGGGTATCAGGCTTAAATACATAAAGCAAAACAAACTCCAACAAAAGACTCAAACCACCAATCTAACACATTTTGAGGGGGGGTGTACCCTCTTCTTCAGAACGTTGGTGCCTGGTTCTGCTTTGTGATGTCGCTAATTCCTACCTAGAGTTTTGGTTCAAGTCTCTTGCTGGAGTTTGTATTGCTTTATGTATTTAGGGTTTCCGTTCACACCCGGATCGCGGGCAGAATCGCCGCAAATGGCACCCCAATAATGGTGCGATTTTGGCACGATCGCCCGATGAATCATGATTAAATTGCGCAAACAAGTTCCGGAACTTCTTTTGGGCAATTTGTAGTGCAGTGCTGACTATTTTATTATGACAGCTGGCACCGGTGGCTGTCAGAAAACCTGAAGAGTGCGAGCGTTTGATTAGACCCAGATGTTTTTTGGTTGAGGATTTTCTGAATGCCTCCTATAACTAAAGCCAATAATAAAATCGCATTTTGTGGAGCTAGGTGGTGAACAGTTTTTTGTCCCTATACCCTAAAAAGCAGCCCCATAAAAATTGGTGCTGTTGCATGTACATCTGACTACCTATACATTTTATTTTAGTTTTAATTATCATGGTATGAAATAATGGATGTGGGGGCCTTTTGGTGGGTTTGATTTTTTTTTTTTTTATTCGGGGGGGGGGGGGGGGTTATTCTTGGACCCAGGCAGCACAGAAACTAGCCCTGGTACTCCCTATATGATGGGCAGACAGTACAAGCACTGGAAAGTGCCCCGACAGGACACAACACATACAAGAATTTGTCCCTCCAACAGGCATACTCCCGAGGGAGTCTTCAGAGTCAAGATTCCACCAGACAAGTGTATTATGACTCTGAACCTGTACAGCACTCTCCAGCTAACTCAATGGTACACACAGTGTCTGGAGCAGGGGCAGCCTGTCCATTAGGGGCACAGGGCGCCACCCCCCAACCCATCCTTGCGCACGGCCCCCTAATCTACATGCAGGGGTGCCAGACGCATGGAGTTCAATGGGGATTTTTTTTTTTCTGAAGCACGTGATTAGAGCCAGAGGCTCTAATAGGCTTCAGAAAAGGGTGGGCTCAGGGCGCAAAAGCACTACGCCCTGAGCCCACCCAGTTGTGTGACAATAGCGAATGAAAATTCGCTATTGTCACATGGATCCTCCTCCTGGCCAATCAGGAAGCGGGTCCTGAGACCTGTTTCCCGATTGACCGAAAGGCAAAGCCATGCCATTGGCCGAGGACTCGAGGAGACGCAGGGGATTGAAGAGAAGCCACCGCCGCTGAAGAGAAGCTGCCGCCACCGAGGAGGATGAAAAGAAGCTTCCACCGCTGCAGGGGACTGATGAGAAGACGACGCAGCTGCTGCCTGCCCTTCAGTGAGCCAGCGAACATTTCTTAAAAATTGGGCGATAACAAGAACCTAAGGCAGTAGGGTAGGGTGTGTGGGCTGGTGTGGTCGGGGGGGGGGGGGGGGTATGGTGTGATCCGTCCGCCGCCCCCCCCCCCCCCGTCCCGTGGACCACCAGCCGCCACTGGTCTGGAGAGTGCCACAATCAAAGCCCCAGGGCTTCCTCACAGCAGGATTCAGGTATGGCCTCCATGGTGGAGCAGCAGACCAGGGACTGTGTTCAGCTAAGTAACAACTTATTCATATTCTCACAGACACCAAACATTTTAGGTTTATTTTGCTCTCACAGACACCAATGATACTAGACTTATTTTATCCTACTGACAACGAAAAATGACACATACACCATATTGTCAAAAGTATTGGGACGCCTGCCTTTACACACACATGAACTTTAATGGCATCCCAGTCTTAGTCCGTAGGGTTCAATATTCAGTTGGCCCACCCCTTGCAGCTATAACAGCTTCAACTCTTCTGGGAAGGCTGTCCACAAGGTTTAGGAGTGTCAATGGGAATGTTTGACCATTCTTCCAGAAGTACATTTGTGAGGTCAGGCAATGATTTGGGCGAAAAGAAATGGCTTGCAGTCTCCGCTCTAATTCATTCCAAAGATGTTCTGTCGGGTTGAGGTCAGGACTCTGTGCAGGCCAGTCAAGTTCCTCCACCCCAAACTCGCTCATCCATGTCTTTATGGACCTTGCTTTGTGCACTGGTCCAAATCATTTGCTGGAGGGGGGATTATGGTGTTGGGTTGTTTTTCAGAGGTAGGGCTTGGTCCTTTAGTTCCAGTGAAGGGAACTCTTAAGGTGTCACCATACTAAGACATTTTGGACAATTTCATACTCCCAACTTTGTGGGAACAGTTTGGGGATGGCCCCTTCCTGTTCCAACATGACTGTGCACCAGTGTACAAAGCAAGGTTCATAAAGACATGGATGAGGGAATTTGGGGTGGAGGAACGTGACTGGCCTGCACAGAGTCCTGACCTCAACCCAATAGAACAAACCAGGCCTTCTTGTCCAAAATCAGTGCCTGACCCTTGACAAATGCACTTCTGCAAGAACGGTTAAACATTCCCATAGACACACTCCTAAACCTTGTGGACAGCCTTCCCAGAAGAGTTGAAGCTGTTATAGCTGCAAAGGGTGGGCCAACTCAATATTGAACCCTACAGACTAAGACTGGGATGCCATTTAAGTTCATGTGTGTGTAAAGGCAGGTGTCCCAATACTTTTGACAATATAGTGTATTCAACTGACTTTAACCACTTGCCGACCGCCGCACGACTATCTACGTCGGCGGTCAGCCCCTCACAGGCAAACTAACGTAGGGCTACGTTGCTTGCTTGTGAGGGTCTAGGGAGCGAGCGCGCCCCCGGAGGCGCGCTCCCACTCCCGCGTGGTCACGGACCCCCCCGCGCGTGTGACCAGCGGACCCGATGTCCGCCAGCCACTCGGCGATCGGCGGGGGAGAGGGAGAATGTCAGGCAGCTTGTGTAAACAAGCTGCCTGTCATTCTCCTCGGTGTAAAGACACTGATCACTCGGATCTAGTATGTAGATCCGTTGATCAGTGTCCTTACAGCTCAAGCCACAGCCAATCACAGTAGAAAGCACGCCCCTAGGGACACACACAGCCCCTCCCGCCCAAATAAAGTTAACCCCTTCACTACCAGTGTATTTTTACAAACAGTGCATATGTATAGCACTGATTACTGTAGAAATGTCACTGGTAACCCCAAAAGTGTCAAAAATGTCAGTCAAGGGTCCGATCTGTCCGCCGCAATGTCGCAGTACCGCAAAAAAAATCGCAGATCGCCGCCATTACGCGTTAAAAAAAACAACAAAAATGACAAAAATCTTTCCCTTTGTTAGTAAACACGATAACTTTTGCGCAAACCAATCAAAATACGCTTTTTGCGATTTTTTTTACCAAACATAGGTAGCATAAAACAAATTGGCCGAAAATGTTAAAAAATTTTGATTTTTACATTTTTTTGGGGGGGAATTTCATATAAAAAAATGTGAAAAATATTGCTATTTTTGCAAAATTGACGCTCTTTTTTTGTTTATAGCGCGTGATCAAAAAATCGCACAGGTGATCAAATACCACCAAAAGAAAGCTCTGTTTGTGGGAAAAAAAGGACGTCAAATTCGTTTAGGTACAGTGTCGCACGACCGCGCAATTGTCTGTTAAAGTCACGCAGTGCCGAATCGCAAAATACCCCCTGGTCGGAATGGGGGTAAAATCTTCCGGGGCTTAAGTGGTTAACAATTGTTACGTTTTCCCACTGGTACCAGCAATGTACACCCATTTTATCCCACTGACACTGGCACCTCATTTTTCCAACTGACACTGAAGTGAGTGCTAATTTTCTACCCACTGATTCCAATTTCGGGTTAATTTTATCCCACCGACCCCAACAATATTGGACAAATTTTATCCCACTGCCACCAGCGATGGGGCCTATGTTACTCCCACTGGCACCAATAATTGGACTTTTTTTTACTCCTAAGTTCTCTTCAGTCTACCCCAAGATCCTAATTTCTCTAAAGCATAGCAAAGCAAAGGGGGAAATATACCACACTACAACCATATGGTGTAAAATCACACTTTATTGCCCTTCCCCCTCCCTTCTTGTATGTACTGTACCTCCAAATGATTTCTAAATGTTGTTAACTATGCACACTTCTCATTTTAGGGACTCCCTGGTCTAGTGCCCATGTAAGCAGGCCCAACACTACTAGGGTTGCCACCTCATCTCTTTAAACCAGGACACATATTAATTACACAGGTTCTGAGGCTGATATAATGCACATACGGCACTAAGTCAGTTTAATTACCCCCTAATCAGCCACAGAACCTGTGTAATTAATGTGTGTCCTGGTTTAAAGGGATGAGGTGGCAACCCTAAACACTACTCCATGTGTAGGTGGATGATCACATGCATGCACTATGCTCTCACCAGATACACGGGGTATGAGGAAGACTTTAACCGCTTGCCAACCACCAGCCGCATATATACTGCAGAAGGCTGGCTCAGCTGCGCAATTACCGTACCTGTACGGCTATCCTAGGGGCGCGTGCCCACTCCCTAGCAGGGAAGCTGATTCACGGGGGAGACAGCCGCGATTGCCCCAGGCACCTGCATTCGCTTCCCATAGAGAGAGAACGGTGGTCTGCTGTTGTAAACACAGCAGACCGTTATTCTCTCTGGAATCAATACAGAGCACCTGTGTTCCTCCTATTTAGGAACACAGATCTCTGTGTTGATTCCACAAGCCCCCCCCCCCACAGTAAGAATACACCCTCTAGGCTCACACTTAACCCTTTGCTCGCCCCTGGGTTAACCCCTTCCCTGCCAGTGTCAATAGTACAGTAACAGTGCATATTTTTAGCACTGATTTACTGTATTAATGTCACTGGTCCCCCCAAAAATGTCAGTTAGGGGTCCGATCTGTCCGCCGCAATGTTGCAGTCCCGCTAAAAATCGCAGATCGTCGCCATTACTAGTAAAAAAAATTTAAAAATGAAATTTTTCCCCTAATTTGTAGACGTTATAACTTTTGCGAAAAACCAATCAAAATTTGCTTATTGGGATTTTTTTACCAAAAATATGTAGCAGAATACAAATTGGCCTAAAAGGATGAAACATTTCGATTTTTACATTTTTTTGGTGGGAATGTTATACAGCAGAAAGTGAAAAATATATTTTTTTCAGAATTGTCGCTCTTTTTTGTTTAAAGTGCAAAAAAATAAAAATCGCACAGGTGATCAAATACCACCAAAAGAAAGCTCTATTTGTGGGGGGAAAAAAAGGACAGCGTTGCACGACCGCGCAATTGTCTGCTAAAGTAACACAGTGCCAAATCGCAAAAAAATAGCCTGGTCATTAAACACTTCCCGCCCGTCATATAGCAAAATGACGGCCACAAAGTGGTTGCTCTATCCTGGCTGAGCGTCATATGGGGGTTCGCAAAACAGCAATCGGTGCTGCGGTGATCCTGGTAAAGAGCCTATGACGTAGGCTCTTTACCGTGTGACCAGCTGTGTCCAATCACAGCTGTTCACATAGTAAATAGGAAGTGCCGTTGATCGCTTTCCTCAGTTCGCGCCCGACAGGCGTGAGTAGAGGAGAGCCCATCGGTGGCTCTCCTGACAGGGGGGGGGGTCTGTGCTGGTAATCAGAGCATTGCCCACCCATGGCCACGAGGGATGCCCACCCATGCCACCAAGCATGCACCTGACAGGCGTGAGTAGAGGAGAGTCGATCGGCGGCTCTGCTGACAGGGGGGGGATATGTGCTGGTAATCAGAGCATTGCCCACCCATGGCCACGAGGGATGCCCACCCATGCCACCAGGATGCACCTGACAGGCGTGAGTAGAGGAGATTCGATCGGCGGCTCTGCTGACAGGGGGGGGATATGTGCTGGTAATCAGAGCATTGCCCACCCATGGCCACCAGGGATGCCAATCAGTGCTCAAGGAGCCTGTCAGTGCCCTCCTCAGTGCTGCCCGTTATTGGCATCTATCAGTGCCACCCACCAGTGCCAAACATTGCGATATATCAGTGCCGCCCATTAGTGCCAATCATTGCCCATCAGTGCCGCCTGTCAGAACCTATCAGTGCCCGTGAGTGCCGCCTATCAGTGCCCATGAGTGCCGCCTATCAGTGCCCATCAGTGCTGCATATTAATGCCTCATCATCAGTGCCACCCCATCAGTGCCTCCTCATCAGTGCCTGTCAGTGTGGCCTCATCAGTGCTCATCAGTGCAGGAAAAAAACGTATCTATTTACAAAATTTGATAACTAACAAAAAAACTTTTTTTTTTTTTCAAACTTTTCGGTCTTTTTTTATTTGTTTAGCAAAAAAGAAAGAACCTTGCGGTGATCAAATGCCACCAAAAGAAAGCTCTATTTGTGGGAAAAAATGACATAAATTTGGTTTAGGTACAGTGTTGTCATTCAAAATGCAACAGCGCTAAAAGCTGAAAATAGGCCTGGGCAGGAAGGGGGTGAAAGTGCCCGATATTAACTGGTTAAGGAGGTAAATCCTTCCAGTCCAGAAGTGGTAATAGATGACATTTTCCATCAATGTACAATAGTAATAGTAGATTGTTATTCAGTAGATATGCAGACTATACCCTTAGTAATAGATTGTATAGTAGTGGCTCATTTTGCATTTGTATTTCAACATATGTAATTAGTCATCTAATTTGTGTCAGTGAACTAGCAACTATCCTCCCTTTAAATTCAACCTCTTATTATTGGATGCTAACACACACTACAGATCCGCCAGCTGATGTATTGAGAAATAGTGATCCAATATATTGGCTATTGTATTCTTTAGGATAAAGCAGCACAAATGGGCGGCAGAATCCACACCCACTTTTAGCGTGGAGGATCAGGAATGCTTATTTTAAGATCTTTGATTTCTCTGCGCAGTCAAAGTCCTTTCAACAAATTACAATCTATAGCAATGTTCTATCTATATCTCTCACGTACCTGTCCTCCCCTTTGGCGGTGTATTGAAAGTTTAACACTGCTACAGCTTTACAATATCCCTGTACTGTTCTTTAGAAAAGAGATATTCCAGACATGGAAAAAGGAAAAAAATGAAGGCTCTTAAAACTGCCATGACCTACTTGTAAAATCATTTTTTTGTGCTGTCAATTACTAGTTCAGCTAATATCTCTTAGAATTACTCACCTTAAAGCAGTATTAATCCCAAATGCAAACATTTATTATTTTGCAGCTTACAATTTCTTATGTGTGATGGCTGCATTCATTTCTTTTTTGGCTTTTTTTTTTTTTTTGGGCTTTCTTCCATTTTCATCTGGTGGTCCTGGCAATGAGACTTTAGTTTTGACTTTTTGACTTTTAGTCATTTTATAGTGCTGAGAAATAAATATATATATATATATATATATATATATATATATATATATATATATTATATATATATATATATAGAGAGAGAGATATATATATATATATATATATATATATATATATATATATATTATATATATATATAGAGAGAGAGAGATATATATATTTATAGATATATATATATATATATATTTATATTTCTCAACTCTGTAAATATAGATATATATATATATTTATATTTCTCAACTCTGTAAATATATATATTTATATATATATATTTTTTTTTTAAACTAAAAAACAGTATAGTGTTACCATATAAAGTGCATATATATATATATATATATATATATATATATATATATATATATATATATATATATATAAAGTGCATCCTATGTAGACTTAAAGTGCATCCGTGATAACCATAATAAAAAAATTACATCATATATATTGCATGTGCCCAAACAAAATGTATCAAAATACTGAAACAAAATTGACAATAGAAAAGTGCAAGGTTGCAAACATAAGTGCATATAGTGTCCTTGTACAGTGTGGCCTTGCCGTATGGTACTGGTGGTCATTATATAGTAAAATTGCACACTCGCCGGAAGATGTTGACCAGTGGTCAACATCTTCCGGCGAGTGTGCAATTTTACTATATCCCACGAGCATGGAGGGTGACACCACCACTGCTTTGCACTGTACTCCAGAGGGATTGTTTGAAGAGACTTTTTTCTCTGCGCTATATTCTCCAACATAGCAGCAGCATACTTATTCCCACTTTGTTTTTGGACACTGATGTGTGTATTTTTTGGGAAACTCTGAAAGGCCACACTGTATAAGGACACTATATGCACTTATGTTTGCAATCTTGCACTTTTTCTATTGTCAATTTTATTTCAGTATCTTGATACATTTTGCTGCTCTTCTTTTTTTCTTGCTTGTCCCCCAGAGTCCCTTCTAGCTTCTGCAGCCGTCTATCACCAGCGTTTTATTTCCAGAGACTGTCCCAATAATGGACATTTAATGTACTCTCTTCAGAGACCCCGACTGCCCACTGCTCTTACCATCAGCGACCAATACTGTTTTTTGTTTGTTCCCAATAAAATTTAGCGCATGCACTGAATAACTAAATTAAATTCGTCCAAATTTTGGAAATTAGAATTAAAATTCGAATCGATTTTTACATCGAATTCCAGTCGAATTTAAACTGTAAGCATAGTTCTAAAATCAAAGACTGTGCGTGTTATTAGAGTACCATTTTGAAATAATGCTGTTTTTGTTAAGCCAAAGGTGATTTAACCACTTCTGGATCAGAATATTTTCCCCCTTAATGACCAGGCCATTTTTTGCGATTTGGCACTGCGTTATTTTAACAGACAATTGCGTGGTTGCGCGACGCTGTACCCAAATAAAATTGATGTCCCTTTTCCCCCACAAATAGAGCTTTCTTTTGGTGGTATGTGATCACCTCTGCGATTTTTTCTTTTTTTTTTAAACACAAAAAAAGCAACAATTCGGAAAATAAAACAATATTTTTCACATTCTGCTATATAACATTCCCAAAAAAAAAATGTAAAAATATGTAAAAAATAAAAAGGTTTCATCCTTTTAGGCCAATTTGTATTCTGCTACATATTTTTGGTACAAAAATCCCAAAAAGTGTATTTTGATTGGTTTGCGCAAAAGTGATCACATCTACAAACTAGGGGAAAGATTTATGTCATATTTGTTTATTTCATTTTTTTACTAGTAATGGCGGTGATCAGCAATTTTTAGGGAGACTGCGACATTGCGGCAGACAGATCAGACCCCTAACTGACACTTTTGGGGGGACCAGTGACATTACTACAGTAATCAGTGCTAAAAATATGCACTGTTTCTGTAATAATGACACTAGCAGGGAAGGGGTTAACCCAGGGGAGATCAAAGGGTTAAATGTATGCCTAGGGTGTGCTTTCTAACTGAGGAGAGGATGGGCTTGTGAAATGAACACAAGGACCTGTGATCCTAAATAGAAGGAACACAGGAGCTCTGTGATCAGTCCAGAGAGAAGAACGGTCAGCTGTGTTCAACAGCAGACCGTCCTCTCTCAGCGGGGAGCGATCGTTGGTGCCCAGGGGCAGAGAATGCATTAAGGTTAAAAACTTTGGCTTTAGAACCACTTTAAGGTCCACCTTTCCTGCTGCTGCACATCCAATACTTTTGACACACATGAACTTTAATGGCATCCCAGTCTTAGTCCGTAGGGTTCAATATTGAGTTGGCCCACCCTTTGCAGCTATAAAATAATGAATGTGGGGGTCTTTTGTTGGGCATGATTTTTTTTTTTTTTTGGGTGGTGGGGCAGGTTTTAATTCTTGGATCCAGACAGCACAGTGTCTTGTGCCAGCCCTGGGGACATTTGACACACATGCCAGGCTCCAAAAACAGAGACTAGCCCTGGTACTCACCATGTGGTGGTCTGAATGGTGCCCTCTGACGGGCAGACAGTACAAGCACTGGAAAGTGGCCAGACAGGACACAACTCATACAAGAATTTGCCCCTCCAGGCATACTCCCGAAGGAGTCTTCAGAGTCAGGATTGTACCAGACAAATGTATGACTCTGAACCTGTACAGCACTCTCCAGCTAACTCAATGGTACACACAGTGTCTAGAGAGTGCCACAATCAAAGCCCCAGGCCTTCCTCACAGCAGGGTTCAGGTATGGCCTCCATGGTGGAGCAGCAGACCAGGGACTGTGTTCAGATAAGTACCAACTTATCAGTGGCGGCCCGCCCATAGAGGACACAGGGGCACCGCCCCCCCCCCCAAACGCAGCATAAAAAAAAAAGATTAAATAAAAAATAAAGTAAAGTTTTCGCCCACTAGGGGCGCCGGACTGTGTGCTGGGTATGGGGGGTGGGGTTTTTGATCCCACCCTCGCCCGGCAGAGGCCCCGATTGGCGCTCTTCTGGGGGTGTGTCGGGGCACAGAGCAATGCGCCCCGACACACCCCACTTTAACGATGTCCGGGCTGTGATTGGTCCAGAGTCCAACCTGGACCAATCACAGGAGGACATCGGACCTGGTGACGTGAGGCCTGGGGGCGGTGCACCGCCCCGGCGTCATGTTTACCTTCAGTTCCCGCCCGCCGGAGAAGAGGAGACAGGAGAGCCGCCGCCGCGCGTGAGGAAGAAGAAGATCACACCGCACCGCATCCCGCTGCCGCCGCCCCGGGCCGACTCAGAGCAGCACGCCGTCTATGCAACTTATTCATCTTCTCACAGACACCAAACATTTTAGGTTTATTTTGCTCCCACTGACACCAATGATACTAGACTTCTCTTACCCTACTGACACCAACAAATGACACATACACTATATTGTCAAAAGTATTAGGACGCCTACCTTTACACACACATAAACTTTATTGGCATCCCAGTCTTAGTCTGTAGGGTTCAATATTGAGTTGGCCCACCCTTTGCAGCTATAACAGTTTCAACTCTTCTGGGAAGGCTGTCCCCAAGGTTTAGGAGTGTTTCTATGGGAATGTTTGACCATTCTTCCAGAAGCGCTTTTGGGAGGTCAGGTGCTGATGTTGAATGAGAAGGCCTGGCTCGCAGTTTCCGCTTTATTTCATCCCATTCTATTGGGTTGAAGTCAAGAGTCTGTGCAGGCCAGTCAAGTTCCTCCACCCCAAACTCACTCATCCATGTCTTTATGGACCTTGCCAACTGTAACAAATGCTTGGGTCAGGAGTATGTACAGGCCCCTTCACATCAGGTAGGTGCACTAGGACTGTGTCGGGCAGCTTCGCCCAAAGTCATCCCAACTCAAGAGAAGGCAGAAAGTCTTGCTCCCTATCAGGCCAACAGAATTGAATTAAATGTCACTTGTAACATTCGAATAATGTTCTGATAAAGATAAAAGTACACAGTGTGCATTTAGTGCACGCGTTGGTGTTAACGAACCCTACAGCAGAGCTTACAGAGTATAGCAGTTAGGATTATGAAACAGTCAGTGGGAGTAAATATTCCGCAGTGTCAGCGGGAGTCAGAAAATCCTGGGCTGTGATGGTTAGTAGGGGAAAAAAAAAACGTGGAATTATCAAGTCAGAGGGAAGAAAAAATGCTCCTGCAAGCATTGGTGAAATACCCCGTCACCAAGGTAAGGAATATATACCCTGTTACCAGTGCGAAGAATAAATACCCCGTCACCAGTGTGGGGAATAAATACTCTGTCACCAGTGCGAAGAATAAATACCCCCTCACCAGTGTGTATACCGTATATATAGAGATAGATAGATATACATACATACATACATATACAGTATCTCACAAAAGTGAGTACACCCCTCATCTTTTTGAAATTATTTTATTATATCTTTTCATGAGACAACACTGAAGAAATGACACTTTGCTACAATGTAAAGTAGTGAGTGTACAGCTTGTATAACTGTAAATTTGCTGTCCCCTCAAAATAACTCAACACACGACCATTAATGTCTAAGCCACTGGTAACAAAAGTGAGTACACCCCTAAGTTAAAATGTCCAAATTGGGCCCAATTAGCCATTTTCCCTCCCCAGTATCATGTGACTCGTTAGTGTTACAAGGTCTCAGGTGTGAATGAGGAGTAGGTGTGTTCAATTTGGTTTTATCACTCTCACTCTCTCATACTGGTCACTGGAAGTTCAACATGGCACCTCATGGCAAAGAACTCTCTGAGGATCTGAAAAAAAGAATTGTTGCTCTACATAAAGATGGCCTAGGCTATAAGAAGATTGCCAAGATGCTAAAACTGAGCTGCAGCACGGTGGCCAAGATCATACAGCAGTTTAACAGGACAGGTTACACTCAGAACAGGCCTCGCCATGGTCGACCAAAGGAGTTGAGTGCCCATTCTCAGCGTCATATCCAAAGGTTGTCTTTGGGAAATAGACATATGAGAATAGCATTGCTGCAGAGGATGAAGGGGTGGGGGGGGTCAGCCTGTCAGTGCTCAGACCATACGCCGCACACTACATCAAATTGGTCTGCATGGCTGTTGTCCCAGAAGGAAGACTGTTCTAAAGATGATGCACAAGAAAGCCCGCAAACAGTTTGCTGAAGACAAGCAGACTAAGGACATGGATTACTGGAACCATGTCCTGTGGTCTGATGAGACCAAGATAAACGTATTTGGTTCAGATGGTGTCAAGTGTGTGTGGCGGCAATCAGGCGAGGAGTACAAAGACAAGTGTGTCTTGCCTACAGTCAAGCATGGTGGTGGGAGTGTCATGGTCTGGGGCTGCATGAGTGCTGCCAGCACTGGGGAGCTACAGTTCATTGAGGGAACCATGAATGCCAACATGTACTGTGACATACTGAAGCAGAGCATGATTCCCTCCCTTCAGAGACTTGGGCGAAGGGCAATATTCCAACATAACGACCCCAAACACATCTCCAAGATGACCACTGCCTTGCTAAAGAAGCTGAGGGTAAAGGTGATGGACTGGCCAAGCATGTCTCCAGACCTAAACCCTATTGAGGATCTGTGGGGCATCCACAAATGGAAGGTGGAGGAGCACAAGGTCTCTAACATCCACCAGCTCCGTAATGTCGTCATGGAGAAGTGGAAGAGAACTCCAGTGAGTGGCAACCTGTGAAGTGCTGGTGAACTCCATGCCCAAGAGGGTTAAGGCAGTGCTGGAAAATAATGGTGGCCACACAAAATATTGACACTTTGGGCCCAATTTGGACATTGTCACTTAGGGGTGTACTCACTTTTGTTGCCAGCGGTTTAGACATTAATGGCTGTGTGTTGAGTTATTTTGAGGGGACAGCAAATTGACACTGTTATACAAGCTGTACACTCACTACTTTACATTGTAGCACAGTGTCATTTCTTCAGTGTTGTCACATGAAAAATATAATAAAATATTTACAAAAATGTGAGGGGTGTACTCACTTTTGCGAGATACTGTAGGTAAAGATTTCCTCACTCTTCTGAGTGGGCACTGTGTTGGTCAGAAATCGGTTACTACCACCAAGTGCTGGAATAAGTGTTCCAGCCCCCACATCTGGTTACAGGGTGGGTCTGCAGAATTTAGTTCAAATTCCAAGTATATTCCCTTGAAATCCCACACAGTGGGGGTGTAGTTTGTTGCGTCTCTCCCCCATTCAGTGATTGGTATGAAACCATTCTGTATAAAACAAAAAGAGACAAATCTTCCAGTAAGCTTTCTTCCGTCAATGAGCATGCTCCATCTCCCTCTCTGCGCTCCTCCCTCTAGCCATCCTTTGTAAAAGGTCACTTCCTGTTTCTACACACAGCCAGCTTTATATCTCCATGGATCACAGTCTTTTTTAACTTTGTGGTTGATGGTTGGCTGTATTGGATTTCTGGTAAAAAAGTGATATTAAACCCGCGCTAAACTGAAAAAAGGGGGTGTAGTGATAAATAAATGAATACGTGAATATTGCAGCTGCTGCTCACCAAGTAAAAACTCAGAAAACATATATAACCAAATTAACACAGCGCTTGCATAAAAACATGTTGACCACTTAAGCCCCGGAAGATTTTACCCCCTTCCTGACCAGGGCCTATTTTGTGATTCGGCACTGCATGACTTTAACGGACAATTGCGCGGTCGTGCGACGCTGTACCTAAACTAATTTGATGTCCTTTTTTTCCCACAAACAGAGCTTTCTTTTGGTGGTATTTGATCACCTGTGCTATTTTTTGATCATGCTCTATAAACAAAAAAAGCGCGTCAATTTTGCAAAAATAACAATATTTTTCACATTTTTTTATATGAAATTCCCCCCAAAAAAATGTAAAAATCAAAATTTTTTAACATATTAGGCCAATTTGTTTTCTGCTACCTATGTTTGGTAAAAAAAAATTGCAATAAGCATATTTTGATTGGTTTGCACAAAAGTTATTGCGTTTACTAACTAAGGGAAAGATTTTTGTCATTTTTGTTGTTTTTTTTAAACGAGTAATGGCGGCGATCTGCGTTTTTTTTTTTTGCGGGACTGCGGACAGACAGATCGGACCCTTGACTGACATTTTTGACACTTTTGGGGGTACCAGTGACATTACTGCAGTAATCAGTGCTATACATATGCACTGTTACTGTCAAAATGACACTGGCAGTGAAGGGGTTAACTTTTTTTTAGAGGGAGGGGTTAAGTGTGTCCCTAGGGGCGTGATTCTAACTGTGATTGGCTGTGGCTACTAGTGTAAGAACAGAGATCAACGATCCTACATAGCAGAACCGTCTGATCTCCATTCTTACACAGGGAAGACTGACAGGCGGCTTTGTTTACATTAGCTGCCTGCCTTTCTCCCGATGTAACGGACGATCGCTTGTGACCGGCGGACATCGGGTCCGCCGGGCACACGCGCAGGGGGAGGGTCCGTGACCAAGCTGGAGCGCGCCTCCGGCAGGGCGTGCTCGCTCCCCAGGGCCTCACAGGCTAGCGATGTAGCCCTACGTCGCTTTGCCTGTGAGGGGCTGACCGCCGTCGTAAATAGTCGTGCGGCGGTCGGCAAGTGGTTGAACCTGGCAGGGGTTTTCACACTTCCACACACTATCTAACACAAAGAAGAAAATGCTTTGGCTTTAACTATACAGTACTTTAAATAGATCCCAAACTGTTCCTCATTTACTGTTCCAGGAGTGTGCACAATTTAGTAATCATCTCATTAGTATCCATCAAAAATAAGCCTATTTCCTTTTACATGACCCTAGTTAATGCATTGTAAGTAATATGTTTTTTTCCACAGTTAATTATTGTACTGTGCTAGATTCCGTGTCCATTTATGCTATAAAAACTTTGTATCTCGAATCATTTCTTAACTTTTTCGATAGCTTGGTGCTCAATAACCTTTAACCTATACCTATTTATTGTCATATGACCGTTACATCTGCATACCTTTCAACCTTTTGAGATGGGAACCAGGGACACCTATTAGCAAAAGTAAGTAGGCATAGGACACACCCTCTGCCACACCCTCTTAAAGGAGAATTAGGCAAAAAAGGATTAGTTAAAACCCATAAGTGCTTTTTTTTTCAATGCTGTTCCTTTAGGCTCCTTTCACACTAATGCGACATGATTTTACCGTGATTTTGCGGCGCGATTTTTCCACGACTTTGCCGCGATTTTGAGCAATGGCTCAGGGCTATATACCTCAAAACGCATTAAAATCGTGCCAAAGTAGTGCAGGCAATACTTTGAAGTCGGTGCGACTTCAAAACGCACTGATATGAATGGGGCTCATTGAAAATAATGGAAAACGACTTGTCATGCGATTTTGTGGTCCAAAAAGGGGCCTAATACTGGCTTTTGACGTTAACAAATGCAACAATTTAAAAGTTAGAGCCCATTCACACTAGCACGACTTGTGAGGCGACTTGTGTAGCCCCAGGTCGCTTGACATAACAAAAGCAATGTTAATCAATCAGTGCCGTCTTAATTGGCACTACTGAAGTTACTCCGACTTCAGAAAAGGGTCCTGTACTACTTTGAGGCGACCTGTGATCCGACTGTCCCATATACTTAATTGACACGACTTGTTATCAGACTTTCCAGGAAGAAGAAAGAGATTAGCCAGGCATTCCCCACAGACAAAGTCACCTGTCTCTTCAAAGTAGTGCAAAAGTCTCTTCCAAGTCTCTTCCAAGTCTCTTCCAAGTCTCTTCCAAGTCTCTTCCAAGTCTCTTCCAAGTCTCTAAACAAGTCTGTTCCAAGTCTCTAAACAAGTCTGTTCCAAGTCTCTAAACAAGTCTCTTCCAAGTCTCTAAACAAGTCTCTTCCAAGTCTCTTCCAAGTCTCTTCCAAGTCTCTAAACAAGTCTCTTCCAAGTCTCTAAACAAGTCTCTAAACAAGTCTCTTCCAAGTCTCTAAACAAGTCTGTTCCAAGTCTCTTCCAAGTCTAAACAAGTCTCTTCCAAGTCTCTAAACAAGTCTCTTCCAAGTCTCTAAACAAGTCTCTTCCAAGTCTCTAAACAAGTCTCTTCCAAGTCTCTTCAAAGTCTCTTCCAAGTCTCTTCCAAGTCTCTTCCAAGTCTAAACAAGTCTCTTCCAAGTCTAAACAAGTCTCTTCCAAGTCTCTAAACAAGTCTCTTCCAAGTCTCTAAACAAGTCTCTTCCAAGTCTCTAAACAAGTATCTTCCAAGTCTCTTCCAAGTCTCTAAACAAGTCTCTTCCAAGTCTCTAAACAAGTATCTTCCAAGTCTCTAAACAAGTCTCTTCCAAGTCTCTAAACAAGTCTCTTCCAAGTCTCTTCCAAGTCTCTAAACAAGTCTCTAAACAAGTCTCAAGTCACGGGGCGACTTTCTGGTCGTGGTAGTGTGAACCGGCTCTTAGATGAAAGGTTTAGCACTGGGAAACACTTTTTGAAAGATAAATAGTGCATTTTTATATACAACTATAAAGATCAGAGCAAAATGGGGGACAAATGAGGAGGAAAGAGGGACAGAGGGACTTTGTTTTAAATAAGGGACAGTCCCCCAAAATCAGGGACAGTTGGGACAGCGGCGGCTGGTGTATTTGGGGCACAGGGACGCTGCCCCCCTATCCATGCATCTGGCCCCCTAATCTACATGCGGGGCTCTGGAACCATTGGAGTTCAATGGGGCTTTTTTTTTTTTAACCATGTGACTAGAGCCAGAGAGCCCACCTACTTGTGTGACAATAGCGAATAAATATTCGCTATTGTCATACCGATCCGCCTCCTGGCCAATCAGGAAGCGGGTCCTGAGACCTGTAGAAGCCATGCCATTGGGCATGGGGGAGGAGACGCTTCTACTGAGGGGGAAGAAGCCAAAGCCAAAGCCGTTGAGGGTAAATGAGCCATGGGGGGGGGGTTCGAGGTGCCGGTGTGGTCCTGGTGTGCGGCCTGGTGGGGGCCGGTTGGGGTGTATGGTTTAGTCCGTCTGCCGCCCTCCCCCTGGCCCATGGAGCACCAGCCACCACTGAGTTAGAAACTATGCAATTGTCATAGTTTATCTATATTACATAAACACTATCTTTTTGTAAGATTTCCATTTCCATTGTCTATCATTCATGTACTTCACTGATCTGTAACACCTCAGACTGTACTATATGATCTATATGATCTCTGAACCTATCCAGTCAATCTCTGCGTTTTTATTTTTAAAGCAACAAAATAAAAAAAAATACATTGATTTTAAGCTTAATAGATTATATACTCTCACCGGCCACTTTATTAGGTACACCTGTTTAATTGCTTGGTAACACAAATTGCTAATCAGCCAATCACATGGCAGCAACTCCATGCATTTAGACATCTACATGTGGTGAAGACGACTTGCTGAAGTTCAAACTGAGCTTCAGAATGGGGAAGAAAGGGGATTTAAGAGACTTTGAATGTGGCATGGTTGTTGGTGCCAGACGGGCTGGTCTGAGTATTTCACACACAACCATCTCTAGGGTTTACAGAGAATGGTCCTAAAAAGAGAAAATATCCAGTGAGCGGCAGTTGTGTGGTCAAAAATGCCTTGTTGATGTTAGAGGTCAGAGGAGAATGGGCAGACTAGTTCGAGATGATGGAAAGGCAACAGAAACTCAAATAACCACTCAGTACAACCAAGGTATGCAGAATACCATCTCTGAACCCACAATACATTGATCCTTGAAGCAGATGGGCTACAGCAGCAGAAGACCACACTGGATGCCGCTACTGTCAGCTAAGAACAGGAAACTGAGGCTACAATTTAGACAGGATCACCAAAATTGGACAATAGAAGATTGGAAAATGTTGCCTGATCTGAAGAGTCTCAACTGCAGCTGTGACATTCAGATTTTAGGGTCAGAATTTGGTGTAAACATGAAAGCATGGATCCATCCTGCCTTGTATCAATGGTTCAGGCTGGTGGTGGTGTAATGGTGTGGGGGATATTTTCTTGGCACACTTTGGGCCCCTTAGTACCAATTGAGCATGGTTTAAACACCACGGCCTACCTGAGTATTGTTGCTGACCATGTCCATCCCTTTATGACTACAGTGTACCCATCTTCTGATGGCTCCTTCCAGCAGGATAATGCACCATGTCACAAAGATCAAATCATCTCACCACTGGTTTCTTCACCATGACAATGAGGTCACTGCACTCAATGGCCTCCACACTTACCAGATCTCAATCCAATAGAGCACCTTTGGGATGTGGAGGAAAAGGAGATTCGCATCATGGATGTGCAGACAACAATTCTGCCGCAACTGTGTGATGCTATCATGTCACTATGGACCAAAATCTCTGAGGAATGTTTCCAACACCTTGTAGAATCTCTGCCATGAAGAATTAGGGCAGTTCTGAAGGCAAAAAGGGGGTCCGACCCGGTACTAGCAAGGTGTACCTAATAAACTACATTATAGTAGCTCACCCTATAACTGTTTATCAGTGATTTTCTAAGACATCTTAAGCTCTTCTGGACAGGAAGGTTTTACCCCCTTCCTCACCAGGCCATTTTTTGTGATTTGGCACTGCGTTACTTTAACTGACAATTGCGCGGTCGTGCGACACTTTAACCAAATAAAATGTACGTCCTTTTTCCCACAAATAGAGTTTTTTTTTTGGTGGTATTTGATCACCTCTACAGTTTAAATTTTTTGCGCTATAAACAGAGAAAGAGTGACAATTTTGAAAAAAAAAACAAAACAAAACAACATTTTTACCTTATGCTATAAAACACAGCCAATATTTTTTTTTATCAATTTAGGCCAATATGTATTCTGCTACATATTTTCGTTAAAAAAAAAAAAAAAAAAAAAAAAAAAATCCAAATAAGCGTATATTGATTGGTTTGCGCAAAAATACCACGACTACAAACTATGGGATATTTTTATGAAATTTTTCTTTTTTTTTACTAGTAATGGCGGCGATCTTCCATTTTTAGCAGGACTGCGACATTGCGGTGGACAGATCGGACCCCTAACTGACATTTGTGACACTTTTGGGGGGACCAGTGACATTACTACAGTAATCAGCGCTAAAAATATGCTCTGTTACTGTAATAATGACACTGGCAGGGAAGGGGTTAAAACAGTGGGTGATCAAGGGGTTTAATGTAAGCCTAGGGGAGTGTTTCTAACTGTGTGGAGGGGATGGGCTTGTGAAATGATCATAGAGACCTGCGTTCTTGCATAGAAGGATCACAGGGGCTCTGTAATCAGTCCAGAGAGAAGAACGGTTGGCTGTGTTTACAACAGCTTACTGTCCTTCTCTTGCAGTGGGGAGTGATCGTGGGTGTCAGGCAGCAATTGGAGCCACCTGACCCGTGCATCGGACAACTCTGCACTGCCACTGCACAAATGACACTGGCAGGGAAGGGGTTAAAATCAGGAGTGATCAAAGGGTTAAGTGCATCCCTAGGGAGTGCTTACTAGCTGTGTGAGGGTTGCACTGATTGGGGGGAAGACAGAGATCCAAGTTCCTGCTTGTCCCCTTGCCGAACAGCGATCTGCCTTGTTTACATAAGCAGATCACCCTTCTGCCTCTCTCGGAGATGATCGCGGGTGGCCGGCAGACATTGTGCCTCCAGCAGTGCGATGGCGCCATCTAGTGGCTATTGAACAAAATTATGTACAGGTACGTCGTTTCGCGCAATAGCGCCACTTTGCTGCAGTGTATATACACGGCGGCTGGTCCTTAAGTAGTTAAAGGACTATTATTATAAAAACACTGTGTTATGATAAAAGTACGGGATTGACAATAAAGCCATCCATACATAGATTGCATTTTGGCTGGTTCCGCAGGGACCAGACAATTCTTGATGAGTGTATGAGAGCAGGCTGGTTGATCTACCGATCGACTTCTGTACAACCACCCTGTCAGGTTTTTCCTGATCGATCAGTGCCGCCGGCTATAGCCAGCAGGGCTGATCAGTGTATTCTTATTGCAGGGAAGTCTCCCCGTCATCAGAATACAATAACTTAAGCCTCGTACACACGCATCGATTATTGGCCGGGAATTTTCGGCCAACGTCCAATCGGCCGATTTTCGGCTTGTTAGTATGATGCTTCCGACAACCGACTTCGACTTTTCGGCCGAAAAAAATCTGGTGTGCAGGCTATAACATTTTTGTTGCCCGTCAACATAACGGCCGATTTTCTATCAGTCAGTACAGATATCGACAGGGAAAAATCTGATGAGCAAGACTGGGCATGCTCAGAGATGAAAGAACACAAAGAAAGCAATCCAACACATGACATCACTTCTGAAGTAGAATTCTGTCGTACGAGAAAATTTGTGTGCAGTCTAGAGCACATTCCAACCAACAGACACCACTCTAGACAAAAGACGGACGACCGGTTGGCCGATAATCGTTGCGTGTGTACTAGGCTTGTGTGAGGATTCCCCCATCCACATCAAGTGTGTGAATGGGAGGATTGGGGGATTTTTTTCCTTTAACCAGCTGGCTGAACGACAAAAAAAAAATACAGTATGGGCTGCTTTATAGTGAAAAGTATTCAGTATATAAGTTTGTTTTTTATATTTCTATACACTTTCTATGTTTCAAAATGTACATGAAAATCAAACTGTGCAGTAAAAGTGACAGTGACTGGCAAACCATAACCTTTCCTGGGTCGATTTCTTATTTTTTTTTCTAGGAAGAATGAAACTAAAAGGCGTCTGTTCTAAGAAACGCGGTCAGTGTTTTTATTTATCCCCCTGCTGGGGGGCTTGGTCTGTATGTATACGGGTAAAGAAATATCAGTAGAAGTACGTGAAATTATAGAAATAAAGAAAGGCAAACGTGGGCAGCTAAAAAAAGTGTGAAAACTTTTTGAAGAACCCATATATATATATATATATATATATATATATATATATATATATATATATATATATATATATATATATATATATATATATATATATACAGTATATATGATTTGCTTTTGTTTAAGCTTATATGAAGGAAAAAAAATCTATAAAAATGTGTGTGTTTATATATATATATATATATATATATATATATGTAAAAAAATATAAATAATAAATAAAAAAAAAAAAAAAAATATATATATATATATATATATATACACACTATACCAAAAAGTATTGGGACACCTGCCATTACACACACATGACCTTTAACCACGTAAGCCCCGGAAGATTTTACCCCCTTCCTGACCAGGGCCTATTTTGCAATTCGGCACTGCGTGAATTTAACGGACAATTGCGCGGTCGTGCGACGCTGTACCTAAAACGAATTTGGCGTCCTTTTTTTCCCACAAACAGAGCTTTCTTTTGGTGGTCTTTGATCACCTGTGCGATTTTTTGATCATGCGCTATAAACAAAAAAAGAGCGTCAATTTTGCAAAAATAGCAATATTTTTCACATTTTTTTATATGAAATTCCCTCCAAAAAAATTTAAAAATCAAAATTTTTTAACATTTTCGCCCAATTTGTTTTATGCTACATATGTTTGTTAAAAAAAAAATTGCAAAAAGCGTATTTTGATTGGTTTGCGCAAAAGTTATCGCGTTTACTAACAAAGGGAAAGATTTTTGTCATTTTTGTTGTTTTTTTTTTTAACGCGTAATGGTGGCGATCTACGATTTTTTTTGCGGTACTGCGACATTGCGGCGGACAGATCGGACCCTTGACTGACATTTTTTACACTTTTGGGGTTACCAGTGACATTACTACAGTAATCAGTGCTATACATATGCACTGTTACTGTAAAATGACACTGGTAGTGAAGGGGTTAACTTTATTTGAGAGGGAGGGGTTATGTGTGTCCCTAGGGGCGTGATTCTTACTGTGATTGGCTGTGGCTTGAGGTGTAGGAACAGTGATCAACGGTCCTACATAGTAGATCCGTATGATCACCATTCCTACACAGGGGAGAGTGACAGGCGGCTTGTTTACATCAGCCGCCTGCCTTTCTCCCTCTGCACCGACGATCGCCGAGTGACCGGCAGACATCGGGTCCGCCGGTCACACGCGCGGGGGGGTTCGTGACCGCGCGGGAGCTCCCTAGACCCTCACAGGCTAGCGACGTAGTACTAGCTATAGGGTTGAACTATAACTATAGTTATTGAACTAGGGTTCAATATTGAGTTTGCCCACCCTTTGCAGCTATAACAGCTTTAAGTGCCGGTTCACACTAACGCGGCACGACTTCGGGTGCGACCTGTGAAGTCGCGTGCACCGCGACTTCGGCGCGACTTGCACGGACTTCAAATAATGAATGTCTATGCAAGTCGCCCCGAAGTAGTATAGAAACCTTTTTCTAAGTCGGAGCGACTTGTGTCCCTCCTATTAGAACCGTTCCTGTAGCACACAGTGGACCGCGACGGACCGTGACTTGTCAGGCTGACAAGTAGCCTGACAAGTCGCAGTAGTGTGAATGGACACTAACTCATCTAGGAAGGCTGTCCACAAGGTTTAGGAGTGTGTCTATGGGAATGTTTGACCATTCTTCCAGAAGTGCATTTGTGAGGTCAGGCACTGATGTTGGACGAGAAGGCCTGGCTCGCAGTCTCCACTCTAATTCATCCTAAAGGTGTTCTATTGGGTTGAGGTCAGGACTTTGTGCAGGCCAGTCAAGTTCCTCCACCCCAAACTCGCTCAGCCATGTCTTTATGGACCTTGCTTTGTGCACTGGTCCAAATCATTTGGTGGAGGGGGGGGGGCGGAGGATTATGGTGTGGGGTTGTTTTTCAGGGGTTGGGTTTGGTCCCTTAGTTCCAGTGAAGGGAACTCTTAAGGCATCAGCATAACAAGACATTTTGGACAATTTCATGCTCCCAACTTTGTGGGAACAGTTTGGGGTTGGCTCTTCCTGTTCCAACATGACTGTTCACAAAGCAAGGTCCATAAAGACATGGATGAGTGAGTTTGGGGTGGAGGAACTTGACTGGTCTGCACAGAGTCCTGACCTCAACTCGATAGCACACCTTTGGGATGAATTAAAGCGGAGACTGCGAGTCAGGCCTCCTAGTCCAAAATCAGTGCCTGACCTCACAAATGCGCTTCTGGAAGAATGGTCAAACATTCCCATAGACACACTCCTAAACCTTGTGGACAGCCTTCCCAGAAGAGTTGAAGCTGTTATAGCTGCAAAGGGTGGGCCAACTCAATATTGAACCCTACAGACTAAGACTGGGATGCCATTAAAGTTCATGTGTGTGTAAAGGCAGGCGTCCCAATACTCTTGACAATATAATATACAGTGTGTGTATCTATCTATCTATCTATCTATCTATCTATCTATCTATCTATCTATCTATATATATATATATATACACATATACACACTATATGACCAAAAGTATTGGGACGCCTGCCTTTACACACACATGAACTTTAATGGCATCCCAGTCTTAGTCTGTAGGGTTCAATATTGAGTTGGCCCACCCTTTGCAGCTATAACAGCTTCAACTCTTCTGGGAAGGCTGTCCACAAGGTTTAGGAGTGTGTCTATGGGAATGTTTGACCATTCTTCCAGAAGAACATTTGTGAGGTCAAGCACTGATGTTGGAGAGAAGGCCTGACTTGCTGTCTCTGTGTGTGTGTTTTTCTTTTTGTTTTGTCCTACATTTTTTGTATAAGCTTATATGAAGGAAAAATATAATATATATCTAATATATACATATATATATATATATATATATATATAAACTTTATATATTTATAAATATTATATTTTTGTTTATATATATATTTATATTTTTATTTATATATTTTTATATTTATATTTATTATATTTTGTGTTTATATATATTATATATAAATATATATAAACACACACATACACACCACATACAGTTATCACAATACAATATAAGGACTCCTAACTACATTCTTGCCACTTTATTACAAGGGTCTCATCCTATTCATACCAACCGCTATACCAGCTGTATAACATAATTACCTACGCTATAGGTGGTGCATTCCTGTTTCCAATTCCTCGCCTAACCTCAGAACCTTCAACAGTCCTATATATATATAGGTATATAAACAGACCCTTCAAGTCTTACCTATCCTAAATGTATGCTTATTAAACGACATGTCCTCTAGCACCTGCTTGCATGGATATCAGATTTGTTTTTATCCGCCTTAGGTATGGTGTTATATGTGTACACTTTATCCCCCCCCAATTGACAGTGCTTCCCGTCATACCCCATGAGTCCTGTATATAAACAGGCCCTTTGCGTCTTACCTATCCAGAGCTTACGGTGATTAAACGACATGTCCTCTAGCACTTGTTTGCGTCAATACAAGATTTGTTCTGATTTAGGTATGGTGTTATATGGGTATGCCCCCCCGGTATGCCCCCCCTCCCCCCCCCCCCCCCCCATTGACAGTGCTCACCTTGATCTCATACACTTTGAGTTTCCGACGCAATGTTGCGTTCTCTCTCTCTAGGGAACTTAGACGCTCTTTGATGTCACCATAGGCAGTTATCAAGGCAAAATGTGAAGCTGAACACATATCCCCCGACTGGTCAGTGTTGGGACTATCCACCCAGTCTTCCTCTTCTTCTTCCTCTTGCGCCAGGGTCTCCTGCGCAATGATACTAATGTCATCACCAAACACCGAGTCCATGGCCAGGTGCAGTGGGAGGAGCAAGGTGGCGTGGTTCCCGCTGCACACAGTGTCCTGGGAGGACGGCAGCGTTCCTCCGGACGTGTCCAACAAGCAAGGGATGTCCACTGTAGTGAGAAGTTGGCGAGAGCGCCGTCCAGAAGTCTGAAGGCCAGTAGATAGGATGCTTCACAAGAACTTCTGTGCATGCACCTGACGATGAAACATATCCTAGAAAGCTGGCGCAGAGCTGCCAGACAGCCAGGGGGGTTAAGTCCTCCGTGGTGCCTTACTGCACATGTAAGAGGGGGCCTCTACCAGCCTGGAGAAGAGAGGATGAGAGGTGCACAGGGGATGATGATGATGCTGGGGGACATCTCATCCACTGTACACTCTGCAGGCTTACCAACGTAGAGGAAGCGGCACTGCTTATTCTTGGAGGTCCATCTCATTTGTTATGGTAAGGTCTGGCTGGTATTGTCCTGCTGTATCACCATGCACCCTCCTCCTCCTCCTCCTCTTCCCAGAGCCCTCCTCTTCTCCTCTCCATTCAGTCTGCATACCCCGTGACACAATGACATCAGTTCCTCTGAATCACCAACTCAGGGATTCTTCAAGACAAGGTGCAGTCAGCTCCCAGAGATGCTGGATCCCAGCATCATCAATGCAAGTGATGCTGAGCTCCAAGGATGCTCAGCATGAATAAAACATACTAAAGCTGCTTGTAATCTACAGCAAATGACATGCATGCCTTTCACAAAAATGTCACTATCTATATCCATATATATATATATTCTGTGTATACCGGTATATGAATCACTCAGTGTGGGAGGTGGTATCGCAGGGGTGTCGCTGCCTACCTCCTGCTTCTGGTCTATACAACGGTGCGGATTAACACTTTCTAGCACACTGATACACAAAGCTGACACTTCTGCGGTGCACTATGCGTTTTCGCACACGCGCTTTTGATGCATTTTTGTACGTTTTTTTATGTGTTTTCCGGTTTTTTTTTTTCAATTTGTTGTTGGGTGGATTAAAAAAAAACGCAAAAGCCTTAGGGCTCAGGTTCACACCTATGCGTTTTTTGGTGCTATTTGCAGAAACGCACTACAGTTTATTTAACACGGTTTCCTATAGGACAGGTTTATATCTATGCTTTTTTCAGCCGCTGCGTTTTTGGAAAGGGTCAGGAATTTTTTGCAAATGCAAAATGTTGCTTTTTTTTTTTTTTTTTTTTTTAATGTGTTTTTTTTTTTTTTTCCAATTAGTTGTTGGGTGGATTAAAAAACGTAAAAGCCTTAGGGCTCAGGTTCACACCTATGCGTTTTTTGGTGCTTTATGCAGAAACGCACTATGGGACACGTTTATATCTATGCTTTTTTCAGCCACTGCGTTTTTGGAAAGGCTCAGGAATTTGTTTTTAAATGGAAAATGTTGCTTTTTTTTTCCAATTTGTTGTTGGGTGGATTAAAAAACGTAAAAGCCTTAGGGCTCAGGTTCACACCTATGCGTTTTTTGGTGCTTTTTGCAGAAACGCAATGGGACACGTTTTTGGAAAGGGTACGGAATTTTTTTTTAAATGCAAAATGTTGCTTTTTTTTTTTTTTCCAATTTGTCACTGCGTTTTTGGAAAGGGTACGGAATTTTTTTTTTAAATGCAAAATGTTACTTTTTTTTTTTGCTTTTTTTTTTTTTCCAATTTGTTGTTGAGGGGGGGTTAAAAAAACGCAAAAAAGCCTTAGGGCTCAGGTTTACGCCTATGCATTTTTGGTGCTATTTGCAGAAACGCACTATGGGACTCGTTTATATCTATGCTTTTTTTCAGTCACTGCGTTTTTGGAAAGGGTACGGAATTTTTTTTTAAATGCAAAATGTTGCTTTCTTTTTTTTTTTATTCATTTTTTTTTTTTTCCAATTTGTTGTTGGGTGGATTAAAAAAAACGCAAAAGCCTTAGGACTCAGGTTCACACCTATGCATTTTTTGGTGCTTTTTGCAGAAATGCACTATGGGACAGGTTTATATCTATGCTTTTTTCAGCCGCTGCGTTTTTGGAAAGGGTCAGGAATTTTTTTAAATGCAAAATGTTGCTTTCTTTTTTTTTTAATGTGTTTTTTTTTTCCAATTTGTTGTTGGGTGGATTAAAAAACGTAAAAGTCTTAGGGCTCAGGTTCACACCTACCTATGCATTTTTTGGTGCTTTTTGCAGAAACGCACTATGGGACACGTTTATATCTATGCTTTTTTTAGCCACTGAGTTTTTGGAAAGGCTCAGGAATTTTTTTTAAATGTAAAATGTTGCTTTTTTTTATGCATTTTTTTTTTTTCCAATTTGTTGTTGGGGGAATTAAAAAAACGCAAAAAGCCTTAGGACTCAGGTTCTCACCTATGCGTTTTTTGGTGCTTTTTGCAGAAATGCACTATGGGACACGTTTATTTCTATGCTTTTTTCAGCCACTGCGTTTTTTTGGAAAGGGTCAGGAATTTTTTTTAAATGCAAAATGTTGCTTTTTTTGCTTTTTTTTTTTTTCCAATTTGTTGTTGGGGGTGCATTAAAAAACGTAAAAGCCTTAGGACTCAGGTTCACACCTATGCATTTTTTGGTGCTTTTTGCAGAAATGCACTATGGGACTCGTTTATATCTATGCTTTTTTCAGCTGCTGCGTTTTTGGAAAGGCTCAGGAATTTTTTTTTTTTTTTCAAATTTGTTGTTTCGTGGATTAAAAAATGCAAAAGCCTTAGGGCTCAGGTTCACACCTATGCATTTTTGGTGCTTTTTGCAGAAACGCAATGGGACACGTTTTTGGAAAGGGTACAGAATTTTTTTTTAAATGCAAAATGTTGCTTTTTTTTTTTTTTTTTTCCAATTTGTCACTGCGTTTTTGGAAAGGGTACGGAATTTTTTTTTAAATGCAAAATGTTGCTTTTTTTTTTTGCTTTTTTTTTTTTTCCAATTTGTTGTTGAGGGGGGGGGGGTTAAAAAAACGCAAAAAAGCCTTAGGGCTCAGGTTTACGCCTATGCATTTTTGGTGCTTTTTGCAGAAATGCACTATGGGACTCGTTTATATCTATGCTTTTTTTCAGCCACTGCGTTTTTGGAAAGGGCACGGAATTTTTTTTTAAATGCAAAATGTTGCTTTTTTTTTTTTTTTTCCAATTTGTTGTTAGGTGGATTAAAAAACGCAAAAGCCTTAGGGCTCAGGTTCACACCTACCTATGCATTTTTTGGTGCTTTATGCAGAAACACACTATGGGTCACGTTTATATCTATGCTTTTTTCAGCGACTGCGTTTTTGGAAAGGTTCAGGAATTTTTTTTAAATGTAAAATGTTGCTTTTTTTTATATGCGTTTTTTTTCCCCCAATTTGTTGTTGGGTGGATTAAAAAACGTAAAAGCCTTAGGGCTCAGGTTCACACCTATGCATTTTTTGGTGCATTTTTGCAGAAACGCAATACAGTTTATTTAACACGGTTTCCTACGGACACGTTCATATCTATGCTTTTTTCAGCCACTGCGTTTTTGGAAAGGGTCAGGAATTTTTTTTTTTTAATGTAAAATGTTTTTTTTTTTGTTCTTTTTTCTTCTTTTTTGGTTGTATAGACTTCAATTGAGAAGCTTCAGAAAAGCATGTAGTGGGTTTATGCTGTGCTTTTGCTGTGATTTGCATTTTTAACAGATTTACTGCGGCAGGCTGGCTCGGCTGCACAAAATAGCGTAGCCCTATGTCGGTGGTGCTGGGGGGGGACACGTTCGCCGCCGTGCTTCAGCCCCGCCGCAGCGGAGATGCCGATCCACGGGACCGGCGGCCGCAATTACCGCCAGGCACCCGTGATCGCTCCCCGCTGAGAGAGAATGGTCAGCAGTTGTAAACACAGCGGACCGTCCTTCTCCCTGAAATGATCAGAGAGTACCTGTGATCCTTCTATATAGGATCACAGGTCTCTGTGATCATTTCACAAGTCCCTCCCCCATACAGTTTGTGCACTGATTGGATAGAGGGGGAGCCAATTAGCCGCTCCAGTGGACCCAATGTCCTCCGACCACCCGTGATCATTCCCAAGAGAGGCAGAACTATGGTGCTGCCTATGTAAACAAGGCAGATCACCGTTCGGACAGGGGAGAAAATAGAGATCTTGTGTTTCTGCTAAGCAGGAACACAGATCTCTGTCTTTCCCCAGTCAGAGCCCCCCCCCACAGTTAGAAAACACTCCCCTAGACTCACACTTAACCCTTTGATCGCCACAGTGTTAACCCCTTCCCTGCCAGTGTCATTATTACAGTAACAGTGCATATTTTTAGCACTGATTACTGTAGTAATGTCACTGGTCCCCCCAAAAGTGTCAGAAATGTCAGTTAGGGGTCCGATCTGTCCGCCGCAATGTTGCAGTCCCACTAAAAATCACAGATTGCCGCCACTATTAGCAAAAAAAAAATGTTAAAAATTACATAAATCTTTCCCATAGTTAGAAGACGTGATAACTTTTGCGCACACCAATCAAAATACGCTTATTGCAATTTTTTTACCAAAAATATGTAGCAGAAAACAAATTGGCCTAAAAGGATGAAAATTTTTGATTTTTTAATTTTTTATTGGGAATGTTTTATAGCAGAATGTGAAATATTGTTTTTTTCCAGAATTGTCGCTCTTTTTTTTGTTTATACCGCAAAAAATAAAAATCGCAGTGGTGATCAAATACCACCAAAAGAAAGCTCTATTTGTGGGAAAAAGGACGTCAATTTTATTTGGGTACAGCGTTGCAGGACCGCACAATTTTCCATTAAAGTAACGCAGTGCCGAATTGCAAAAAATGGCGTGGTCATTAAGGGGGAAAATCCTTGCGGTCCAGAAGTGGTTAATCTGCCCAACAACAAATAAGCCCAAAAAAAAGGAATAAAAAATGTAAAACGAACAGCAAAAAGCACTGCAGAAAGAGATCAAAAGCAAACCGTGTGAGCCGAGCCTGATAAATGGAAATCCACATCCCTGTGTATGGCAGAACAATCAAACAGTTTGTTAATTATGGATTGATTATTTCTATTGGAGGAGTTTGGAAAAGAAAATCGTTTTTTGTCTAAGTGTGTATAGCCACCATAACTCTTTAACACCCAACTTCAGGAAACTTGAAAATGATCCCTTGCAGTGGGGCTGTGCCTGGACTGCAAAGGTTATTTACTTGTCTTCATCCCCCATACTGCTAGACTGGCCCCTGCAATGTCTTCTCCCCTGCACTCAAGCAGTCTAAAGTCCTGATGTCATCAAGACCAATGCAGGGTCCATATACCTGCAGTAGATGTGATGATATCAGGGGACAGTCCAGCTCCGGAATGTGGGGGAGAGCTGTTCACCAGGGGGGATCAGGTAGAATAAATATGATTCCCCTCTCCCCTTGACTAAATAAGCAATTAACCTTTGCACTGCCGGCGTAGCCCCACTGCAAGGGATAATGTTTACGTTTCCTGGCGTTGGGCTTTAAGCCTGGTACAATGAGAATATTAAAAAAGAATAGCGCACACATGCAAAAGAAATGACTATCAAATATGGAGACAATCCATAAATAAAAATGGGGATTTAGTCCCACCATATGGCCATATCGTGCTCAAGCCCACCACTACGTCAAAGTACCCCATTATCAGTGGGTCCTACACTATCCATAAAAAAGGGATGAATCCAGCCTTTCTAACCCTTGGAGACAACACTCCTTGCTGGGAAAGATGTGCTAATGCACTACAAGAGACTCCTCCTATATCTACTTGATAGTGGACACTGATAGAATACAGGTGTGTGTGGGGGGTGGGGAGGGTTGCTCAACCTCAGAAGTCTGGTCAGACCGAATACATAATAAACCAGCAAAAAATTGGGGGAGCAAACCCTGAACATGTATATCTAAAGCCGGTGCAGCTATGGACCAAGCAACATGTATATTAAAAAAGAATAGCGCAACCATGCAAAAGAAATGACTATTAAATATGGAGACAATCCATAAATAAAAATGGGGGTTTAGTCCCACCATATGGCCATATCGTGCTCAAGCCCACCACTGCGTCAAAGTACCCCATTATCAGTGGGTCCTACACTATCCATGAAAAAGGGGTGAATCCAGCCTCTCTAAGGCTCCATGTACACGGGACGCTGGAAATGGTTTAGGAGCAGTTGGGCGTTTTTTTTAGAAGCCCCTGAACCCACCTACATTTTATCTTATCTGTCCATGTACACCAGGTCGTTTGCGGTCATTTGCGGGCAGTTGCGTTCAGGGACTGTTTTTAGAATGCAATTATTTGCGTTCGAACGCGTGTTTCCCGGCGTTTCAAACGCAAAAACGCAACCGAATGCGTCGGAACGCGACCGAACGCGATGACCCGCGTTTGGCGTTTGCGTTTTTACATTTTAAAGGGGAATAATTTTTTTGACCTCTAGGAACGGTTCTTAACCAAAACGCCCACTAAGCGCCCGCTAAATGCGGGTACAAACGCGACCGAACGGACGTTTCAAACGTCCTAAAAATTCCAGCATTCAAAGGGACTTTTAACAACGTCCCGTGTACATGGAGCCTAACAATGAGAATATTGGACGAAAATCTAGAGGTTACTAAAGTTACGGAAATTCTCATATGACAGGATACAAATTCGGAAGTCATGTAATGTTTTGTATTATATTGTAATGTATATTGTATTCCGTTTCCGAGCATGCGCGTTCTTGGTCACTTGATTTTTTTTTTTCGGACTAATACTTTACTAATTAAATAGAAATCGTTCATTCGGTTTATTGCACAAGAAAATTTTTCATGGAAATTTTCTTTGGATAATTTCACCTGAATTGTGATTGGCTCTTGAAATCTATGTACAGACGATCAAATTATCAGACGATCGCTTCCAAAGCGATATTTTTCATCATATTTTCTCATCATGTGTACTAGGGTTTAATTGCATGTTCGACATTAACCCCTTCACTGCCAGGTTTTTTCCTGGGGAGAGGGTTTTACCAGACCCATGCTAAAATACTTTGAGTCCCCGTTCACACGGGGGCGACCTGTCAGGCGACCTGGTCACCTGACAGGTCGCCGTAGGTCGCCTTCCATAGAGAAGCTGCGGACCCGTTCTAATAGGAGCGACACAAGTCGCTCCGACTTAGAAAAAGGGTCCGGAGCTTCTTTGGGGCGACCCGGAGCGACCTGCATAAACTTCAATGTTATGAAGTCCGTGCCGGCCGCTCCGAGGTCGCGGTGCGAGCAGCGCGCCACAACCTATGAGGTCGCCCCGGCAAGTAGCGTCGCCCCAGTGTGAACGGGGCCTGAGGGTTTTAGTAGATTTTTATGTTTAAAACAAACAGCATACACTATTGGGCAAAAATTTTAGGCAGGTGTAAAAAAAAAAAAAAATACTGTAGATGAAGAATGTTTTCAGAAATAGAAGTGTTGATAGTTTATTTTTATTAATTATCAAAAATGGAAAGTAAATGAAAAGAAGAGAAATCCAAATCGAATCAATATTTGGTGTGACCGCCCTTTGCCTTCAAAACAGCATTGATTCTTCTTGATACACTTGCACACAGTTGTTGAAGGAACTTGGTAGGTAGGTTGTTCCAAACATCTTGGGAGAACTAACCATAGATCTGTGGATGTAGGCTGCCTCAAATCCTTCTGTCTCTTCATGTAATCCCAGATAGACTTGATGTTGTTAAGATCAGGGCTCGGGGGGGGGGGGCAAACCATCACTTCCAGGACTCCTTGTTCTTCGTTACACTGAAGATAGTTTCTAATGACATTGGCTGTATGTTTGGGGTCATTCTTCTGCTGCAGAATAAAGCTGGGGCCAACCACCCTTCTCCCTGATGTTATGGAATGATGGATAAGTATCTGCCTGAATTTCTTAGAATCGAGGACACCATTGATCCTGACCAAATCTCTTGACCTGATGAAGTCCCCACTTTATGGGACGCAACGTGTAAGGGAGAAGCTATTGTATGCAGGGGCTGACCTTAGGTGTTCAGGCGCCCTGTGCGAGCTAATCTTGTAGCAATCCTCACCCTCATCCTCACTCCTCGCCCCCTGGTCACCTAAACATACACAAAGAGGATAAAAATATTTGTAACAAATAAGAGAGAGATGCAGGGGCTGCGGGCATGGAGTAGGAGATTCAGGGGCTGCGGACATGGTACAGAAGATGCAGGGCTGCGGGCATGGTGCAGGAGATGCAGGGGCTGCAGGCATGGTACATGCAGGGCTGAGGGCATGATGCAGGGCTGTGGGCATGGTACAGGAGAGGCAGTGCTGCAAGCATAGTACAGAAGATGCAGAGGCTGCGGGCATGGTGCAGGAGATGCAGGAGCTGCGGGCATGGTACAGGAGATGCAGGGGCAGCGGGCATGGTGCAGGAGATGCAGAGGCTGCGGGCATGGTGCAGGAGATACAGGGGCTGCAGGCATGGTGCAGGAGATGCAGGGGCTTCGGCATGGTGCAGGAGATGCAGGGGCTGTGGGCATGATGCAGGGGCTGCAGGCATGATGCAGGAGATGCAGGCATGGTGCAGGAGATGCAGGGCTGTAGGCATGGTACAGGAGAGGCAGTGCTGCGGGCATAGTACAGAAGATGCAGTGCTGCGGGCAAGGTACCATGCCCTCAGCATAGGAGATGCAGGGGCTGCGAAGTGGTCTCACTTAATGTTTGGTGAGGCGCCTTGAATTAAAAAATGGTGCCGCTCCGTACCAACACGTCGCCGCGCATGCGCCGTCTGTCTGGGAATAGCCAAGCATGTACAGGCTTTCCCGAGCGGCGGCAGCGCATGTGCAGTGTACCTGTCGGGCCGGCCGCGGCCATTTCATTTTTCAGGAGCATTGATCTTCAGCCAGCCCCATTTTCAGACAGTCCTGCTGTGGCACGTCCTGGCTGTGAGTAACTGACTGCTGCGAGCTTTGATGGCCGCATGGCGCCCCTGTTGCCCACGGCGCCCTGTGTGGCCACACAGCTCGCACACCCCAAAGGCCGGCCCTGATTGTATGATGTCACCTTGTCTAGCTTCCTGCTTGGCGTGTAACTACGGAGCACTGGCATGTGGACTGTTTCCCATAGTAAGATGACTGCTGATTGCTAACCTCTAGCGCTACACCCTAGAGAGCCGCTGGATTTTTGGGTCCCCCTATTCCTGCACAGCCAGGCAACACGCATTTCCCATCTTTCATCCTGAGACAAAGATTTAGTCCATAGGCTTGGTTTTGTTGTTTTTTTTTGGAGAAAACAACTTGAATGGGGTAAAGGGATTATGGCATGCCCAACCTGACTCAAAAGAACAACTTGAGGACAATTTCCTTTACTATGTACACCGCAAAAATTACAAATTCTCAACTGTATTCTCTCCGGAACACTAACAGGCTCTCTGAAATTGGCAATGGAAGTTCCCCTTGCAGGAGCTCTATGTCCCCTCTCTTGGAAATACCAGCCCACCTGGCTGCTTGATGAAATATCCAAGGACAAGGGATTGGGGTAGCTTGTTGGCACTGTTCCAGAAAGCTTGCTGGCTTTTGCATCGGGCAGCTTTCTCCCTTTTTGGTCCTGGGGGTGTAGGGGTACTCACACTGTTCTTGGAAATCCTGCTGCTATTAAAAAAAACAGCTGTACAGGCTTCCTGCTGCCCAAGTCCTCCCATGCAAGGCAGGGTGTCTCCTAGAAGAGACTGTGAGGTAGTGGAAATCCCTCTGTCCTTCTTTCTTCCTCCCTCAGCTCCCAGCCTGGAGGCAGAACCCCCTTAGCCCTGGGTTCCCCTTCCCAGGCTACATGACACAGCTTCAATACTACATCTTCCACCGACTCCCCCGCTGGCCAGGCTCCACAATATTTATGGGCTGATAAGGCCACCCTGCCAGGCCTTCTGGTTTGGCCAGATTCCCATAAATATGCCGATCAGGACCTCCTGGCCTCCACCCACTAGCTTCTAGAAACTTTTTCAAGCTTCCAGAACAGGTGGAGGTACCAGAGGCCTGACCTGTAGAGCCCTCCAGCCTGAATTACAGTAACCCTGACCAATTAACCAGACTCACCCAGCTACTGTGAGTCAAAAATACATTTACCTACACTAGTATACAAGTACAGTATATACTGTTGTTTTTAAATAATAAAAGTTATATACAGAGAAAAGTTAGAGATGGCTCTATTATTTTGAGGATCGGTGTGCTGGGGAGGTTGGAAGACCTTAGAGGAGATATTGAGAAGGAAGAGTGGATAGGTGGAGTGATAATTGAATTGCCAATTCTGGGTGGGGACATGGAGAGTTTGCAGGCTTATTTAGACCCTTTTTGACATCTGGGTCATATCAGGAGAGAAGGTTCACAAATGAGCACAAGGAGGTGGTGGAAGATTTACTTGCATGTATGTTAAAAAATGTATTAATATCTGCCCAATACACATGGATGGACACTAAAAAGACAGTTCCATTATTTTTATGGACATGAGATATTGATGTATAAGATGTCACACATTTGATTTTTTATATGTATATATTTGATGTTTGTGTTTAAAAAAAAAAAATAATTTAAATTTATTTCATTCGTTATGATCATATATTTGAGGTTTATTATTAAACATGATTTTTCTGTGAGGTGATATACAGATTATGTCAGCAGCTAGGTTTAAACTGATATTATCTATGCAGAGTTTTTTGTTGCGCGGACACTGTTTGTATTTAAGATTTATGCTGAAGATAGTTCCTACTGACATTGGCTGTATGATTGGGGTCGTTGCCCTGCTGCAGATTAACCGGTTGCCGACCGCCGCAAGTACATATACTGCGGCGGTCAACCCCGGGCCAGGCAAAGTGACGTACCGGTACGTCTATAGCCTGGGAGCCAATAGCGGGCGGGCGCGTGCCGCCGGAGGCACGCTCCCGCCTCGGCTCCTTCACTGACACCTCCGTGCGTGTGACCGGCGGACCCGATGTCCGCCAGTCACTCGCGATCGTCCGCTGTGAAGGGAGAAAGGCAGGCGGCTAGTGTAAACAAAGCAGCCTGTCATTCTTCCCTGTGTAAAAGCACTGATCTAATGGTCCTGCTATGTAGGACCGTTGATCTGTGCTGTTACCAGAGATGTATAGTAACTAAATAGAACTACTTCACTACTGTACTTAAGTACCGAAAGGCGGTATCTGTACTTTCCTAGAGTAGAATTTTTTTCTCCTACTTCCACTTTTACTTCACTACATTTTTTCGATGATTTCAATACTTCTACTTCGATATTTTTTTTTTGTGCTGCATAGTTACTCGTTACTATTATAAAAATTACCACTGCCAGAACAGTAGATGGCAGGTTTCATGAAGCTCAAAACATGTGTATTATCAGCGCATACGAAAATAAATGCTACTGTATGTATAAATAAAAGCTGCATTTGAAATAATAAAAAACAATATGATGTTCAAACTTTTGACTTCTTTCTTTAATAACTACATAACACAGTACTTGTACTTTTACTTTCAGTACTTGAGTAGCATTTTTTTTTCAAAACTACTGGTACTTTTACTTTCAGTACTTGAGTAGCAAAATTAAAAAAAAAACTACTTGCAATACTTAAGTACAAAAAATGTTGAATACTTTAGTACTTCTACTCAAGTCACTTTTTGATCGAGCACTTCCACTTCTACTCAAGTCACTTTTTGATCGAGCACTTCCACTTCTACTCAAGTCGCTTTTTGATCGAGCACTTGTACTTTTACTCAAGTATGGGTTTCGAGTACTTTATACAACTCTGGCTGTTACACACACAGCCACATCCCTGCACAGTAAGAAGCACGCCCCTAGGGACACACATAGTCACTGCATCTCTAATAAAGTTAACCCCTTCCCTGCCAGTGTCATTTTTACAGTAACAGTGCATATGTATAGCACTGATTACTGTAGTAATGTCACTTGTACCCCCAAAAGTGTCAATAATGTCAGTCAAGGGTCCGATCTGTCCGCCACAATGTCGCAGTCCCGCAAAAAAAAAATCGCAGATCGCCGCCATTACTCGTTAAAAAAAAAACCAACAAAAATGACAAAAATCTTTCCCGTAGTTATTAAACGCAATAACTTTTGCACAAACCAATCAAAATGTGCTTATTGTGATTTTTTTTTTTACCAAACATAAGTAGCAGAAAACAAATTGGCCAAAAATTAAAAAAAATTTAGATTTTTACATTTTTTTGGGGGGGGAATTTCATATATTTCATATAAAAAATGTGAAAAATATTGTTATTTTTGCAAAATCACTCTTTTTTTGATTATAGCGCGTGATCAAAAAATCGCACAGGTGATCAAATACCACCAAAAGAAAGCTCTGTTTGTGGGAAAAAAAGGACGTCAAATTTGTTTTGGTACATCGTCGCACGACCGCGCAATTGTCCGTTAAAGTCACGCATGCCGAATTGCAAAATACCCCCTGGTCAGGAAGGGGGTAAAATCTTCCGGGGCTTAAGTGGTTCAATTTGGGGCCAATTCCCTCATGGCATGGCAGTATCTGCCTATATTTCTCAACATTGAGGACACCATTAATCCTGACCAAATCTCCAACTCCATTTGCAGATATGCAGCCCCAAACTTGTAAGGAACCTCCACCGTGCTCATTGTTGTACCGTTCTCCAGCCCTTAGACAAACTGACTGCCTCCTGCTACAACCAAGTATTTTAAATTTTGACTCATCAGTCCAGAGCACCTGCTGACATTTTTTCTGCACCCCAGTTCCTATGTGCATAGTTGAGTGGCTTAGCCTTGTTTCCATGGCAGAGATATGGCTTTTTGGTCACAATTCTTCCATGAGGAGGACTTCTTGGGTCACTCTTTTTGACCCAATTGATCAAATGAAATGGTATGTTTTATTATTCATATTCTTACATTTGTATATTCATTATCAACTCAATGTTACCCAACAAAATCATTTTTATACATCTAATACTATTTATTGGCTACTGGGCATATGTTTATAACTATGACCATAAGTAGGGGATGTTGAAGTGATATGGAGATTTTTTTTTCAGCCCTGATGAAGGGGGTGTTTTCAGACCTCCCGAAACACATTGGCTACTCTTTGGATTGTCCCTCTGACTTTTAGTAGAATAAAGTTATATCTGGAGCTTTTAGCTTCAATTTCCATTTGGAAAATTAGAATAAGACTGTTTCAAGTTAATAGATAAATATATGCCTTCAAAACAGTGAAAAGCTAAAATATTCATAATTGGTAATCTGAAACATTTTTAAAAAACCTTTACCGCTTGTTAGTTCAACATTAACCATACATTATGGTCATAGAATTCCTTTTCCCACTTTGGTATGGGCAGGGATACCCAATTTATTAATAAGTATAAGTACATGTGTGCACCCCAAAGCTTGCCATATACCAGTAAAATCTTGTTTGAAATTTTTTGCTTTTGGAACGTTCGTTTGCGTCTTTTTTTTTTAATTGATTAGTGGGGTTACTACTAGAACTGCAATGAACTGTTGTTGGTGGACAACCCCCACAGGGGGATTCTATTAGTATCTCAGTATCTGTATTAGTGTTCAATAACCTGTGATCTGTTCGACACTTTCAGCTATCCTTATTGTTAGTGTATTTTATGTGCAACCCAAGACAATTCCTCCTCCTCCAATGTGGCCCAGGAACGTCAAAAGGTTGGACACTCTTGGAGTACCAGTATTTACACTCCTCTTAACCACTTAAGCCCCGGAGGATTTGGCTGCTCAAAGACCAGGGCCTATTTTGCGATTCGACACTGCGTGACTTTAATGGACAATTGCGCGGTCGTGCGACGATGTACCCAAATGAAATTGACGTCCTTTTTTCCCCACAAACAGAGCTTTCTTTTGGTGGTATTTGATCACCTGTGCGAGTTTTACTTTTTGCGCTATAAATAAAAAAAGAGCGATAATTTTGAAAAATAACAATATTTTTCACATTTTTTTTTATATCAAAAATTCCCCAAAAAAATTTAAAAAATCAAAATGTTTTAACATTTTAGGCCAATTTGTTTTCTGCTACATATTTTTGGTAAAAAAAATCGCAATAAGCGTATTTTAATTGGTTTGCGCAAAAGTTATTGCGTTTACTAACTATGGGAAAGATTTATGTAATTTTTATTGTTTTTTTTTTTTTAACTAGTAATGGCGGCGATCTGCAATTTTTTTTTTTTTTGCAGGTCTGCGACATTGCGGCGGACAGATCGGACCCTTGACTGACATTTTTGACACTTTTGGGGGTACCAGTGACATTACTACAGTAATCAGTGCTATATATATATGCACTGTTACTGTAAAAATGACACTGGCAGGGAAGGGGTTAACTTTATTGGTGATCAGTGGGTTAAATGTATCCCTAGGAGCATGATTCTAACTGTGGGGGGGCGTGGCTTGTGATGAAACCACAGAGACATACGATCCTACATAGCAGGATCGTATAGTCTCTGCAGTTACATCAGGGAGAATGACAGACGGCTTTGTTTACATTAGCCATCTGCTTTTCTCCCTCTCCAGCGGGAGATCTCGAGTGACCAGCGGACATCAGAGCCGCCGGTCACTCGCACGGAGGTGGGAGCGCGCCTCCGGCGGCGCGCGCTCGCCCCCTAGAGGCTAGTGGCCGAGTGATGTACCGGTACGTCACTTTGCCCAGGAGGGGCTGACCGCCGCAGTATATAGTCGTGCGACGGTCGGCAAGTGGTTTAAATGGCTTAAAGATACAGAGGTAGCAGTACTTTACTGAAATTCATCCAAAAGTGTGCAAATGGACTGCGGAGGATATGATTGGTGACAATGCAGAAGAAAACGGCTCTGAGGAAGAGGGTTCTCCCTCGAAATGTGTTAGCCATATGGACACCTTCAAGTTTGACTGTCACAACTAAACATCACGGTCCTGTGGTCTCTGGACAGCTGAAGGAACTCTCTTTTTCGCTTGTACATAGGGTACTCTTGTAAGAAGAATGCATGTTGTTTTAACAATTTGTCAATAAATAACATATGGTATTGCACTAGGTCGGTGCGCCCTTCTCTTGTCTTTTTACAAGGCAGAAGTACTTGTCAGAAATAAGTTTTAACAATACATAGCTGAGGCGGTGTTCAAAATTTCCAAGCACCCAACCCTACTTGTCAATCAAAGAGATATAGATAAAATCCATTTAAAGCGTTATTCCACCCAAAAGCATTTACAGGTGCAGCCTATTGGCCTGGGACTCCCTGCTACCATTTCTATTTTTTTCTGGTTTACTTGGAGTTTGAGGTGTTTCCCCCTCCTTTGTATATAGCTCTTCATGTTCCATAGTATATCAAAATCACTACAAAGAGTGTGGGACCTCCGAGTTATTAACAATATAACAAATCAAGTGTAGTGCAATAAATATTATAAGTCCCAATTCATATATATATATATATATATATATATATATATAAAAATAAAAAATTCCACCGTCGTGCAATTCTAAAAAGTGTTCAAAAAACATATGATCCCGTGACCACCACCTCTAGCCGGCATGTCTGTTCACCTCCAAGCAATGAATAAACGACAGAGTCACAATCGCCTGTAATACGTCTCTCTGTATACCACTGGAGTGCTCCTCCACAAGATGTTCCTGGACTCCGCTAGGAATCTCAATCACTCATGTAAAGGGGGTGAGGACAGTTATGTGAAGGGGGTGTGATAAAACAGGTGAGGACAGGAATGTGAAGGGGGTGCTTTAAAGGAGGTGAGGACAGTTATGTGAAGGGGGGTGCTATAAAGGGGGTGAGGACAGGAATGTGAAGGGGTGCTATAAAGGGGGCGAGGACAGGAATGTGAAGGGGGTGCAATAAAGGGGGTGAGGACAGGAATGTAAAGAGGGTGCTATAAAGGTGGTGAGGACAGAAATGTGAAAGGGGGTGCTATAAAGGTGGTGAGGACAGTTATGTGAAGGGGGTGCTATAAAGGGGATGAGGACAGTTATGTGGGGGGGGGGGGTGTGATAAAATTGGTGAGGACAGGTATGTGAAGGGGGTGCTATTAAGGGGGTGAGGACAGAAATGTGAAAGAGGGTGCATTAAAGGGGGTGAGGACAGGTATGTGAAGGGGGTGCTATAAAGGGGGTGGCAACAGAAAAGTGAAGGGGATGCTATTAAAGGGTGAGGACAGTTTTGTGAGGGGGGGTGCTATAAAATGGGGAGGGTAGGAATGTGAAGGGGGTGCTATAAAGGCTGCCTTATAAGCAGAAACGCAGAAAAGTCCCTGTGCCATACCAAGCTGCATGGTACTGTGGCACCATGCGGTGTGGCAGTCGTAAAAATGTTCCACGTTTGCCATTGTGCAGAGGTGCCATTGAGAGTCAAACATATGATTTGGACCTCGGCTGGAAGAAAATTTTACTGAATGGATCTTCATGAATTTTAATTCAATACCCCTGCTCTACAACATCATACAGTTCATTCTCATCATTAACCCCCAAAGCTGTTCTTCTAAAATGAATGATGCATGCATTTTTTTAGCCTCCAAGTGCATAACTTTACATTTATCTACATTAAACCTCATTTGCCACATAGTTGCCCAATGAAACAGCAGATTGAGGAGGTCAGTTTGTAAATTGGAGCCATCCTGTAAGGTCATTATTTCACTGCATAGCTTGGTGTCATCTGCAAAGACTGAAACAATTCTGTTAAAGCCATATTTTAAATTATTTAAAAATTGTAAAAAGTAAGGGTCCCAACACCCAATCTTGGGGTACACCACTAATAAACCTAGACCATTAAGAGTATAAATCACTAACCACTCCTCTCTGAATACAGTCTTTCAGTCGGTTTTCTAGTCATATACAAAATACATTTTCTAAACCTGAAGACCGGCCAAATTTCAATCCATATTTGGGCAGGCTGGTCTATTGATCGACTTGTGTACATCCAGCCTATCAGAAAGTTTTCTCTTGATCAGTGTCCTCAATGCTGATCTGTGTTTTCTGACAGCAGGGAAGTCTCCCCGTTGCCAGAATACAATAACTCAGTGGGAGGGATTCCTCTATTCACATGGAGTGGGAAATCAAGTCATTTTCTTTTGTTCAACCCGCTGCAAAGTACAAGTATACTATATCCACAGCTTTTGCTTACTTCCTCATAAAAAAAAAAATCTGATTTGTTTGACGTCGGACTTTCATGAATCCATGCTGTCAATTAAAAAAAAAAAACAATTCTAGCAAAAATGATGTGATCTGTTAACCACTTTACCACCGGAGGATTTTGCTGTCTTACGTCTGGGCCACTTTTTGCGATTCGGCACTGTGCGACTTTAACTGACAATTGCATGGTCATGCAATGCCGTACCCAAACGAAATGTACGTCCTTTTTTCCCCACAAACAGAGCTTTCTTTTGGTGGTATTTGATAACCTGTGCGATATTTACTTTTTGCGCTATAGACAAAAAAAGAGCAACAATTTTTAAAAAATAACAATATTTTTCACATTTTTTTTATATGAAATTCCCCCCCAAAAAAATGTAAAAATCTAAAATTTTTATCATTTTAGGCCAATTTGTTTTCTGCTACATATTTTTGGTAAAAAAAATCGCAATAAGCGTATTTTGATTGGTATGCGCAAAAGTTATTGCGTTTACTAACTAAGGGAAAGATTTCTGTCGTTTTTGGTGGTTTTTTTTTTTAACGAGTAATGGCGGCGATCTGCGATTTTTTTTTTGCGGGACTGCGACATTGCGGCGGACAGATCGGACCCTTGACTGACATTTTTGACACTTTTGGGGTTACCAGTGACATTACTACAGTAATCAGTGCTATAAATATGCACTGTTACTGTAAAAATGACACTGGCAGGGAAGGGGTTAATTTTATTGGAGAGGGAGGGGTTAATGTATGCCTGGTGCTTACTGACGTGTGTGGGGGGAGGTGACTATGTGACACAGGGACAGATCGCAGGTTCAGCTATGCTGAACCCTCCATTCTGACCCTGCCTGTCACTTAGGAGATTCGCCCGCTTTGTTTACACAAGCGGGTGGATCTCCACACTCGATTCCCCGACGATCGGGGAAGAGCAGCGGCGATCGCCGCTGCTCCTCCTCTGGCCCGACTCCCGCTGTGACTGAATACAGCGGGAGCGAGCCTCCGGCGGCGCGCGTGCGCCGCCTGAGAACGAGGAGTGTCTGGCGACGTAGGTCTACGTCGTCAGACCTACAAGAGCCACTTTGCCGCAGTAGAGCTCTAGTGAGCAGCGGCAAAGTGGTTAATAAACTTTCCCTGACTATATAAGTTAAACTAACCAGGCTGTAGTTACTTCATAGAGTTTGATTCCCTTTTTAAACATAAGCACCACATTGGCCTTACACCAATCCAGTGTTAGGGTCCTTTCACACAGAGCGGACCGTTTTTTGCTCCGCTCCGGCACTTTTATTTTTTTTTACGGACACGGATGACACTTCTGTCATCCGGTCCGTATGTCCGTGTATCATCCCATCCGTTTGCGGATGATAAACGGAGATAATGCATGTCAATGGGTTTGCGGATGTCAGCGGATGACACCGCTGAATTCCGTTTTTGCCTCCGTTCCGTTTTTTTAAAACGGAAGAAAAATAGGGTTCTGTTCCGTTAAAAAAAACTGAACTGATCGGAAAGGATGCAAATCGGATGTCAGCGGATGGTCATCCGCGGACATCCACAATCCCATTGGCATGCATTATGTCCGTTTTTCATCCGCAAAAAAATGGAATGAATTACAGACATACGGCGCACCCGTGTTAAAGGACCCTTACCGTGTCAGTGATTAAAGATTCTCAAAATAAAAAAAGAGAAACAATTTACACACTCTGAATCAAAGTCGCATCAAAAATTGCATCAGAGTGTGTAACGTTTGATCAAAGTCTCACTCTAAATTGCAATAGTGGAAATGTAAGAATATTTAATAATAAATATCTCGCGCTCGTACTTAATTATGTCAGATTATTTATACTGCTCTGAATATAGCAGTGTATTTATTTATGGTTAATAAGCAAAGATCTATGAGAAAGGAGAGTCTTCACCTATTGCCATAAATCAATGTCTTGAATTCTTTTTAATTGATTAATTTCTTTTTAAAAGCATATACCAATCTTAGTGAGTACAGTCTACAGTATGGAATATATATAAAAATATCTATTCTCAAGACATGCAAACACGATATATGATCAAACAAGAAGTGACACAAAAAGATAACTCTTACATAAACTACTAACTTCAAATAATCAATGCAATGTGATGTTTAGCTCAATAATGAAAGTGAAACTGAAACAAAGTGAAAGTGAAAGCAAAATGAAAGCAAGATTACCATTTCTTCCCAGGTATAGCATAAGCCATAAATAAATGTTCTATATAAACAGACTACAATGGTCTGTGCAATGCATAGCCGAAAGTCACTCACTGCAGATGAGTGAGAATAAGCCATGCAAAACGAAAGACTTAAAATTGCAAATAATGCACTAAATCTGATATTAATAAAAATGTATAAAACAAAAATCAGCTTTTTAGAGAAAAATCTACTATGGCTTATACGGCTGGGATTATAATCTTATTACCCTTAAATATGCAATATAAAACATATAAGGAAGGAATAAACAATTGTTGAATAAAATCAAATAACATAGCAAGGCATAATTACCACACTTAAGATGGCCGCTAGCTTCAAATGGGCGTTACCAGAGTCCTAAGATGGATGCCAGTCTTAAGATGGTGGATTCCCTTCAAGTTTCAGATGAATGATGGACAAGATGGAGTATGTCTGGATGAGTCTATTGAGTAATGTAATAGTGTGTGTGATGTAAGTGTATTGTCTGATGGGCAGTGTAATGTGTGTCTCTCTCATCTGGGTTGGTCTTTTATATGGTAAGAACAAAGAGCTATAAAAATTACCATAAGTAAAACCCAGAGGGATGAAACATTATCCCAATTGGTCGGGATATTCTATACCTAAACTGGTGAGATCATAGACACAACTCTTTTGATAATTAACCCCATACTTGGTATAATAAAATTAAATGATGATTTCTCTATATGTGAGAGTAATCATAAAACACATATAAAACTTTGTCCAGACTCCCAGTACATACATAAATATCCATCTGTATCTCCATCATTCACCTTGGCAAGTAATGCCATTTCAATAATTATATTTTTAAGACAATATAATATTTTTATATTGGAATATCTAAAATTATCTCAAGACTGCACCTGGTATTTTGTCTCCAGAGGGCAGTATCGTACCGTTCATTAGATTTTGTATTTAACATACTTAGAAACAATTACCATTATATCCTTATCTGATGACCTCTGACCTGTCGGCTAGTGAGAAGCCATTACTTATTTGATCATGCCAAAGACTGTCAGGCATAGGTCTAGAATTGGAAGATCTATTACTTCTGAACACTTAGACACAAACTTCTCTGAAATTAGGTATTTAGTGACAAGATACATATGTCCTTACACTTATTAGAAAAAGAATTCTAAGTAAGATTATTACTATGAGAATATAAACCCAAAATGTGATATAACATTCCTAAATATATATGTATATGCCTTACATAATATAATGACATAATTATGGCTAATATCTTCTCACATATAATAATGTACCTTTAACATTTATATTTTATATGTCTGATGAAAAACACTGAGCCATTGTCTATTGTTAAATACTTATAGACAGACTGAGATATCACCCCCTTTAACATAGCGTCAGACTGACTAAATCTTATCTGATCGAGATGTCAAAAGGGATCTTATTTATGATTTTAAAAGAAATACAAAGATCTCTGTTGAAACCATAGACCCTTTGTAAGCCTGTAAGAGACATTTTGTTTAACAAGTACATAATGAACTCTATTTCACCTTAAAAACAAGATGGACGTCATGCTATACTGATCAGCATCATAAGATATGCATTTACATGGCTTTTAAAATCATTTTTATGCTATTGGTTAATTACCCCCAATAATCCCGACAGAAACGTAGACTTATGGGCCATACACACTATACAATTATCTTTAGATTTTTTCCTTTAGATTTACCAAAACCATATAATATGAGGTCAAATCTAAACACTTTCAATTTGTATGAAATCAGGCAGGCCCTGGTACTACATAGTAAAGGTAAATCTAAAGGAAATCTGACAACAAAAGTTGTATAGTGTGTATCCAGCTTAAAACTCAGTTTCAACTAGTGTGATTTGTCATGCGACTTTGGACAGAAAGTCGCATGACAAGTCACAGCCCATTGATTTCAATGGCACCTATTCCCATCTATGCCACTTTGAAAATCAGCGACTTTGAAAATGTACCTGCACTACTATGATGCAACTTTTGAAGGGACTTTGATCCAGAGAGTGTAAAGATGAATCAAAGCTGCACTCAAAGTCGCACTCTAGCCTAGTGGCTACATTTCCACGAGTGCGACTTTTAAGTTGTATAATTTATATTGCGACTGAGTGCAGCTGTGATCCAGCTTTACACTCTCTGGATCAAAGTCGCATCAAAGTAATGCAGGCACCTTTTCAAAGTCGCTGATTTTCAAAGTCACATAGATGGGAATGGGTGCCATTGAAATCAATGGGCTGTGACTTGTCATAGAACGTTTTGTGTCCAAAGTGGCATGACAAGTCACACTAGTAGAAACAGAGCCTAAAACTCATTACTCACATGTAATGAGCAATAGAAATAGATCTGTATCCTTCTAAACTTTCACAAATGTTCCTTTGAACCTTATTTCTTTCATATATTTCTCCAGTCACGTGACGGCCCCCCTCCCCCCACCCTGTCTCTCCCTCTCAGGAGAAGCTGCTGGCCTAAAAGGGGAATGGTCCCTTCATCCTGAGGTGTTTTGTCTCCTGTGTACCCGGTGGCGGTGGGGGAATCCGAAGGTGGATCTGTTTGCGCCTCGCCTCAACAGGAAGGTTCAGTGTTACTTGGCCAGGTCTTGGGATCCTCTGGCCGACGCCACAGACGCTCTGGTGGCTCCTTGGAGTCAGTATCGCCTGATCTATGCCTTCCCTCCGCTCGTTCTTCTGCTGAGGTTTCTTCGAAGGGTGGCGATGGAAGGCGTTGCGGTCATTCTGGTGGCACCAGACTGGCCTCGGCGGTCCTGGTACGCAGAACTGGTAAAAATGGTCATGGATCCTCCATGGCGTCTTCCTCTGCAGGAAGATCTGCTATCTCAAGGACCGATCTTCCATCCTGCTTTACGGTCGCTGGCTTTAACGGCTTGGCTGTTGAAAGCAAGGTGTTGAAGGATAGAGGTCTTTCTTATTCGGTGATTCCTTCCCTTTTGAAGGCTAGGAAATCAACATCTAGGAAGATCTATCATCGTACGTGGAAATCGTACATTTCATGGTGTGAATCGCTGCAGCTGCACCCTTGCTTGTTCTCTATAGCTAGAGTTTTGGCCTCCTTACAGAAAGGGGTTGAGCAGTGTTTGGCGTTGGGCACTATCAAGGGCCAGGTGTCCGCCTTGGCTATTTACTTACAATGTCCGTTGTCTACTAAAGTAGTGCTTCACACTTTCATTCAAGGGGTGCGTCCTCTGGCTCCTCCTTGGAGATCCCTGTTGCCACCATGGGATCTTAATCTGGTTTTGTCTGTTCTTCAGAAGCCTCCTTTTGAGAATCTTAAGGAGCTTTCTCTTCTTTCTTTGTCACAGAAGGTTGCGTTCCTGGTGGCTATCACTTCTGCTCGCAGAGTTTCTGAATTGGCGGCGCTGTCATGTCGTTCCTCTTATTTGGTGGTCCACAGAGATAAAGTGGTCCTCCGACCTAATCCGTCTTTTCTTCCTAAGGCGGTGTCGTATTTTCACCTAAATGAAGACATTGTGTTGCCTTCCTTATGTCCTAAGCCTAAGCATCCCAAAGAAGTTGCCTTGCACTCTCTGGATGTGGTTCGGGCAATAAGGGTTTATCTGACGTTTACTGAGTAGTTCAGGAAGTTGGACTCTCTCTTTGTCCTTCCGGACGGTCCTCGCAAAGGTTTGGCTGCGTCCGCTGCTACCATTTTCGAGATGGATCAAGCAGACGGTCATTCAGGCTTATTCGATCAAGGGTCAGGTTCCTCCTTTCCCTGTGACGGCGCATTCTACTAGAGCGCTGAGTGCGTCTTGGGCTTTTCGCCATCAGGCCACTGTGGCACAAGTTTGTAAGGCAGCGACTTGGTCGTCTGTGCACACCTTTACAAAATTTTACAAGGTTGATTTATTGCCATCTTCGGACGCCTCTTTTAGCTGCAAGGTTTTGCAGGCTCCTGTTTCATAAGAGAATGTTTTTTTGTTATTCTCTTAGGGGTCTTTTACCTGGGTGAGCTCCTGTTTGGTTGAGCTCCATGTGGCTCGGCTGACTAGATTTAGCCTCTTGGAGTTGACGTTACTGTCTGGTTGCGTTTTTCCCATCCCTCATGCCTATACTGCTTCGGGATGTCCCACTCAGCTCATGGAGATGAGGCTGCGTCTGTTGATGGACGATAGAGAAAATATGATTTTTGTAAGATCTTACCATAAAATTTTTTTCTCTGATTTCCATCGACAGATGCAGCACCTGCCCCTCTGTATGGGGATGGCTTCTTTGTCTTCACTGCTTGCAACTAAACTGATGTGCTGGGCTGTGGCAGTGGGGGTTATGCCTAGAGGGACAGCCCCGTGGGCGTGTATATGTTAAAGGTTTTGTACTAACGTACTGCCTAGACTACTCCTGCAGGTGGCAGCATAACCCACTCAACTCATGGAGATAAGGCTGCGTCTGTCAATGGACATCAGAGAAAAGATTTTACAGTGAGATCTTACAAAAATCTTATTTTTTTGCTTTTGAAGGAGATAAAAGATCCTGATGGACGATTCTTTATCCTCCCTGGACATCTCATGGACACGGCGGTCACCATTGTATCTTATTATGCCCCCAATAAAAATCCTGCACCCTTTCTATCTCATCATTTACAGGTGGTTGACTCCCATAAAATTGGTACATTAATATTAGCTGGTGATTCAAACCAAGTTATCTCACCTGTTTTGGAAAAATCCCCAGCAGCTCCTTCGTTGAACTCCAAAAGACTCTCTTTAGCTCAATTACTCATACAATACAACCTTGTTGACTTGTGGAGGGAACTTAATCCAACCAAAAGGAGATATACTCATTTTTCACATCCACATAATTCCTTTTCTCGTATAGATCTTATCCTCCTTTCTACCTGCATGGCTCCTGAAATCCTTTCTTCTACGATTATTCCTATCACTTGGTCAGATCATAGCGCAGTTTGTACCACTCTAACTTCAACCGTTCCTAAAGCCCGTGATCCCACCTGGTATGTGAACGATACTTTACTTAAAAATCCAACTCATTGCTCTGAATTAGCTAACGCCCTCTCGGATTATTTAATTCTTAACGCTACACTTGAAATTTCACCGGTAACCCTTTGAGAAGCGCACAAACCGGTTCTCAGGGGAATATGTATGCATTAAATGGCCCGTTTTAAAAGGGAACGTAGAACCCTTAGTAATAAGCTAGAATCAACTTTTAATGACTTTTGTTCAGCATTCCAACACGATCCCTCAACTGCCCGGAAACTTGAATTAGAAAAAGTTTGACTGGAATTTGACTTATTTCTTACCGAGTCGGCAGACAAAACTCTTTTCAGATCCCGACTTCATTTTTATCTCAAATCTAATAAACCAGACACCCTATGGCTCGGATGCTTAAGGCGTTACATGGTCCTGCTAAGCATATCCGACTTAAGATCGCAAAATACACCTATTCTAGTAACCCTGCAAAATTCTCGCAAAATTTAGATCTCATCTTGCAACATTGTATACGTCTGAAGGCAGTGGTGTATTAAGGTTTTGTGCTGCCCTAGGCCTGACTAAACTTGGGCACCCCCTAATTTAAATAAGACCCACCACTTCCTGTAAAGGGCACACCCTTTCCTGTTTATGACCCGCCCCGTCATCTGTGAATCACAGACCACAACCACAGTCTATCAGTGCAACCTCATCAGTTCCCATAAATTCAGCCTCATCAGTGCAGCCTTATCAGTGCTTATCAGTGCAGCCTCATTACTGCCCATCAGTGTCCCTTATCACAGCATATCAGTGTGCCCCTTATCACAGCAAATCAGTGCGGCCCCATCCGTGGGCCACCAGTGCTGCCTTATCAGTGCAGCTCCATCAGTGCAGCTTATCAGTGCCGCCTCATCAGTGGCCATCAGTGCAGCCTATTAGTGCCCATCAGGGCAGCATATCAGTGCTGCCCCATCAGTGAAGCTCATCAGTGCTGCCTCATGCCCATCAGTGCAGCATCATCAGTACCCATCAGTGAAGTTTATCAGTACCCACCATTGCCGCATCATCAGCGGCCATCATTGCAGCCTACTAGTGCCCATCAGTGCAGCATATCAGTGCCCATCAGTGCAGCTTATCAGTGCCACCTCATCAATGGCCATCAGTACAGCCTTATCAGTGCCCATTAGTACAGCCTTATGTCACTGGATTAGTAAGATTACTCATTTCTTTTAGAATATTTGGACTTGTATTTGATGCCACTGATTGTAATCATTGGATTATTTCACTTATTTGTATAATGACTAGGAAATCCAGAGTCTTTATACAAATAAGTGAAAAAATCAGTGGCAGCCAACACAAGTCCAAATATCTTATAAGATTGGAGTAATCTTACTAATCCAGTGACATATTGTGATAGCACATATGAGGTGAGCAGGACCAAAATATTATTGCCATTGTATACAATTAAAAGTCGTAATTGTATATGATGTAATTCAATATGCTCGCTCAAGCAAGGACAAGGATTTAAAAAAAAATTAAATTATATTGACATGATGCCTGCCATACCTGGGGGGGGGGAGCGTGGACGGAGCATTAGGCTGCAGTACCACACTTATTAGCATTGGCAGCCGTCGGGCCAGTTGTATTAAGTGTGGTCAGCGGCCTGGGGTCTGTCTGAATGTCCTCACCGGTCGGTATTATCATACTGGCAGGTAGCAGTGTGACCGCTTTATGGGGCTGCCAGACTGATTTGCCTCCTAGACCCTTTTTTTCATGCGGGGTGCAGCTTTTCTCTGCCCCCCTGCAAAGTGCTGCCCTAGGCCTGGGCCTTGTTGGCTTTGCCAAGATACAGCACTGTCTGAAGGTGAATTAGACCCTAACGCAGCCACCTCTTTTTTTTCTAATGAAAACCTTCTTTCTGCTACTCAAATGGAATTGATGGAGGCTCCCATTATGCAGGGTGAAATTCTGGAGGTTATTAAAACTTTAAAACGTAATAAGAGACCAGGCCCTGATGGGTTCTCTGCACTTTACTACCAAACTTTTTTATCCATTTTAGCCCCTCTTCTATCCAATGCTTTTAACTCTCTTCTTCATGGTACTTCTCTAGGTAGGGACATCTCACAGCTACTATCTGTATGATTCCTAAACCCCATGTAGACGATTCCATCTGGTCTAATTATCAACCTCCTTATTGAATTTGGATATTAAAATCCTAGCTAAAATCATTGCTCAGAGATTAAATAACTTTATTGGTGAGACAATTCATCGTGATCAAACAGGCTTTATACCCAGGTGCCAAAAAGGTGACACTATTTGGCGTGCTATCTTATTGTCTCACATTGTTAAAAAACGGCGTATCCCTACATGTTTTCTCTCGTTGGATTTCAAAAAAGCATTTGATACTATCTCTTGGTCCTACATGAATTTCACCCTTCGTTAATGGGGCTTTGGACCCCATTTCTTGACCTGGGTGGCTGCCTTATACAATAAACCTAGAGCCTACATTAAATATGCAGGCTTTAAATCGGATACTTTTCAACGGGGAACACGTCAAGGTTGTACTTTATTACCTCTACTTTTCGCCCTACTCATTGAACTGTTGGCCCAACATATTAGATTAAATACCTCCATCAAAGGTATGGAGCTGGGGGGTCACTACCACCACAAATTATGTCTATTTGCTGACAATGTACTTGTATTTCTCTCCTCCCCACATATTTCTGCACCCAATCTTATTAACACTCTTAGGCCCCTTTCACACAGGGCGGACCGTTCAGATCCGCCTGTCCGTTTTTTTGGCGGATCTGAACGGTCCCCCCATGCATCTCTATGGGGGATCGGATGTCAGCGGAGACATGTCCGCTGACACCCGATCCGATCCGTCAAATCTGGACGGATGGAAACCCTATTTTCCATCCGTCCAGCGGATCGGATCGGATGAGAACGGACCGACGGTCCATTCCCATCTGATTTCCCCCATAGAGATGCATGGGGAACTGACAGCTGTGTCTCCGCACACAGCGCGGAGACACAGCTGTCCTCCTGCTGCTCAGCGGGGGATCGGTGGCTCGATCCCCCGCTGAGAAAAATGGAATCCGTCCGACGGACGGATAGTGTGAAAGGAGCCTTAAAGAGTTTTCCCACATTTCGGGCCTACAGGTATATTTTCACAAATCTACAGCTTTGAGCATCTCATTATCTGACAGTGAGTTCAGTCTTGCTCAATCAGCTTTACCCTTTTCATGGTCCCCACACCACCTTTCATATCTTGGCATTAAACTCACAGATTGCACTTCTACCATATTTTCAGCCAATTACACCGCTTTGTTGAAGAAAATAACTGACCTTTTAAAGTTCAGGGCCTCTCTCCCAATTTCTTGGATTGGAAAGATTAGCGCTGTCAAAATGTCAATTCTTCCCAAACTCCTTTATTTGTTTAGAGTTCTCCCGATCTCGGTACCGGCCCAGTTTTTCCGCGTCTTACAGTGTAGAGCTTTCTTATTTACATGTGATCGCACCCGGCAACGATTTCCCGGGTCTACTTTGTTTCTTCCCAAAGTCCGTGGTGGACTAGGTTTTCCTAACTTTGTTCCGTATTACAGGGCTGCCCAGATTGCCCCCGTTACCAAATATCATGCCACTAAATAAATTCCACTTTGGGTAGCTATTGAATCTACCGAACTTGATCCCCATTCAGCATCCAACCTCCTCTGGTTGAATCCTAAATCTCGTCCACCTGCTCTGAACCCAATTAATAAATACACCCTTTCAATCTGGGATAATGTGAAAACCACACATGGACTTCAGTCTGCACACAACCCCCTTCTTTCCTTCTTACAAAATCCATTATTCTATCCTGCCTGGGTTTCCCCAAGATCTTTCCGCAATTGGACCACCACCGGTCTAACTCGCTTTCTATAACATGGCCTCTCCCTCAGGCCTATTACCTTTCCTGAATCTATGTGAATTTTTTCACTTGCCCAACTCTGAAATATTCCGTTATTTGCAAATCAAAAATTGTTATTCTACGCACACGTCTAGAGATGTCCCTTTGAATCAGCTATCGCCCTTCGAACATATATGCTATACAGAGCCTCATGCCAGAGGCTTAATTTCAAAATTGTACCTGCAATTACTTACCAAATCTGATATTGGTCCCCCAACATATGTGGCAAAATGGGAATCCGATTTAGGTCGCACCTTAAATGACACAATATGGTTGGACATCTGGACTAATACCAAATCCTCCTCCACAAACACTGTTGCGGTTGAAGCCTTCTAAAAGGTCCTTATGCACTGGTATCTGGTTCCTGCCAGGATTGCCAAATTTGCTCCTGACCATTCGGGACTCTGCTTTTGTGGCTGTACAGAGTTAGGCACACACCTACATACTTGGTGGCATTGTATTGTCACCTCATTTTGGGGTAAGATCTTTGATCTATTAACATTTGATATATATATATATATATATATATATATATATATATATATATATATATATATATCTCAATATTTGATCTATTAACATAGACTCTGACCTATCCCCCATTAAATTTGGACGATCATAAATGCGTTGTAAGAGGAGAATTGATAAAACTGGGGGCGGAAAAAAAGAAAGAGAAAGAGAAAACCCTTAACCACTTTACCACTAGAGCATTTTGCTGTCTTACGTCTGGGCCACTTTTTGTGCTTCGGCACTGCGCGACTTTAACTGACAATGGTGTGGTCATGCAATGTGGTACCCAAACGAAATTTACGTCCTTTTTTTCCCACAAACAGAGCTTTCTTTTGGTGGTATTTGATCACCTGTGCGATTTTTATTTTTTGCGATATTAATATAAAAAGAGCGAAAATTTTGCAAAGAAATGAAATTTTCAACTTTGTCTTTTAAAAAATATCCAATATACTCAATTTATGCAATTTTTTTGGCCAAAATATATTTAGCTACATGTCTTTGACAAAAAAAATTCAATGAGCGTATTTTTATTGGTTTGCGCAAAAGTTATAGCGTCTACAAACTATGGTGTAAATACTGAAATTTACACAGCTTTAATTTCTGACTGCCTAGCTCATTTCATGAAGTGCTAAAATGGCAGGGCAGTACAAGACCCCCCCCAAATTACCACTTTTTGGAAAGTAGACATCCTAAGGAATGTTCTGAGAGGCATGTTGAGCTCATTGAATATTTCATTTTTTTGTCACAGGTGTTTGAAAAATAACTAAAAAAAAATTTTTTTTTTTTTTTTTACACAAAGTTGTCATTGAAATTTATATATTGCTCACACATGCCATGGGTATATGTGTAATTACACCCCAAAATATATTCTGCTGCTTCTCCTGAGTACAGGGATACCACGTGTGTGAGACTTTTTGGGAGCCTAGCTGTGTACGGGACCTCAAAACCAATCACAACCATCAGAATTTCAAAGGGCGTACATTTTTCATTGCATTTTCTCACTACCTATAACGGTTTAGGACAACACAAAGTTGTCACCCCAAAAATACATTCTGCCGCTTCTCCTGAGTATGGGGATACCCCATGTGTGAGACTTTTTGGGAGCCTAGCTGTGTACGGGACCCCGATAATCAATCCCCATCTTTAGGTTTTCTAATGGCTTAAATTTTTGATTTTACTCCTCACTACCCATCACAGTTTTGGAGGCCCTGAAATTTCAAGATAGCACAAAACCCCCCCAAATGACCACATTTTGCAAAGTAGACACCCCAAGCTATTTGCTGAGAGGCATGGTGAGTCCATGGAATATTTTATATTTTGCCACAAGTTCCGGGAAATATATTATTATTATTTTTATTTTTTTACACAAAGTTGTCACTAAATCAGGACTCAAAATTTCAAGTCATGAGCTACTAGCCAGGCCTTAAGAGTTACTCGCCACTTGTTGCCCCACCCAAACCCTACCCTGCTCCGCCCCTAAACACGCCCTCGCCAGAGTGACCACAGCGTGCCCCCTTTCAATGCAGAGTGCCCACAGCGTGCCCCCTTTCAATGCAGAGTGCCCACAGCGTGCCCCCTTAAATGCAGAGTGCCCACAGTGTTCCCCCTTAAATGCAGAGTGTCCACAGCATGCCTCCTTAAATGCAGAGTGCCCACAGCGTGCCCCCTTAAATGCAGAGTGCCCCCAGCATGCCCCCTTTAATGCAGAGTGCCCACAGCGTGCCCCCTTAAATGCAGAGTGCCCACAGCATGCCTCCTTAAATGCAGAGTGCCCACAGCGTGCCCCCTTAAATGCAGAGTGCCCACAGCGTGCCCCTTTAAATGCAGAGTGCCCACAGCGTGCCCCCTTAAATGTAGAGTGCACACAGCATGCCCCCTTAAATGCAGAGTTAGCACAGCGTACCCCCTTAAATGCACATTAAATGCAGAGTTAGCACATCGTGCAGAGAGACCAGCGTTCACTTACCTGATGCAGCGGCGGCTTCTCCTAATCCTCCGTGTCTCCCGAGTACTTCTCCTCCTCCTTGGCCAATGGCAATTGTTCGCCTTTCGGCCAATCAGGAAGCGGGTCTCGGACCCGTTTCCTGATTGGCCAGGAGGAGGATCCGTGTGACAATAGCGAATATTCATTCGCTATTGTCACACAATGGGTGGGCTCAGGGCGCACTGCGGTCCACCCTTTTCTGAAGAACAATGCACTCACTACAATACAGGCTGCGCTGTGAACGGCGCTGGCGGCGGTAGGAACTACATTCCCCATACAGCACAGCTCTTACTCGCCACCCTCATCATTCCACTCGCAAAATGCGAGCAGGCGAGTGGAATTTTTGAGGGCTGCACTAAATGATATATTTCTCACACATGCCATGGGTATATGTGAAATGACACCCCAAAATACATTCTGCTGCTTCTCCTGAGTACAGGGATACCCCATGTGTGAGACTTTTTTGCAGTCTAGCCGAGTACAGGCCCCCGAAAATCAATCACCACTTTCAGGCTTTCCAAGGGCGTAAATTGTTGATTTCACTCCTGACTACCTATCACAGTTTCGGAGGCCATGAAATGCCAAGACAGCACAACCCCCTCCCAAATGACCCCTTTTCGGAAAGTAGACACCCTAAGCTATTTGCAGAGAGGCATGTTGGGTGTTTTGCAGATCTCACTTTTTGTCACAAAGTTTTGGAAATTGAAAAAAGAGGAATAAAAATGCATTTTCCTGTTTTTTCTTCATTTTCCAAAAAAAATGAGAGCTGCAAAATACTCACCATGCCTCTCAGCAAATAGATTGGAGTGTTTACTTTGCAAAATGGGGTCATTTGGGGGGGGGGGTTTGTGCCATCTTGGCATTTCATGGCCTTCAAAAGTGTCATAGGTAGTAAGGAGTGAGATCAACAATTTACGCCCTTAGAAAGCCAGAAGGTGCGGATTGGTTTTCCGGGTCCTGTACGCGGCTAGACTGCCAAAAAGTCTCACACATGGGGTATCCCTGTACTCAGGAGAAGCAGCAGAATGTATTTTGGGGTGTCATTTCACATATACCCATGGCATGTGTGAGCATTATATCATTTACTGACAACTTTGTGTAAAAAAAAAACCAAAGAAAAACAAATTGTCATTTTCCTGAAACTTAGGGCAAAATATAAAATACTCCATGGCCTCAATATGCCTCTCAGCAAATAGCTTTGGGTGTCTACTTTCCAAAAAGGGGTCATTTGGGGGGTGTTTGAACAGTCCTGACATTTTATGCTCAATTTTAGCAACACATCACCCACTCTTCTAACCACTTGAAAACCAAGCCTTTTCTGTGACTTTTTGTTTACATGAAAAAATATATTTTTTTTACAAGAAAATTACTTTAAACCCCCAAACATTATATATTTTTTTAAAGCAGAGGCCCTACAGAACAAAATGGTGGATGTTGCAATTTTTTTTGTCACACGGTATTTGCGCACACATTTTCCAAACGCAATTTTTGCGTACAAAAAACACTTTTTTTATATTTAATGCAGAAACACACTATATAATTCCAAATTGTTTGGTAAAATTTAAAAGATGATCTTATGCCGAGTACATAGACACCTAACATGACATGCTTTAAAAATTGCGCACGCCCATGCCGCGGCAACAAACTACGTACGGTTTTAAAAGCCTTTAAAAGTCTTTACAGGTTACCACTTTGGACTTACAGAGGAGGTCTACTGCAAGAATTACTGCCCTCGACCTGGCGTTCGCGGTGATACCTCACATGCATGGTGCAATTGCAGTTTACATATGACACTAGACCAACGCTTGTGTGCGCATTTGCGCGCAGCATCTTCCAACCTCTTTTGGCCGATCCAACAATCACCTAGAAAGGGAAATACTGGCCTCCAACCTCCCCTATAGCCAGTCCAACACACGCCTAAGAAAGGTAGCATCTTCCAACCTCTTCTTTTGGCTGATCCAACAATCACCTAGAAAGAGAAATACTGGCCTCCAACCTCCCCTTTTGCCAGTCCAACACACGCCTAAGAAAAGTAGCATCTTCCAACCTCTTCTTTTGGCTGATCCAACAATCACCTAGAAAGAAAAATACTGGCCTCCAACCTCCCCTGTAGCCAGTCCAACACACACCTAAGAAAAGTAGCATCTTCTACCCTCTTTTGGAACTATGTACGGTTTTAAAAGCCTTTAAAAGTCTTTACAGGTTACCACTTTGGACTTACAGAGGAGGTCTACTGCAAGAATTATTGCCCTCGACCTGGCGTTCGCGGCGATACCTCACATGCATGGTGCAATTGCAGTTTACATATGACACTAGACCAACGCTTGTGTGCGCATTTGCGCGCAGCATCTTCCAACCTCTTTTGGCCGATCCAACAATCACCTAGAAAGGGAAATACTGGCCTCCAACCTCCCCTATAGCCAGTCCAACACACACCTAAGAAAGGTAGCATCTTCCAACCTCTTCTTTTGGCTGATCCAACAATCACCTAGAAAGAGAAATACTGGCCTCCAACCTCCCCTTTTGCCAGTCCAACACACGCCTAAGAAAAGTAGCATCTTCCAACCTCTTCTTTTGGCTGATCCAACAATCACCTAGAAAGAAAAATACTGGCCTCCAACCTCCCCTGTAGCCAGTCCAACACACACCTAAGAAAAGTAGCATCTTTCACCCTCTTTTGGAACTACGTACGGTTTTAAAAGCCTTTAAAAGTCTTTACAGGTTACCACTTTGGACTTACAGAGGAGGTCTACTGCAAGAATTACTGCCCTCGACCTGGCGTTCGCGGCGATACCTCACATGCATGGTGCAATTGCAGTTTACATATGACACTAGACCAACGCTTGTGTGCGCATTTGCGCGCAAGCACAGGGGGACAGGGGGGCTTGATTTTTTTTTTTATTTGCTTTTCTATGTTATTTTGACACCTTTTCTTTCATTTTTTTTTTTATCATTTTTATTGTTATCACGTTGAATTAAAATTTCCCCTATGATAGCAATCTGTAGTGACAGGTACTCTTTTTAAAAAAAATTGGGGTCTTTTAGACTAGATCTTTCCTCTGACTTTAACGCATCTGACCACACCAAAATTGGTGTGATAAAATACTTTCCCAATTTCCCAATGGCGCTGTTTATTTCTGGCGAAACAGAAGTCATGAATTGCTCGTAGCTTCCGATATCTTAGGCCATAGAGATGATTGGAGCCATTCTCGTCTCCAATCAGCTCTATGGTTAGATGATTGAACCACCGGCTGAACTCTCGGGTTAACCGGTGGGACAGGAGAGCCCGAGAAAAACCACGGAAGGCTGCGGAAGGTGGCGGTGGGGGGGGGGGGATATGCCAGCGCTTCAGGGAGGACACTATGGGCTCTACGGGCCTGTCTTCGGGTACGCGGTGGCTGCGGGCCACTACTCATGCTAGCCACCGCACCAGCTTCAACTGCACTCAGGTGACTCGCCACGTCACCAGGTGATACTGCAGTGCTGGTTGAAGGTCCAGGATGTACTAGGCCGCTCGTGCTTGCCAGTTCACGAGAAGTGTGAGCAGCACTAGTACTGGCACTCTGCTGCATACGAGAAACTCCCAGTTCTTGCAAGTCAGCAACTCCAGAATGGGGTCAGGTACGCCTGACCCTAGCAGGGACCCCTCTGTCGGAGCTATCTGTCAGGGAGCCGCTGCTGTCATCTGGTTCGTATACTGACCCTGATTCTGACAGTGAGGCTTACCCATCGCTCTCACGTACCGTGGTCAGTATTTCGTAGACCTCTTCACCACTGTACCAACGTTTTGTCATTTTAGTAACTAAATTTACCGGTACAGTAGTGCGACTAATAGGTAATAAAAGCACCTGGTTGTCGAGGACTATTTGGTCGCTACAAAAAAAAAACTGCTAGTGCTAACAGAGATCAGGCCTGACTCTGCTAACGCAGCGGTTTTGTGTGATTTGTGTTTTTTGGAAGTGTCAGTAATCTATTGATTACTACACTTGCCTGGGTAAGGTGGTCTGGGCAAGGGGGCTAAACGCAGGTGCTAGCAGGAATCAGTGCTGATTGTGCAAACACTGCGTTTGGGGAACACTAAATTATGGGGACGCTAGTATAGTTCTGATCAGATCAGATATTGATCTGTTCAAACACTATACTGGTAATGGAGGTGTGTGTGTGTGTGTGTGTATGTGTGTTAGTGTACTTGACTCTAACTGACGCTAAGTAACGGTGGTGTAGTGGGACCCTGACGCTAACTAGCTAGCCTAAGTTGTGTCACCCGTGACGCTAATACAGTGATCGGTAATCACTGTATATAGTGAACACTGTGACAGGGAAGTGAAGGGGTTAAACTGGGGGAGATCAAGGGGTTAAACCCTTATAGGGGATAGATGGCAGGTGGCCTAAACCTATTCGGGCCTAGCGTAAGCGCAAATTAGGGTCACAAGTGACACTAAATACAGTGATCAGTAGTTATCTGATATACTGTATATATTAGTGCACTGTGTGATAGGGAGTGAAGGGGTTAACTGCGGGAGATCAAGGGGTTAAGCCTTTATAAGGGATAGATGGCGGGTGCCTAAACCTATTTGGGCTTAGCGCAAGCGCAAATTAGGGTCACAAGTGATACTAAATACAGTGATCAGTAGTTATCTGATTTACTGTATATATTAGTGCACTGTGTTATAGAGAGTGAAGGGGTTAACTGGGGAAGATCAAGGGGTTAAAAGTTTTTTAGGGGATAGGTGGCGGGTGCCCTAACCCTATTTGGGCCTAGCGCAAGCGCAAACTACGCTCACAAGTGACACTTATACAGTGATCAGTAAAATATCTGTATACCACTGTATATAGTGTTCACTGTGAGGGGTTTGGGGGTGATCAGGGGGTGATCAGAGGTGATCAAGGGGTTAAATATGCCTATGTGAGGTGTGTCAGTGTAGTGCTTAGTGGAACTCACGTTTTTGATGTCTCTCTGTCTTCTCCTGGAACCGAAAGGACTCCAGGAGGCACAGTGACATCACTTCCCCTGCCTGTGTTTACATTACACAGACAGGGGGCAGATTGCCATTGGTTGGGACCGATCGCCAGACACTGACCAAAAATCATTGGTCAGTATCTGGTGATTGATCGGTTCCCTACCGAATGCCATCAGAATCGGCACCCGCAGCGCGCGGGAGCGCGCTCTGGGAGCCGAGAACGCGCCAACGTAGGTCTACGTGACCAGACGGGATCGTGCCACTCTGCCGCAGTAGTACTACGGTACTCAGTGGTAAAGTGGTTACACAGGCACAGGAGGTTCTGCCATTGGTCAGAACCGATTAGCAGGTCCAGGCCATAAAGATTGATTGGTTCTGAAACTAATCCGATCACTGTGGGAAGGGCAGGCGGGAATCACGTACAGGCATGTGATTTTGTGCAGCCGGGCTGCCCTGCTGCAGTAAAAGTACGTGGGGCGGTCCAGAACAGGAGACTTCTAGCAAGAACGTTGAGGGCATGTGGCCTGATATGAAAATTGTGGCATGCGGTTCCCCTTAAAATCCACACCAGACCCTAAGGGTCTGGTATGAAATAAGGGGGGGTACCCTAACACTGTATTTTTTTATTTTTTTTTATTTTAATGCTGGCAATTGCATGGTTGAGTCATGGTTGTTAGGGACGCCGCGGCCTCCCAGTCCTTAACAACCAGCTATTGTGAATATACAAAGTTAATGCTGAAGATATTAAATAAAAAAAAAAAGAAATCTATACCAGACCCTTATCTGAGCATGCAGGTCAAAAAAAGGGAAGGACGAGCGACCACTCCTGAACTATGCCAGACCACATGCCCTCAACATGGGGACAAGGTGCTTTGGGGTAGCCCCCCCTGCCCCAAGGCACCCCCCCCCATGTAATGTTGAGGGCATATGGCCTGGTATGGTTCAGGAGGGGTAGGGGAGCGCTCGCTCCTCCCCCTCTTTCGTGACCTGCTGAGCTGCATGTTCAGATAAGGGTCAGGTATGTATTTTTTTGGGGGGGTGACCCAACACTTTTTTTTTTCAATTTGGTGTAGGGTTCCCCTTAAAACCAATACCAACCCTAAGCTTTATTTTTTTTTTTTTATGTAAATGCTGACACACACTGGTTTGTGTATATTCTGCTGCAGTGGCGTAACTAGAACCTTCAGGGCCCCGATGCAAGAAACCATAAAGGGCCCCCCGAGCGGTGCCCTTCCCTCCCAGCCTGGTGGCGGAACGCCAGGGCCGGTCGCAAGTGCAATGTTTGTGTGGTAGTTCTGCCAATGGTGTCAGTAGTTTTTTATTTTAATTAATTTTTTCTAGAATTTGCTTAAGGGCTCTTTCACACGGTCCGCCTCCGTAGGCGGATCCGTGCTGCTCAGCGGGATTGATCCGCCAATCCCCGCTGAGCCGGTGGATGACAGCTCCGTCTCCGCTTGCAGTGCGGAGAGGGAGGTGTCACAGCTCCCGCTGCTCTCTATGGGGGATCGGATGAGAGTGGACCGCCTGTCCGCTCTCATCCGATCCGATCCCTGAACGGATGGAAAAATAGAGTTTCCATCTGTCCAGACAGACAGGATCGGATACGGATGGCAGCGGGTGTCAGCGGAGGTGTCTCCGCTGACATCCACTGCCCCATAGAGCTGCATGGAGGATCCGATCAGATCTGCCTAAAAAACTGACAGGCGGATCTGATCGGATCGCCCGTGTGAAAGAGCCCTTATTCATTTTTTTTTTTACAATATGGATGATAGGAAGATGACAGGGGAATGAAGATGACAGGGGGTGGGATGGTGGGAAGATGACAGTGGGTGGGATGGTAGGAAGATGACAGGGGTGGGATGGTAGGAATTTCACATACACCCCCCCAGCTTTACACATTCCTCCATCTCCATACACCCCCCCAGCTTCATACACCCCTCCATCTCCATAAACCCCCCCCCCCCCCCCTGCTTCACACACCCCTCCATCTCCATACCCCCCCAGCTTCACACACCCCTCCATCTCCATACCCCCCCCAGCTTCACACACCCTTCCATCTCCATACACCCCCCCCCAGCTTCACACACCCCCCCATCTCCATACACCCCCCCCCAGCTTCACACACCCCTCCATCTCCATACACCCCCCCTGCTTCACACACCCCTCCATCTCCATACACTCCCCCCCAGCTTCACACACCCCTCCATCTCCATACACCCCCCCCTGCTTCACACCCCCCCAGCTTCACACACCCCTCCATCTCCATACCCCCCCCCAGCTTCACACACCCCTCCATCTCCATACACCCCCCCAGCTTCACACACCCCTCCATCTCCATACACCCCCCCCAGCTTCACACACCCCTCCATCTCCATACACCCCCCCTGCTTCACACACCCCTCCATCTCCATACACCCCCCCCAGCTTCACACACCCCTCCATCTCCATACACCCCCCCTGTCCAGATTTCACAGACAGGATCGGATACGGATGGCAGCGGGTGTCAGAGGAGGTGTCTCCGCTGACATCCGCTGCCCCATAGAGCTGCATGGAGGATCAGATCAGATCCGCCTAAAAAACTAACAGGCGGATCTGATCGAATCGCCCATGTGAAAGAGCCCTTATTCATTTTTTTTTTTACAATATGGATGGTAGGAAGATGACAGGGGGATGAAGATGACAGGGGGTGGGATGGTGGGAAGATGACAGTGGGTGGGATGGTAGGAAGATGACAGGGGTGGGATGATAGGAATTTCACATACACCCCCCCAGCTTTACACACCCCTCCATCTCCATACACCCCCCCAGCTTCACACACCCCTCCATCTCCATACACCCCCCCTGCTTCACACACCCCTCCATCTCCATACCCCCTCAGCTTCACACACCCCTCCATCTCCATACCCCCCGCCCCCAGCTTCACACACCCCTCCATCTCCATACACCCCCCCAGCTTCACACACCCCCCCATCTCCATACACCCCCCCAGCTTCACACACCCCCTCCATCTCCATACACCCCCCCCTGCTTCACACACCCCTCCATCTCCATACACTCCCCCCCAGCTTCACACACCCCTCCATCTCCATACACCCCTCCCCTGCTTCACACATCCCCCCAGCTTCACACACCCCTCCATCTCCATACCCCCCAGCTTCACACACCCCTCCATCTCCATACACCCCCCCAGTTTCACACACCCCTCCATCTCCATACACCCCCCCCCAGCTTCACCCACCCCTCCATCTCCATACACTCCCCCCCAGCTTCACACACCCCTCCATCTCCATACACCCCCCCCCTGCTTCACCCCCCCTCCATCTCTGCCCCCCTAGCACCATACACCCCCACCCCCCTTGGCGACCCCTGCGACCCCTGTACGTCCACCCCTGTTCTACTGTCAGTAGGGGATACCACTGACAGCAGATGAGTCATGTTCCCAATTCCCCAATTCCATCTCCTAGTGCAAATCTCCTGGCTTTAGTCTATTTTCTGGATGGCTCTCCATTTGTTGCTCACAAATGAAAAGCCATTGAAGAGCTTCTGATCCTTGGCTGAAATTGTTGTTTCCCCTCCTGTAAGCTCTTCCAGCTTTGTTGTCTTCCTTGTTAATTTTCTGAGGCTCTGAAAAATAAAAATAAAGAGAACAATTAGACCCATAAATGAATAGAAGGAATCCCTCTATGACCTTTGTGGACAATCTCACTCTCTATGTGCCATCCAAGTCCATACGATTGTGAGATGTCAAAAACCAGTGACCACTGATGATAAACAAGAATATGGATCTTCACTATTAGAATTGTGCACACTAACTTATGAAAAGTTTATATATTTGTCCCCTTTTTTCACTTTACTGGCTTCTCCTGAGTCTTTAGACTGGGAGTTAGAGTGAGAGCTGACCTGAGGTCTGCCACTTAGTGCCCCCAACCCAGGCTCTCAAACTGATGAGACAGACTCAAAGTAAAGATAAGGTAGGAAATAACAATGCTGCACAATTTTATTAAGTGAAGAAGGAACGAGATACTCTCAAGGCTTATTTAAGGGTAATCCTAATCCAAAAAATCTCTAAAAAGAAAAAAATTACTCAAGATTGGGAGTTAAAAGAAATGAGGGAAGTGACGGAAACAGAAAAACTTTATGTAGAAGATCCCTAATCAGATAATCTAGGTAAGTGGTCAGAGGCACAACAGATCTACCGAACAGCATTAATAAAGAAAGCAGAGAATAGAAGATTTTTCTTGAGACAGGCACACTATGAGGGAGGTGAAAACAATGGGCACATGCTGGCTCTCCTGGCTAGGTCCCAGGATGCCAGAGCTAATGCTCTGGGGTCTATGGGGCCCGAGCCAGGGGAGTGACCATGTATCCAGTGGAAATTCTGGGTATTTTTTGGGAATATTATTCTAATCTTTACAAATCCAGAGTAGGTAAAATAGAGGAAAAAATGGGTGAATTCCTTGGAGGTTTAGTTATTCCACACCTTTCAGAGGAAGATAGGGTATTTTTGGATCAGTCTATTACTATTAAGGAATTACAAGAGGCAGTAATGAGTTTGCCTGGTCATAAGGCACCCGGGCCAGATGGATTGCCAAATGAAATTTATAGGGAATATGGGGAGGTATTAATTCCAGAGTTACTACAAGCGCTGAACGAGGCAGTAGAAAAGGAGAGACTCCCACTATCTTTGACAGAGGCAACGATTATAGTGATTCCAAAAGAAGGGAAAGATCCCCTTCAACCCGCGTCATAGAGGCCGAACTCCTTGTTATGTACAGACGTTAAATTGTTGGCAAAGGTCTTAGCGAATAGACTTACTAAAATAATTCACACCATAATACATTCGGATCAATGTGGACTTATGCCAGATAGATCTACAGCAATAAATATAAGGAGATTGTTTCTAAATTTGCTAAGACCAACTGAGGAGATGGGGTCAAGAGTGGTGCTGTCCCTCGACGCTATCAAATCGTTTGACAGCGTCAAATGGCAATACATGTGGGAGGTGCTGGCAGCCTTTAATATAGGTCCTGGCTTTATAAAATGGGTGAAATTGCTATATACCAACCCAAGGACAAAAGTTAAGATTAATGAAAAAATATCAGAGTGCTTTCCACTCTTCCGAGGCATGAGACAGGGCTGTCCGCTGAAGATGTCAGAGGCTTCAGGAGAAAGGAATTTGAGGAAAAAATCTCGCTGTATGCGGATGATGTCCTTTTGTTTCCGGGAGATGCAAATTACTCATTGTGTGCTGCAATGCATATTGTAGAGAAATTTGGAGAGATACCGGGAATCTCCATTAACTAGGAGAAATCAGTTCTTCTCCCAGTGGATGGATTAGAACAGGAGTTGCCCGAGTGTGCCAGGCATTTACAGATAGTGGAGGGATTTAAATACTTGGGTGTAAATGTCATGATAAATCCCAAATTGTATATCCAAAAAAATCTAGAAGCTCTAATAGAATAATTTAAGGGAAAATGCAAGGTGTGAAATAGACTTCCTCTATCAGTAGTGGGTTGTTGTAGCTTGATAAAAATGGTGTGGTTGCCTTAGTTGTTTTTTTATACTACAGAACTCACCAATATGGATTCCAGGGGTATGGTTTGGGAAATTGGAAACTCTCTTTAGAAATCTGATATGGAGAAAAGGGCAAGCCAGAATTAGCCTGAGAATACTGTAGCTGCCAAGGGATAGGGGGGTATTGCAGTTCCGCACCCTTGGAGTTATTTCTTGGCAGCTCAGCTTCAACAGATGGGGGGTTGGGAAATAGGCAGCATTGCTACTAGTTATAGTTCTCGGGCTTTGTTGGCCTATACATCTTTAATTGAAGCTCTAGAGGCCAACTTATTGGGTGTTAAAAACCAGTGTCCCTCAGTAAAATTAATGATAAAGTTATGGAACATAATTAGAGCTCTATTTCAATAATCCGGATATACCGAATATACTCCCATATGGGACAATAAAAAACTTCCAGAGCTTATGGAGCTAGAGTTTTTTCATAACTGGAAACAAAGGGGCATAGCAAGACTCCCACATCTATATCATGCGGATGAATTGAAAACATTCCAGGTCTTGAAAGAGGAATTTGGACTAGCTAATAGTAATTTTTACCAACATCTACAACTAAGACATGCATTGTCTATTCAATTTAAAGAGAGTAAGTTGGAATGGATTGGATTACCCTTGTTAAAAATGGTGGTTGAGGCTATCTCATTGAAAGGGATGATATTGAAACTGTATAATAATATCCACCTAAAAGTATTGGAAATAGACTCTCAGTTTATTAGTAGGGGTAAATGAGAAGAGGATGGGGTTACAATAACAGATGCTCAGTGGCAAGATGTGGTTTCCTCGACAGATTTATTGTCTTTATCATCAGCCCCAAGGCTTACACAACTTTATAATATTCATAGGGCATTCTATACACCCAAAAGATTATTCCAATTTGGGTGACGGCCAGATGCATTCTGCCCTAGATGCAGGGCTTCAATAGGAGATCTGATACATATGTTATGGAGGTGCCCCAAGTTATATAGATACTGGGAAGGGGTACTAGATAAAATAAATATGGTATATGAGCTAAACTTGTAAATGGACCCATTACTATGTATACTGGGACATCTGGGGCAGGATGTGGGGCCAAAACCCAAACGGATTGCAGTGATGAGATGCCTATATCAAGCTAGAAAGTGAATTATGTCAAACTGGATAAAATCTAAACCTCCCTTACTAGGGGAATGGCAGAGGAGAATAAATAATATAATTGTGAGGGAAAAGATATTTTATAAGAGGCGGGGTAATATAAAAGGATTTGAAAAAATATGGAGAGTATGGATTGATACCCTGGGACCGCTACCTTAGGTTGCAAATGCATAGTAAATCCGTGTTGTGGTTAAATTATTTATGGTTGGTGGGGGGGGGGTGTGTTGTATTGTTAAATATGTTATATTTTTATATATTATATGGAAAGTTTGTATATGGTTAAAAATAAGATATTAAAATAAAGATGAATTGAATTACAAAAAGAGAAGGAATGTTCAGATCCTTTCATAAATCTGGTCAGAACTCTACTTACCCTTCGAAGAACAAAAAGTGGAGACCTCATATTTCCTGTCTCCAGCTTCCTCCAACGTATTCCTTTAAAAAACGGGTCTTCGCGTATGTTGGCAATGGCCTCCTTCCGTTGTTGGTGATCTTTACACAGTAGCTATGGGGAAAACAGAAAATAGAGAAACATAAGATAACAGTAATGGCACCAAAATGCTAAGAGGCCTATTTATAAAGACCTATGGTTTACGCACACTGCAGGAAATACTCCACATTCCACATGGTGCTGGCAATTCACATCCTATTAATAAATAGCAGAGGACAATGTGGTGTCTGCGGTGTGTTCTCTACATAATGTTGCAAATAATGTTAGCTCATAGGAGGAGAGGGCTGTCACATGGCCTATGTCAAGGTCATGTGACAGATTTCCTTCACCTCCTAGCACATTTTTTTACAATCATTAGAATGAATGGCGCTTCACTTCCTACAGAGTGCAAACCACATTCTAAAAGTTCACTGGCTCATTGGCTGAGCCTATGTATCTACTTTCCTAGTTATGGAATCACTACTTACCTTGTTTAAAAAGGCCACAAGCTCAGGATCCGCATCCTTCGGGTAGTCCGGCGAATCTTGGCATATGGATTTGCTCAAATCAGATTTACAGAATGGATAATAGGAGAAGGCCATCTCAAATAGAATGATCCCCAGTGGGAAATAGTCCACGGTTTTATCATATGGTATACGGGAAAACATCTGTGGGAAAATCAGAGAAAGAAGGATAAGCATAACAAGTCCAGCTGGAAAACAGCATTAACATTAACAACATTGCTTCACTCAAAAGTTTTCATTTTTTAACTTTCAATGAATTTAAAAGCATCCTACTTTTATATGTAATAGACGATGGGATTAAGTTGCTAAATCTGGGGAGTGCAAAATCTGGTGCAGCTGTGCATGGTAACCAATCAGCTTCCATGTTTCTTTTGTCAAAGCTTAAAGAAGTTGTAAAGGTAGAAGGTTTTTTATATTAAAGTAGTTGATAAGCCACTATGTTATGTTAACATCATCCCCTCTGTTAGATTACAAACTGTATCCTAGTGACTGTACTTTTTAAAAAAAAAAGCCGATTTCTACCTGTTTTCATAGCGCTGCTCGGTGCTCACATGACTCCTGGCTCTCTTCTCTCCCCGTCTGACATCTCCAGGGGGCGGAGCCGAAAACATTTTCTAATGTCAGCCAGGGAGGCGGGGGGAAGGAGGAGAGAGCCAGGAGTCACGTGAGTGCCGAGCGGCGCAGTGAAAACAGGTAGAAATCGGCTTTCTTTAATAAAGCACAGGCACTAGGATACAGATTGTAATCAAACAGAGGGGGATGAGGGAAACATAACATTGTTTTTAGCAGCTGGGAGGGGAGCAGAGCGGCGCCAGTGAGAGCTGAAAGGCAGGGAGGGGAGGGGCGAGAAGGACAGAGGGAGACAGAGGAGGACAGTGCGGGGCTGCGGATGACGGAGACACGTACGCTGACCATGGTGTCAGGGCTCAGCAGCCATGATACACAGGGGTCAGTGTACAGGGGGAGGGTAGAAACTGGCAGGATCAGCCAGGTATTTTAGGTGTTACAGGGGGCCAAATGACACAGCACAAGCATTGTGCTGTATATCATGCTTTAGGGGATCAACTTTTTTTTAGGGTAACAAACACTTTAATGCATTCTTTACATTAGGATAAAAAGTCTTCTGTGTGCAGCAGCCTCCCCAGTACCCCCTTTTACTTACCTGAACCCCATTTCTGTCCAGCAATGTCCACGAGTCCCTCAGCCATTGGGGACTCTCGAGTCCCTCAGCTCTCCCTCCTGATTGGCTGAGACACAGCAGCGGCGCCATCAGCCAATCAGGAGAGAGAGGGGGAGGGGCAGGGGCCGAACGGCAGCTCCGTGCCTGAATGGACACATGGAGCTGCAGCTTAGCTTGGGTGCACCCATAGCAAGCTGCTTGCTGAGGGGGCACTGGACTCGAGATGAGGAGGATCCAGGAACCTCAGGACTGCTTGGGACCCTCAGGGCCATATGAAAGCTAGACTGGACCCCCAGGACTGGATGGGACCCCCTGGGCCATATGGTAGCTGGACTGGCCCCCCAGAGCCATATGGTAAGTGGTCAGGACCCTCAAGACTGGACAGCTTCTGAGCTACCCTCCTCTACAAAATCATGATACAATGGAACGTGGGATTTCCAGAGTCAAATCAGGGAACAGATCAGATTTCCTCAAATGTCACTGAGTTATCAGCACATTAAAGAGAACCTGTTACTGTGGCTAAAACCTGCCACCGCTGACACTTCCTTTTCTGTTCAACCTTGAAAATGGTTCCAGAGCAGACCACAGCCCCAGGGCATGCCACACCGCTCCTCAGGGTCACACACATAGGGACCTGCCAACCATAGAACTAGCACTGCTTCTAAGAGTCAATAACTGCTGTCAGTGCCAGATAGGACCCTTGGCTGAGACTGGTAAAGGCCAAACTAACAGGTTCTCTTTAATCTGGTCAATAATTGCCCTGTGTATACAGGTTCTTTATAATCTAGGCCTAATCTGCTTGATACTTGTCTTTATATACAGGTTCAGGCTTAAATTGGTTCTCTTTAACCACTTCCTGACCACCCGCCACCTTTTTACTGCAGCAGGGTGGCTGAGAGAGAAGGACGGTCAGTTGATGTAAACACGGCCGACCGTTCTTCTCCCTGAAATGATCACAGAGTAGCTCATGTGATCCTTCTATATAGGATCACATGTCTCTATGGTCATTTCACAAGCCACATCCCCCCCCCCCCCCCACAGTTAGAATCACTCCCCTTGGCTCACATTGAACTCATTGATCACCCATAGGGTTAACCTCATCCCTGCCAGTGTCAGTATTATAGTAACAGCATTGATTACTGTAGTAATGTCACTGGTACCCCCAAAAGTGTCAAAAATGTCAGTTAGGGGTCTGATCTGTCCACCGCAATGTTGCAGTCCCGCAAAAAATCGCAGATCGCCGCCATTACTAGTAAAAAAAAAAAAAACAATAAAAATGACATAAATCTTTCCCGTAGTTAGTAGGCGCGATAACTTTTGCGCAAACCAATGAAAATACACTTACTGCGATTTTTTTAAACAAAAATATGTGAAAACAAATTGGCCTAAAATGTTAAAAAAAATTTGATTTAAAAATTTTTTTTGGAGAATGTCATATAGCTAAATGTGAAATATATATATATATATATATTTTTTTTTTTCAAAATTGTCGCTCTTTTTTTGTTTAATAATGCAAAAAATAAAAATCGCAGAGGTGATCAAATACCACCAAAAGAAAGGTTTATTAGAGGGAAAAAAAGGACATCAATTTTATTTGGGTACAGCATCGCACGACCATTTTGTCCATTAAAGTAACACAGTGCCGAATCAGAAAATAGGGCCTGGTGTAGGAAGGGGGCAAATCCTTCTGGTTTTATAGTGGTTAAGATCTCTTGCACATTTAAAGTGAAACTCTACCTATAACAACTTGATAAAAAATAATGTTATTTAGCAAGGAACATACACTTCACATTTATAATTAGGCTACCAAAATGTGCTGTTAATTGTCTCCAGCATTGCTCCTGTTTCTTCTTGCTGGAGGCTGCCATTTTGCTGAAGCCCAGATCCCCTGAGCATCAGTAAATCTTTAGGCTGTCAGCAAATCGGTCTATACATTTTCCGTACAGTGTTGAAATATAGAAAGCAAGGGAGCATGTGCACAACAGGGTATGCAGCCTATTGTTTTCACTGGTTCTATATACTCAGGCACGTAAACTTGCGCTGCGTATAAATCAGTAAATCTTCTGCCAGGAATTTGAATTTCATACACCTGTACCGTGTACAAGTACGCTAATTCTGGGCAGACCTATTTTGGTCTTTTATCGCCCCATGTATACATGTTCTATTACCTAACCTGGTGTATTTTTGCGCTCTATGTATACAGGTTTTCTTTCATTTACGCCTAATCTGGTGTATTTATGCCCTATATATACAGGTTGCCCTGTGTAACTTACCTCTGGGGCCTGGTACAACTCTGTACCAACAATATCTGTCTCGGTCCTCGATCCAAACAGGTCGGTTGCTGCCAAGCCAAAGTCGGCATATTTCACATGGCCAGCACAATCCACTAGAATATTTTCAGGCTTCAGGTCCCTGTGGAGAAAAAGAGAGTCAGCTCTGTAGTTCAGACATTTATCCCCCCATATCCCAATATTACTGATCTATTGAGGGATCAACATTCACAAGGCTCCCTTTCCTAGCACTGCCCATACACAGAATGATATAATCCAGAATAGAATCGTATCTTTCATGAACTGATTGCACTACATGAGTGGTATGATCATTAACCCCTTAGATCAGTGGCGGCTGGTGTATACAGGGCGCAGGGGCGCCGCCCCCCAATCCACGCGTCCGGCCCCCTAATCTGCATACAGGGGCGCCAGACGCATGGAGTACAATGGATTTTTTTTTTATTTGGCATCACCTGATTAGAGCCAGAGGCTCTAATAGGGCGATGCAAAGGGTGGACCCGGGGCGCAGAGCAGTGCGTCCCGAGCCCACCCATTGTGTGACAATAGCGAATGAAAATTCGCTATTGTCACACCGATCCTCCTCCTGGCCAATCAGGAAGCGCGTCCGATATGTGCTTCCTGATTGGCCGCAAGGCAAACGCCTTGCCATTGGCCGACAAAGGGGGCGGGTCCCGCATATCAGTTCCGCCCATCCCTGACATCAGAGCTACATTTTGACAGCTCTACTCTATCTCCTTGCAGCTGCCTGGCTTCCCACCAATCACTGAATAGATATTTGCACAGTGCTGAGGTATGTAGCCACTAGGCAGAGTTTCCAGCCAGGTCTTGAGACTCGGGGCTGATCATTGTAAAGTAGCAATACCAGACCCGGGGCTTTTTGGGGACCCACTCGGGGCTATAGCCCCGGTCAGCCCCCCACTGCCGACGCCACTGCCATACACACACACACACACTCCGCACCCCATCACACACACACACACCACCACACACACTACACCCCACCACACACACACACACACACACAACACACACCACACACACACACACCACCACACACACTACACCCCACCACACACACACACACACACAACACACACCACACACACACACACCACCACACACACTACACCCCACCACACACACACACACACAACACACACCACACGTGTACACACACCACCCACACACATCACACACACACCACACACACACACACCACCCACACACATCACACACACACACACACACACCACACACACACAACACACACAACACACACCATACACACACACCACACACACACCACACGTGCACACACACCACCCACACACATCACACACACACCACACACACACACCACACACACACCACCCACACACATCACACACACACCACACACACACACAACACACACCACACACACACACACCACCACACACACTACACCCCACCACACACACACACACACAACACACACCACACGTGTACACACACCACCCACACACATCACACACACACCACACACACACACACACACACACCACCCACACACATCACACACACACACCACACACACACAACACACACAACACACACCATACACACACACACACACCACACGTGCACACACACCACCCACACACATCACACACACACCACACACACACACCACACACACACCACCCACACACATCACACACACACCACACACACACACAACACACACACACACACACACACACACCACCCACACACATCACCCACACACACACCACACACACACACACACACCACCCACACACCACACACATACACACCACACACACACACAACACACAAACTGCTGCCACTCCCACACACAGTTACTCCGCCCACTCCAGCTGTAGACTACCGGTGGCGGCAAGAACACTTCATACAATATTCCTGGAAATTGTACATTTTCTAGTTTTGTAATATATTTAATTGTTCCCAAAACAACGTGTGAAAAATCCCCTTTGGCTGTCTAATTTCTAAAAATGGGGCCAATATCATGGGGATAAAATATTAATTTAGGTACAGTGCATGACAGAATAATTGTCTATCAAAATATCAAGCACCTACAAATGACCTAGTAATGAAGGGGTATTACCCTCCTCATGGAAAATCGAATCAAATGTGACTCGAATGACAATTTTCTTTACTGTGCAAAGTAGACACTGGATGGAGGAGGCTGAACGGGTAAGTGAGCTCTCACCATCGTCCCCTTAACAAATGGGATTTAACAATAGTTCAGGTGTTGGGCAGCGAGAGGGGGGAGGGGTGGGTTGAAATTTGATTGATGTTTATATTAAAGTTACTTACCTATGAGCTACACCTCTAGAATGTAGGAACTGAAGACCGCACAGGAGTTCCGCCGCCAGGAGTCTCATAGAGTTAAGGTCACATTTACTCTTAGCGCATATCCACTTCCAAAGATCTCCTCCTCCCAAAAACTCCATTACATAGAATAAATGGTCCTAGAAAAGGGAAAAGACAGACAGGTTAGAAGGTCCAAATGAAAGTAACATGTTATAATTCTCTACTAGAAAATGCTGCATTTATGTGCCTTTCTATCTATATTCATCCTTCCAAATATCTATCTACAGCGACCTATCTATATCTATATCCATCAATACATACAAATATCTATCTATCTATCTATCTATCTATCTATCTATCTATCTATCTATCTATCTATCTATCTATCTATCTATCTATCTATCTATCTATCTATCTATCTATCTATCTATCTATCTATCTATCTATCTATCTATCTATCTATCTATCTATCTATCTATCTATCTATCTATCTCCACCAATCCAAACATCTATCTACAGCTACCTATCTCTATCTGAATCCATCCATCCATAAATACAAATATCAATCTATTAAACTATCTATCATTCTATCTATATCCATCCAGCCAAATATGCATCTACAGCTACCTATATATATCTATATCCATCCATCTACAGCTACCTATATCTATCTATATCCATGATCCATCCATCCATCTAAAGCTACCTATATCTATCTACAGTATATCCATCTTTATCTATCTATCTTCATCCTTCCCTTCAAATATCTATCTCTCTATAGGTATCAATATCTATATCTGTACATCCATACATATATCTATTTACATCTACCTATATGCCTCCATCACAACATCTCACTATCTATATCCATCCATCTTTATCTACCTATCTATCTATATCTATCCATCCAAACATCTATCTATCTATCTATCTATCTATCTATCTATCTATCTATCTATCTATCTATCTATCTATCTATCTATCTATCTATCTACCTATCTATAGCCAGCCATCCATCCATCCAAAAATCTACCTATACCTATTAATCTATACAGTGCCTTGCGAAAGTATTCGGCCCCCTTGAACTTTGCGACCTTTTGCCATATTTCAGGCTTCAAACATAAAGATATAAAACTGTAATTTTTTGTGAAGAATCAACAACAAGTGGGACACAATCATGAAGTGGAACGAAATTTATTGGATATTTCAAACTTTGTTAACAAATAAAAAACTGAAAAATTGGGCGTGCAAAATTATTCAGCCCCTTTACTTTCAGTGCAGCAAACTCTCTCCAGAAGTTCAGTGAGGATCTCTGAATGATCCAATGTTGACCTAAATGACTAATGATGATAAATAGAATCCATCTGTGTGTAATCAAGTCTCCGTATAAATGCACCTGCACTGTGATAGTCTCAGAGGTCCGAGAGAGAGCATCATGAAGAACAAGGAACACACCAGGCAGGTCCGAGATACTGTTGTGGAGAAGTTTAAAGCCGGATTTGGATACAAAAAGATTTCCCAAGCTTTAAACATCCCAAGGAGCACTGTGCAAGCGATAATATTGAAATGGAAGGAGTATCAGACCACTCCAAATCTACGAAGACCTGGCCGTCCCTCTAAACTTTCAGCTCATACAAGGAGAAGACTGATCAGAGATGCAGCCAAGAGGCCCATGATCACTCTGGATGAACTGCAGAGATCTACAGCTGAAGTGGGAGACTCTGTCCATAGGACAACAATCAGTCGTATACTGCACAAATCTGGCCTTTATGGAAGAGTGGCAAGAAGAAAGCCATTTCTTAAAGATATCCATATAAAGTGTCGTTTAAAGTTTGCCACAAGCCACCTGGGAGACACCAAACATGTGGAAGAAGGTGCAACACAGCTCATCACCCTGAACACACCATCCCCACTGTCAACATGGTGGTGGCAGCATCATGGTTTGGGCCTGCTTTTCTTCAGCAGGGACAGGGAAGATGGTTAAAATTGATGGGAAGATGGATGGAGCCAAATACAGGACCATTCTGGAAGAAAACCTGATGGAGTCTGCAAAAGACCTGAGACTGGGACGGAGATTTGTCTTCCAACAATACAATGATCCAAAACATAAAGCAAAATCTACAATGGAATGGTTCACAAATAAATATATCCAGGTGTTAGAATGGCCAAGTCAAAGTCCAGACCTGAATCCAATCGAGAATCTGTGGAAAGAACTGAAAACTGCTGTTCACAAACGCTCTCCATCCAACCTCACTGAGCTCGAGCTGTTTTGCAAGGAGGAATGGGCAAAAATGTCAGTCTCTCGATGTGCAAAACTGATAGAGACATACCCCAAGCGACTTACAGCTGTAATAGCAGCAAAAGGTGGCGCTACAAAGTATTAACTTAAGGGGGCTGAATAATTTTGCACGCCCAATTTTTCAGTTTTTTATTTGTTAAAAAAGTTTGAAATATCCAATAAATTTCGTTCCACTTCATGATTGTGTCCCACTTGTTGTTGATTCTTCACAAAAAATTACAGTTTTATGTCTTTATGTTTGAAGCCTGAAATGTGGCAAAAGGTCGCAAAGTTCAAGGGGGCCAAATACTTTCGCAAGGCACTGTATCTCTATTAATCTATATCCGTCCATCCATACATAGAGTAAGTGCCGGTTCACACTAATACGACTTGTCAGGTGACTTGGTCAGCCTGACAAGTCGTGGTCGGTCGCGGTCATTGAGTAGTACAGGACCGGTTCTAATAGGAGCGACACAAGTCGCTCTGACTTAGAAAAAGGGTCCTGTACTACTCTGGGCAGACCTGGAGGCAACTTGCATTGACTTCCATTATGTGAAGTCCGTGCAAGTCGCGCCGAACTTCACAGGTCGCCCCCTAAGTCGGAGCGACCTAATGTGAACGGAGGCTTAATGTAAGTATCAAACTGCGCTAACCAAAAATGAGGTGCAAAAGAAGAATAATATTAAGCAGCTGACACTACAACCGACATAGATTGCATAAACATAAAACAAAAACAGTGCAGCGCTAACCGTGACACTGTAACAATGCCACACATGTAAATAGATATACCGTTGAACACAATAATATCAGAAGAAAGAAAAAAAGGGGAAGATGTGAGTCCAGTGAAGACTTTCTTTAGTGAAAATAGAAACTAAAGTCCCAGGTGTTGGTGAGAAATCCAAATATGATCTAAATGGAAATTATGAGGTGATAGTGACTCCAAAAAGACCCCAAAACCACCAAAAAATGAATGCGCTCACCAGAAGGTATGGACCCAAATTACTGTATAGTAAATGGGTCATACACGCTGAATTACCTGGATGTCCCCCAACGTGACTGGATCACCGAATGGACCACGGTATGATATCCACAGAGTTCTCCAATGGTGTTGCCGGGAAATCCCACTCACAGATGTATATAGAGGGATAAACCAAACAACGAGGACATAGTGTAAAACTGTTATGGACAATTTATTAAGGATAAAGAAATACACTTACAAACTTCCACAGAAATAAGGCAGTCAGTGTACAGGATGGCACTTGTGACGTTACTGACGCGTTTCGTTATACATGTGAAAAACTAATTTATACCCGCGCTTATGGAATAAAATAGCTAAATTATAAATCTCCAAGTGATCAAATGGTGTATAAATTCAGTGCAAAGAAAATAATAATATATTATAAATGAGCAGCTGCTGCGACACTAAGAAAATCTTAGGAATGATATACAACACAAATTTAAAGCAGCGCTAGCCCTTGAAATTGTATAAAAATAAATAACACTAGATCTCTCCTAAATAAAACATGTGACACTCTCAAGTAAAAAATTGGATCTTAAATTTTGTTAAACAATTTTTAAAAAATTATGTATAAGATATTGTGAAATGATAATATTTTTTGGTGCTAAAATACATAGATAATTATAAAAAACTGTGAAATCGTGCTAAAGTCCATAAAAAATAAATTAATATCCCTTAGGTGATCAAAGTAAGGTGCTCCGGTGCCGGTTATACAATAAAGTGCTCCAAGGTGAAAAGGTGCCCCTCTTGGTTCGCTACTCACCACAGCGCCAATAATTAAGAGCCTCAACAGTATTGCAAATAAGCCTTGACACCAGGATATTTTCCTCTGTACGCCTTTCACTGTAAATAAGGGTCCGCTTGCGCATCCACCATTAAAAGAAATAAAAGGCGTATATAGTGAAGTATGTACGTATGGGTTTATTTCTGCTTAGCAGCCAAGTGCATACTTACTAGTGCATACTTACTTACCACCGGAGCACCTTACTTTGATCACCTAAGGGATATTAATTTATTTTTTATGGACTTTAGCACGATTTCACAGTTTTTTATAATTATCTATGTATTTTAGCACCAAAAAATATTATCATTTCACAATATCTTATACATAATTTTTTAAAAATTGTTTAACAAAATTTAAGATCCAATTTTTTACTTGAGAGTGTCACATGTTTTATTTAGGAGAGATCTAGTGTTATTTATTTTTATACAATTTCAAGGGCTAGCGCTGCTTTAAATTTGTGTTGTATATGTTTCGTTATACATAACATAATCATAGGAGGTTGCCAAGTGCCCAGTGAATCTAATCTAATCTATCTGTTTCACTGGGCATTTGGCAACCTCCTATGATTATGTTATGTATAACGAAACGCGTCAGTAATGTCACAAGTGCCATTCTTGTGACATATAGGGCAGGTGACCAAACTTCAATGTTTGACTACAGCAGAGAAAAAGTGAAGTCACAGTTTGCCTTAGGCCCCTTTCACACGGCTCCGTTCCGTCGACTGAGTCCGTTCTGCTGAGCGGGGGATCGATCCGCCAATCCCCCACTGAGCAGGCGGATGACAGCTCTGTCTCCGCACACAGATCCCCGCTCTCCTCTATGGGGGAATCGGATGGGAATGGACCACCTGTCCGTTCTCATCTGATCTGATCCGCCAGACAGGTGGAAAATAGGGTTTCCATCCGTCCGGATTTGACGAACAGGATCGGATGTCAGTGGACATATCTCCGCTGACATCCGATGCCCCATAGAGATGCATGGACCATCCGTTCAGATCCGCCTGAAAAACTGACAGGTGGATCTGAACGGTCCGCAAGTGTGAAAGGGGCCTTAATCACAAGAGTTTACCTTTAAATGTGAACATGCAGATGCCATAAAGCAATGTTGGTGCTGCTATATACTACTTTTTATAAATTATATTCATTTGATATTTTTAACTTTTCCAAAAAACACACTTACTTCTGTTTGGAACGTGGCGTAGGTGTGGGCGAAGAAACGGTTGCTCCCAACCATCTCCATGACTTGCCGTTCTATGAGGACGGAGGGCGGGTGTTCAAGTACAGAATCCTTTCTGACAATCTTGATTGCCACCAGAGTGCTGGTAGCCCGGTGAGTCGCCAGCACCACCTATAGGAGAGACACAATTAGTACATAATATTTTCCATGTGCACTTGCTTTAACATCAATACTAGATAATCCTAATGTTCTGAATTATTTTTCTTTTTTCCTTTTTTCTGTCCTGCTGGCCTTGCCATTTGTCAGTATACAAGTCAATATGTAACCGGCCATAGATTATGCAATTTTCTTTGCAAAAAAAATTGCTTGATTCTTCCCATCAACACAATCAGTGTTGATGGGGAAATCCCTCCCACTGCGCTAATGTGTTCTGCTGACAGGTAGCCTTCCCCACCGGCAGAACACAATGATTAGTGTTGTATAGAAAGATCCCGTGCTATGGAAATCGGGGGAAGGGGGGGAAAGGCTGCAGCCTCCCTGAAATATAGCCGAAGAGCTATATCAAAAATAAAAATAAATAGGGGTAGGGAATATGGCGCTGCCAGATGGGTATTGATTAATAAAACAAATAGATTCAAGTGTAACCAGGGAATGGTGTATAGGTAAAATAGTCTACTGTATGCCCACAAATAAATTAATAAAGAAAGTATGCATTCAGCCAAAAATAAATGATAAGTGAAGAAAATTGCTAATTATATAAATCCAATGACATAAATATGATATAATTAAAAAAAACAGTGATATAATCATAAAGTTCTAGGTGCTATAGCCTAATAAATAATAGATCTCTCAATATGGTGATCCAGTAACATAAGGTGCAGACATATATAATAGTGACTGTAGTGGCTAAAGTAGGTAAATATACAAATATATATATATATATACATATATATATATATATATATATATATACATATATATATATATATATATATATATATATATATATATATATATATATATATATATATATATATACACTGTGTGTGTGTGTGTGTGTATATATATATATATATATATATATAAATAGGTTGAATATAAATAATCAAAAATTTGAGACACAGCTGTAATAATATACAATATATGCAGTAGTGAATAATATGCTCCGGAGCTACCCGTAGATGGATGTTTTTATGCGCAATACCTACTACCATATTGTGAGTACCTTAATTTATGATATTTCAAATAAATTTATATTACGGTATCACACTATGTGTCCCCCCCTGGTTCATTTACATACACACTACTGCTGGAGTACCAACCAGGAAATATATTGAATGCTGTGGAACAATACTTACTCCCCTACCCCCTTTGGTTCCCGAGATGTACAGACGTGGAAACAGGGTCTAGGAACCCCAGGACCAGCCATCTCTACGCTGTGGTATACAGCTTACATATACCCCTGCCTAATACCCCTGTAAGGGGTTAGGCACTCTGGTGAGTGCAATGTATTTTATAACCACCCCGGACACCCTCCTATAATAATACGATTTTTGGGATTGCCATATGAAGATTGAGCCAGTGTTAATTTCGTCGACTAAAACCGACTAAAACGTTTTCGTCTACTAACACAATTCAGATGACTAAAATACGACTAAAACTAAAATGGCATTTTAGTCTTAAGACTAAAATACGACTAAAACTAAAATGGCATTTTAGTCAAAAGACTATAACTAAAACTAAATCGAAATTTGCTGCCAAAAATTAACACTGGTGCATGCTCAAAGCATAAATAATAACATATTCGATTTTTCACTCCAGGACCAGCAGTAGTATATAATGAGTTTGGAAATTGTAGAGAAATGCTTAAATAATGCATTACAAACTACAATTGAACTACACCCATTTGGTTATAGATGACTAAAATGAGTTTTAGTCGACTAAAATGTAGGGCGTTTTAGTCGACTAAAATATACTGGAGTTTTAGTCGACTAAATATGACTAAAACTAAAACACTTGCAGAAGACTAAAATAGGACTAAAACTAAAATGCCATTTTAGTCCTAAGACTAAGACTAAAACTAAATTGAAATTTGCTGCCAAAATTAACACTGGATTGAGCACCATCACCTATGGACATTGATTTAGGATTTATGCACTGAGCATTGGATAACTTTCACTGTGCATAATTTTCACTGTGCATAAGAGCATTTGCATTTTAATCCCTGATTTATATAGTCCACCTTGCACTTCACCTTAATATTTTTTACTAATTATTCCCAATACATCACCGCACTTATCACTTTATATTATTCACTACTGCTGCATATATTGTATATTATTACAGCTGTGTCTGTAATTTTTGATTATTTACATTCAACCTATTTTATATATATATATATATATATATATATATATATATATATATATATATATATATAATTTGTATATTTACCTACTTTAGCCACTACAGTCACTATTATATATTTATATATGTCTGCACCTTATGTCACTGGATCACCATATTGAGAGATCTATTTATTAGGTTATAGCACCTAGCACTTTATGATTATATCACTGCTTTTTTTATTTATATCATATTTATGATAGAGTGTCATTGGATTTATATAATTAGCAATTTTCTTCACTTATCATTTATTTTTGGCTGAATGCATACTTTCTTTACAAATTTATTTGTGGGCATACAGTAGACTATTTTACCTATACACCATTCCCTGGTTACACTTGAATCCATTTGTTTTAATAATCAATACCCATCTGGCAGCACCATATTCCCTACCCCTATTTATTTTTAATGATTAGTGTTGCTGTCTACAGCCGGTGGCACTAAACGTTCAGGGAAAACCCGAAAAGGTTGGTTGTGCAAAAGTCAATTAATAGATTGACTTATGTACAACCAGCCAGCCCATACATGGAGTGAAATTCAGCTGGGCCCTTCTGAACTGGCTGAATTTTGATCCATGTATCGCTGGCTTAAGTGTCCTCTACATGTCAAAAAAAAGCTACCCTTGGCTTTATTCAACACAGCAGTCTGATTCATAGGCACTATCACCCAGAGTAACCAATCAGAGTTCACCCTATAGAAGTCAGTCTTGTAAAAGGTGGATTCAGATTGGTTGCTGCACTGGCAGGCACAATCTGATGCTTCATTAAAGGAGAAATATGGCCAAAGCTTTTTTGGCCATACTTTTCCTGTGGGTGATAAAAGTGCACTTAGTTCTGCACCCCTGTGACCCACCTTTAGCCGACAGTGGGCTAGAGCCCGCTGTTGGCTGACATCACAGAGCCAGTCCAGACTCTCGAGGGATCCCAACTTTAATGTTGGGATCCACCCAGATGCCTGACTGGCAACTGGCTCAGCCTCTGAGCTGAGAGCCTGAGCTAGCCGTTCCCTCCCCCTGCACAGTCCGGCACTCCAGTGAGCACTGAAGGAGCAGATCACAGAGCTGTGACTGTCAGTCCCCAGTCTGTGCTCAGACTGAACCTGTGAAATTTGTGATTAGTGATGTGTAGAGCCAACGGGGGTATCCAATGCTGCAGCCATCTAGGTGTGTATGCATATTTGATATTTTTAATTCCCGCACTTCTCTTTTAAAGCTGAACGCAATCCCCCTCCACATTGTAAGGGTTACCTGCTCATTGTGCCTAGGTAATACTGAATACGGTAACATACTGACCTTATTCCTTACTACCCACAGGCTTTCTCCATGCTGCATGACCGCTTCTCCCGAAGCCTCTTCCCTTCACTGCCTAACCGGTCATAGCTTTTCAGCATCATACCATATAGTGCAGAATCAGCAGTCCTGCATTGTATGGGAGGATGCCGAGGGTCGTGGGACAGTGAAGAAGAGTGCTGGCTGCCTAGGATAGGCTAAGGATATCGCCTGATTCATCATCACCCTCTAGGAAAAATGAGTACCTAACCCTTCTATTGCAGAGGAGGACTCACTACACATGTAAAGTTTTCAGCTTTAAACTGTGAGTTGTATACAGGGTGTACAGCCCCACTCGCTCAGCACTTCATCCCCCCTTCCCCCAAAAGTTAAGCTGAGCTAAGGGTCATATAGTCTTCCTTAAGGATGGTCATTTTGGTCACTTACCTTCCCATATCCTCCTTCTCCAAGTACTTCATGATATATGAAGCTCTCTGGAGTTAGAGAATCCAGTAGATGTTCGGTTGTGGTCGATACGTCTTCCTCTCCGTCGTCTGACGTTGTCAAGTTAACTTCTAGAAAGAGAAAAAGAAAAAAATGTTATTACCCCATCCCCTTACAAGTCATATTATTCTGCCTATTTCTATTGGCAATGAATCCTCCAGAACAGAAAGAAATCGCTAAACTGGAGAATGGTGGACATAACAGAGCTAACTCCACCTAGAACTGATCATTTGAATTTGATTTTATACAGTTAAACTTCAAAATAATGATGAACTCCAAATTAGAGCGAAGTTGTTCCAAAAGAAATTGCTGAAAAATTCCTTAAAAAGTCACCACACGTTACAATCTGATCAATTAGGTCTACCAACAATAATACAGTGCCAGGGCCGTCCGCTGACATCCGATGCCCCATAGGGATGCATGGGGGGACCGTTCAGATCCACTAAAAAAAAACGGACAGGCGGATCTGAACGGTCCGCCTGTGTGAAAGGGGCCTTATGGTGAGAATATCGCTCTTGCAGACTGCTAAAAAGATAATTGGGGTCATTCTGCTGTCTTTGCCAAGTGGTGTTGGTCTTGCAACTATGCAGACTCCATCAAATAGGAGATCCATTAGCCATAACTCAAAGAAGCCCTAGCAGCCTCTGGGGGAACCCTGGTTGAGAATGGCCGATGTACAGACAATTAAATTTACATATATGATCCCAATAAAAAGTAAACAAGACTCTATATGCCCTTAAAATAAGGCCTGATTGGGAGCCAGGATCATGATGACAGGTCTGGAGCATGCCTCTTTTGCCACCTGCCGACCTATTTTTATTTCCACAGGTTCCCTTTAAATCCTTCCAACTTCTCCTGCTTGCCCTTATATGATTTCCATTAAAGCGGTTGTATCCCGCTTTTTTTCACTTTTACCTACAGGTAAGCCTATAATAAGGCTTACCTGTAGGTACAAATAATATCTCCTAAACCGGCACGGTTCAGGAGATATTTACAGTGCATGCAGCCGCTCGCGCGAGCGGCGCATGCGCTCTGAAGGTCCGGGGGGACCTTCAATTAACTTGCCGGGAGCTTGCCGGAAAAATCACTCCCGCGCGCATGCGCGGGAGTGATGTCATCGCGGCTCCGGCCAATCAGCGTGCTGGAGCCGTCTCTTCCGGCCAATCAGCGCGCCGGAGCCGCCGAACCCGGAAGAGACGACGAGGGATCATGGCAGCGCCCGCATCGATGTCCGGGGGTCCGTGTCGGGGCTTCGTTTTAAGGTAAGTTAAACATAATGGGCTAGTATGCGATGCATACTAGCTCATTATGCCTTTGTCTTGCAGGTTTTTTTTTTTTATTTTTTTTTTCATAGGGTTTACAACCGCTTTAAGGAGGAATGGAACATTGAAAGCTGTGCTCAGAATAAGACAAGCAGAGCACAAAGTATCAGTCATTAGTACTGCCTGTGGTCTCCCTGCGGATATTCTTTCCCTCATAACTGACACACCATGCCTTTTTCTACACCGTATCTCTATGTGGAGGTGGCCATCTTGGAGGAGGCGAGTCTTTCCTACCTCACGTCAAAGCCACCAACAAGGAGAACAGTGAGCAGCACAGAATATACAGTACATCACTAGATCTCCCTCCAATTCTGGTAAGACCAGCAGCTCAAGGCAGCAGTGCCTTAGATCTCACACTGCAGATGTACATCTATGAGGCCCTTTTTCCCCATCTATCTTCTATATGACAATTCAAGATAATATTTCCTTACCCGCTTCATCCGTCTTTGGCTTCTTCTTCATACTGTCATCGTCACTCTCGTTCTTTTCTGCTTCCTTTTCACTTCTTTCTTTTCTCTCCTCCTTACTCAGACGCTCTTCCATACTCCCTGAAGATTTCTCTGCTTTCTCCTCTTCCTCCAGCCTCCTCATAATACTTAGTATCATACCTTCCAGGCTGTCTGATGACTCCTCTCTGCATCTCTTCCTTGGAACCTCATCTCTGCTCTCTGCAGAATTCTCTGATTCCTCCTCTCTGCGCCTCTTCCTTGGAACCTCATCTCTGCTCTCTGCAGAATTCTCTGATTCCTCCTCTCTGTGCCTCTTCCTTGGAACCTCATCTCTGCTCTCTGCAGAATTCTCTGATTCCTCCTCTCTGCTGCTCTTCCTCAGAACCTCTCCTCTTTCTAGTGAGCGCATTTTTTCCTCCTCTTTCTCTACCTGCCTCATAATATTTAGTATTAACTCTGTGAGGCTGTCTGATGACCCCTCTCTGCTTCTCTTCCTTGGAACCTCATCTCTGCTCTCTGCAGAATTCTCTGATTCCTCCTCTCTGCGCCTCTTCCTTGGAACCTCATCTCTGCTCTCTGCAGAATTCTCTGATTCCTTATGTTTGCGCCTCTTCCTTAGAACCTCTCCTCCCTCTGGAGAGTTAATTTCATCCTCCCCTCTATGCCTCTTCCTCTGAACCTCTCCTCTCTCTACAGAGTTCATTTCATCCTCCTCTCTGCGCCTCTTCCTTGAAACCTGTCCTCTTTGAGGAGAGTTCATTGCTTCCTCTGCTCTGCTACTTTCTTTCAGAACCTCTCCTCTACGTGGAGAGTTCATTTCATCCTCCTCTCTGCGCCTCTTCCTCAGAACCTCTCCTCTATGTGGAGAGTTCATTTCATCCTCCTCTCTGCGCCTCTTCCTCAGAACCTCTCCTCTATGTGGAGAGTTCATTTCACACTCCTCTCTGCGCCTCTTCCTCAGAACCTCTCCTCTACGTGGAGATTTCATTTCATCCTCCTCTCTGCGCCTCTTCCTCAGAACCTCTCCTCTATGTGGAGAGTTCATTTCATCCTCCTCTCTGCGCCTCTTCCTCAGAACCTCTCCTCTACGTGGAGATTTCATTTCATCCTCCTCTCTGCGCCTCTTCCTCAGAACCTCTCCTCTACGTGGAGATTTCATTTCATCCTCCTCTCTGCGCCTCTTCCTCAGAACCTCTCCTCTACGTGGAGAGTTCATTTCATCCTCCTCTCTGCGCCTCTTTTGCAGAAGTTGGCCTCGCCTTTCTGCAACCTTCTCTCTCCTTCGGTTCATTGTATTAATTTTAATATATATAATACAATGAAAAAAAACTCCAGAAAAATGTAGAGTAAAACCTCTTCTTTTCTGAAAAGTTGTGTCCACTATCTATATTATTGATAATACAATCGTATCCTATAATATAGTGAAGAAATTGGGAGCTCAGAAATCTGTGTCTGCACTCTTCAAGCTTCTAGTGTACACAGACTGGATGCCTGCTGTGCACCACTATTTATAGAGAAAAACGGCCACTGTTGCCATGGAGACAAGTTTACTGCCAGAGTCTGGTCACATGACTAAGCTTCTAACTGCCATTCTGCCTGAAAACATCTGCTGTGTCTCTGTACAATCAAACACTATTATTATACATCAGTTAATCTCTGAAATATAAACATGAAAATATACATTGGATAAATAACTTTATAAATATTGTTTGTAATAAAAAAATGTCCAGAGCCACCATTTTATTTTCCAGGGCCTTTTATTTCAGAAAAGATATCACTTTTGTGGGTTCCAAGTCATTTTAGCAAACACATGCTGATTTTTTAATGTATATGTTAGAAATGTCACCGAGAGTAAGTGGTTAATAATGGAGGAAACGAGACTTCTTCTTCAAGACTTGCTGTAACGGCAGCCCTGAGGACGGCGACCTATTTTGTTATCCCTCAGGAATTTGCATTGGATTTCCCCTAAGGAAGATGGCCGGCCGGGCTTCAGCGTTTCCGGGAGATTGCCCAGCAGGCTGTGCGCTCCCCGGAAGGTCGCGGGCTGTGTACAGTATGGCGGAGGTTGGAGCTGAGAAAGTATAATTCATGATAGGAGAGGCGGGGTGTGTGTGGCCAGCGGGGGTCGGTGAGCGGGTCCCCGGCATCCCGTGTGCTAGAAGGAGGGAGCCGGGGCGCCCAGCAATGTGCTGACTGACTGTGACACGTCCGCCCGGCGCCATGTCATTCTACCTCAGGAGAGGTAAGCGGGACCCCCAGCCTCGGAGATTTCTATACCCTGTCAGAGTTCTATTTATTCGTCACTTCCGGGCAGCCGCCAGTTTCACCCCTCCCCTCCGCAGCCTGTGCTGTTCCATACGATCTCCGCTCGGCTCCACACTCTCCCCGGACCCCGCCCACCGGCCGCCTTTTAGAAGCCGCCCTCTCCTCCTCCCACGGCTCTGATGTATTCCTGCTGTACACAGAGAGGAGGAGTCAGGGAGGAGGGAAATCATTGGGCGTGCCATGCTCCGCGCTGATCTGAGGTCTATGATTACTACAATTCAGATGACACTGGGGGGGGACAATATAGATGACACTGGGGGGGGACAATAAAGATGACACTGGGGGGGGACAATATAGATGACACTGGGGGTACAATATAGATGACACTGGGGGGGGGGGGGGATGTAGATGACACTGGGGGAACAATATATATGACACTGGGGGGGGATATAGATGACACTGGGGGGGCAATATAGATGACACTGGGGGGGGGGCAATATAGATGACACTGGGGGGGACAATATAGATGACATGGGGGGGGGGCAATATAGATGACACTGGGGGGGGGGAAAGATATAGATGACACTGGGGGGGGGGATATAGATGACACTGGGGGGGAACAATATAAATGACACTGGGGGGGCAATATAGATGACACTGGGGGGGGGGGCAATATAGATGACACTTGGGGGGGGACAATATAGATGACACTGGGGGGGCAATATAGATGACACTGGGGGGGGGGGACAATAAAGATGACACTGGGGGGGACAATAAAGATGACACTGGGGGGACAATATAGATGACACTGGGGGGGGCAATATAGATGACACTGGGGGGGGGGACAATAAAGATGACACTGGGGGGGACAATATAGATGACACTGGGGGGGGCAATATAGATGACATTGGGGGGGGGACAATGTAGATGACACTGGGGGAACAATATAGATGACACTGGGGGGGGAAAGATATAGATGACACTGGGGGGGGGGATATAGATGACACTGGGGGGGGCAATATAGATGACACTGGGGGGGAACAATATAAATGACATTGGGGGGGCAATATAGATGACACTGGGGGGACAATGTAGATGACACTGGGGGAACAATATAGATGACACTGGGGGGGGGGAAAGATATAGATGACACTGGGGGGGAACAATATAAATGACACTGGGGGGGCAATATAGATGACACTGGGGGGGGCAATATAGATGACACTGGGGGGGCAATATAGATGACACTGGGGGGGACAATATAGATGACACTGGGGGGGGACAATATAGATGAAACTGGGGGGGGGGCAATATAGATGACACTGGGGGGAGGACAATGTAGATGACACTGGGGGGAACAATATAGATGACACTGGGGGGAGATATTGATGACACTGGGGGGGACAATATAGATGACACTGGGGGGGGGGCAATATAGATGACACTGGGGGGGATATAGATGACACTGGGGGGGACAATATAGATGACACTGGGGGGGCAATATAGATGACACTGGGGGAGCAATATAGACACTGGGGGGGCAATATAGATGACACTGGGGGGGGCAATATAGATGACACTGGGGGGGGGACAATATAGATGACACAGGGGGGGCAATATAGATGACACTGGGGGGGAACGATATAGCTGACACTGGGGGGCAATATAGATGACACAGGGGGGGCAATATAGATGACACTGGGGGGGAACGATATAGATGACACTGGGGGGCAATATAGATGACACTGGAGGGGGAAAATATAGATGACACTGGGAGGGGACAATATAGATGACACTGGGGGGGCAATATAGATGACACTGGGGGGGGACAATATAGATGACACTGGGGGGCAATATAGATGACACTGGGGGGGCAATATAGATGACACTGGGGGGGACAATATAGATGACACTGGGGGGGGACAATATAGATGACACTGGGGAGGCAATATAGATGACACAGGAGGGGGGACAATACAGATGACACTGGGGGGGCAATATAGATGACACTGGGGGGGGGACAATATAGATGACACTGGGGGGGGCAATATAGATGACACTGGGGGGGCAATATAGATGACACTGGAGGGGGGACAATATAGATGACACTGGGGGGGCAATATAGATGACACTGGGGGGAACTTCCGGGTAGCCGCCAGTTTCACCCCTCCCCTCCGCAGCCTGTGCTGTTCCATACGATCTCCGCTCGGCTCCACACTCTCCCCGGACCCCGCCCACCGGCCGCCTTTTAGAAGCCGCCCTCTCTTCCTCCTCCCACGGCTCTGATGTATTCCTGCTGTACACAGGGAGGAGGAGTCAGGGAGGAGGGAAATCATTGGGCGTGCCATGCTCCGCGCTGATCTGAGGTCTATGATTACTACAATTCAGATGACATGGGGGGGGGGGGCCATATAGATGACACTGGGGGGGGCAATATAGATGACACTGGGGGGGGACAATATAGATGACACGGGGGGGACAATAAAGATGACACTGGGGGGACAATATAGATGACACTGGGGGGGGGGCAATATAGATGACATTGGGGGGGGACAATAAAGATGACACTGGGGGGACAATATAGATGACACTGGGGGGCAATATAGATGACACAGGGGGGGCAATATAGATGACACTGGGGGGGAACGATATAGATGACACTGGGGGGCAATATAGATGACACTGGGGGGGGACAATATAGATGACACTGGGGGGGGACAATATAGATGACACTGGGGGGGCAATATAGATGACACTGGGGGGGGACAATATAGATGACACTGGGGGGCAATATAGATGACACTGGGGGGGCAATATAGATGACACTGGGGGGGACAATATAGATGACACTGGGGGGGGACAATACAGATGACACTGGGGGGGCAATATAGATGACACTGGGGGGAACTTCCGGGTAGCCGCCAGTTTCACCCCTCCCCTCCGCAGCCTGTGCTGTTCCATACGATCTCCGCTCGGCTCCACACTCTCCCCGGACCCCGCCCACCGGCCGCCTTTTAGAAGCCGCCCTCTCTTCCTCCTCCCACGGCTCTGATGTATTCCTGCTGTACACAGGGAGGAGGGAAATCATTGGGCGTGCCATGCTCCGCGCTGATCTGAGGTCTATGATTACTACAATTCAGATGACATGGGGGGGGGGCCATATAGATGACACTGGGGGGGGCAATATAGATGACACTGGGGGGGACAATATAGATGACACGGGGGGGACAATAAAGATGACACTGGGGGGACAATATAGATGACACTGGGGGGGGGGCAATATAGATGACATTGGGGGGGGACAATAAAGATGACACTGGGGGGACAATATAGATGACACTGGGGGGGGGCAATATAGATGACACTGGGGGGGGCAATATAGATGACACTGGGGGGACAATATAGATGACACTGGGGGGGGCAATATAGATGACACTGGGGGGGCAATATAGATGACACTGGGGGGGACAATATAGATGACACGGGGGGGCAATATAGATGACACTGGGGGGACAATATAGATGACACTGGGGGGGGCAATATAGATGACATGGGGGGGCAATATAGATGACACTGGGGGGAGGACAATGTAGATGACACTGGGGGGAACAATATAGATGACACTGGGGGGAACAATATAGATGACACTGGGGGGGGGGAAAGATATAGATGACACTGGGGGGGGAAAGATATAGATGACACTGGGGGGGGGATATAGATGACACTGGGGGGGGATATAGATGACACTGGGGGGGAACAATATAGATGACACTGGGGGGGGCAATATAGATGACACTGGGGGGGCAATATAGATGACACTGGGGGGGGGACAATATAGATGACACTGGGGGGGGCAATATAGATGACACTGGGGGGGGCAATATAGATGACACTGGGGGGGGGACAATAAAGATGACACTGGGGGGACAATATAGATGACACTGGGGGGGCAATATAGATGACATTGGGGGGGGGGCAATGTAGATGACACTGGGGGAACAATATAGATGACACTGGGGGGGGAAAGATATAGATGACACTGGGGGGGGATATAGATGACACTGGGGGGGGATATAGATGACACTGGGGGGGGGCAATATAGATGACACTGGGGGGGACAATATAGATGACATTGGGGGGGCAATATAGATGACACTGGGGGGACAATGTAGATGACACTGGGGGAACAATATAGATGACACTGGGGGGGAAAGATATAGATGACACTGGGGGGGGGATATAGATGACACTGGGGGGGAACAATATAAATGACACTGGGGGGGGCAATATAGATGACACTGGGGGGGGCAATATAGATGACACTGGGGGGGCAATATAGATGACACTGGGGGGGCAATATAGATGACACTGGGGGGGGGACAATATAGATGAAACTGGGGGGGGCAATATAGATGACACTGGGGGGAGGACAATGTAGATGACACTGGGGGGAACAATATAGATGACACTGGGGGGGAACAATATAGATGACACTGGGGGGGAGATATTGATGACACTGGGGGGGGACAATATAGATGACACTGGGGGGGCAATATAGATGACACTGGGGGGGATATAGATGACACTGGGGGGGACAATATAGATGACACTGGGGGGGGCAATATAGATGACACTGGGGGGGGGCAATATAGACACTGGGGGGGGCAATATAGATGACACTGGGGGGGGGCAATATAGATGACACTGGGGGGGGGACAATATAGATGACACAGGGGGGGACAATATAGATGACACTGGGGGGGAACGATATAGATGACACTGGGGGGCAATATAGATGACACTGGGGGGGGGACAATATAGATGACACTGGGGGGGACAATATAGATGACACTGGGGGGGCAATATAGATGACACTGGGGGGGGACAATATAGATGACACTGGGGGGGCAATATAGATGACACTGGAGGGGGGACAATATAGATGACACTGGGGGGAACTTCCGGGTAGCCGCCAGTTTCACCCCTCCCCTCCGCAGCCTGTGCTGTTCCATACGATCTCCGCTCGGCTCCACACTCTCCCCGGACCCCGCCCACCGGCCGCCTTTTAGAAGCCGCCCTCTCTTCCTCCTCCCACGGCTCTGATGTATTCCTGCTGTACACAGAGAGGAGGAGTCAGGGAGGAGGGAAATCATTGGGCGTGCCATTCTCCGCGCTGATCTGAGGTCTATGATTACTACAATTCAGATGACATGGGGGGGGGGCCATATAGATGACACTGGGGGGGGGCAATATAGATGACACTGGGGGGGACAATATAGATGACACGGGGGGGGCAATAAAGATGACACTGGGGGGACAATATAGATGACACTGGGGGGGGCAATATAGATGACATTGGGGGGGACAATAAAGATGACACTGGGGGGACAATATAGATGACACTGGGGGGGGCAATATAGATGACACTGGGGGGGGGGCAATATAGATGACACTGGGGGGACAATATAGATGACACTGGGGGGGGGCAATATAGATGACACTGGGGGGGGGCAATATAGATGACACTGGGGGGGCAATATAGATGACACTGGGGGGGACAATATAGATGACACTGGGGGGGGGCAATATAGATGACACTGGGGGGGACAATATAGATGACACTGGGGGGGGCAATATAGATGACATGGGGGGGCAATATAGATGACACTGGGGGGAGGACAATGTAGATGACACTGGGGGGGGAATATAGATGACACTGGGGGGAACAATATAGATGACACTGGGGGGGGCAATATAGATGACACTGGAGGGGGGACAATATAGATATCACTGGGGGGAACAATATAGATGACACTGGAGGGGGGACAATCACTGGGGGGAACAATATAGATGACACTGGGGGGGGGGGAACAATATAGATGACACTGGGGGGGGCAATATAGATGACACTGGGGGGGGCAATATAGATGACACTGGGGGGGATATAGATGACACTGGGGGGGGGGGACAATATAGATGACACTGGGGGGGGGCAATATAGATGACACTGGGGGGGCAATATAGACACTGGGGGGCAATATAGATGACACTGGGGGGGCAATATAGATGGCACAGGGGGGGACAATATAGATGACACTGGGGGGGAACGATATAGATGACACTGGGGGGGGGGAATGTAGATGACACTGGGGGGAACAATATAGATGACACTGGGGGGGCAATATAGATGACACTGGGGGGGACAATATAGATGACACTGGGGGGGCAATATAGATGACACTGGGGGGAACTTCCGGGCAGCCGCCAGTTTCACCCCTCCCCTCCGCAGCCTGTGCTGTTCCATACGATCTCCGCTCGGCTCCACACTCTCCCCGGACCCCGCCCACCGGCCGCCTTTTAGAAGCCTCCCTCTCTTCCTCCTCCCACGGCTCTGATGTATTCCTGCTGTACACAGAGAGGAGGAGTCAGGGAGGAGGGAAATCATTGGGCGTGCCATGCTCCGCGCTGATCTGAGGTCTATGATTACTACAATTCAGATGACATGGGGGGGGGGCCATATAGATGACACTGGGGGGGGCAATATAGATGACACTGGGGGAACAATATAGATGACACTGGGGGGGGGAAGATATAGATGACACTGGGGGGGAACAATATAAATGACACTGGGGGGGGCAATATAGATGACACTGGGGGGGGCAATATAGATGACACTGGGGGGGCAATATAGATGACACTGGGGGGGGACAATATAGATGACACTGGGGGGGGGACAATATAGATGAAACTGGGGGGGGGGGCAATATAGATGACACTGGGGGGAGGACAATGTAGATGACACTAGGGGGAACAATATAGATGACACTGGGGGGGAGATATTGATGACACTGGGGGGGACAATATAGATGACACTGGGGGGGGCAATATAGATGACACTGGGGGGGATATAGATGACACTGGGGGGGACAATATAGATGACACTGGGGGGGCAATATAGATGACACTGGGGGAGCAATATAGACACTGGGGGGGCAATATAGATGACACTGGGGGGGGCAATATAGATGACACTGGGGGGGGACAATATAGATGACACAGGGGGGGCAATATAGATGACACTGGGGGGGAACGATATAGATGACACTGGGGGGCAATATAGATGACACTGGGGGGGGACAATATAGATGACACAGGGGGGGCAATATAGATGACACTGGGGGGGAACGATATAGATGACACTGGGGGGCAATATAGATGACACTGGGGGGGGACAATATAGATGACACTGGGGGGACAATATAGATGACACTGGGGGGGCAATATAGATGACACTGGGGGGGGGACAATATAGATGACACTGGGGGGGCAATATAGATGACACTGGGGGGGGACAATATAGATGACACTGGGGGGGGGGCAATATAGATGACACTGGGGGGGGCAATATAGATGACACTGGGGGGGACAATATAGATGACATGGGGGGGCAATATAGATGACACTGGGGGGAGGACAATGTAGATGACACTGGGGGAACAATATAGATGACACTGGGGGGGAAAGATATAGATGACACTGGGGGGGGATATAGATGACACTGGGGGGGGGGATATAGATGACACTGGGGGGGAACAATATATATGACACTGGGGGGGCAATATAGATGACACTGGGGGGGGCAATATAGATGACACTGGGGGGGGGACAATATAGATGACACTGGGGGGGCAATATAGATGACACTGGGGGGGGACAATAAAGATGACACTGGGGGGGACAATAAAGATGACACTGGGGGGACAATATAGATGACACTGGGGGGGGCAATATAGATGACACTGGGGGGGGGACAATAAAGATGACACTGGGGGGGACAATAAAGATGACACTGGGGGGACAATATAGATGACACTGGGGGGGGGGCAATATAGATGACATTGGGGGGGGGACAATGTAGATGACACTGGGGGAACAATATAGATGACACTGGGGGGGAAAGATATAGATGACACTGGGGGGGGATATAGATGACACTGGGGGGGGATATAGATGACACTGGGGGGGGCAATATAGATGACACTGGGGGGGACAATATAGATGACATTGGGGGGGCAATATAGATGACACTGGGGGGACAATGTAGATGACACTGGGGGAACAATATAGATGACACTGGGGGGGGGAAAGATATAGATGACACTGGGGGGGAACAATATAAATGACACTGGGGGGGGCAATATAGATGACACTGGGGGGGGCAATATAGATGACACTGGGGGGGCAATATAGATGACACTGGGGGGGGGACAATATAGATGACACTGGGGGGGGACAATATAGATGAAACTGGGGGGGGGGCAATATAGATGACACTGGGGGCAGGACAATGTAGATGACACTGGGGGGAACAATATAGATGACACTGGGGGGGAGATATTGATGACACTGGGGGGGACAATATAGATGACACTGGGGGGGGCAATATAGATGACACTGGGGGGGATATAGATGACACTGGGGGGGACAATATAGATGACACTGGGGGGGCAATATAGATGACACTGGGGGAGCAATATAGACACTGGGGGGGCAATATAGATGACACTGGGGGGGGCAATATAGATGACACTGGGGGGGGGGACAATATAGATGACACAGGGGGGGGCAATATAGATGACACTGGGGGGGAACGATATAGATGACACTGGGGGGCAATATAGATGACACTGGGGGGGGACAATATAGATGACACAGGGGGGGCAATATAGATGACACTGGGGGGGAACGATATAGATGACACTGGGGGGCAATATAGATGACACTGGGGGGGGACAATATAGATGACACTGGGGGGGGCAATATAGATGACACTGGGGGGGGGGACAATAAAGATGACACTGGGGGGACAATATAGATGACACTGGGGGGGGCAATATAGATGACATTAGGGGGGGGGACAATGTAGATGACACTGGGGGAAAAATATAGATGACACTGGGGGGGGAAAGATATAGATGACACTGGGGGGGGGGGATATAGATGACACTGGGGGGGGATATAGATGACACTGGGGGGGGGGGCAATATAGATGACACTGGGGGGGACAATATAGATGACATTGGGGGGGCAATATAGATGACACTGGGGGGACAATGTAGATGACACTGGGGGAACAATATAGATGACACTGGGGGGGAAAGATATAGATGACACTGGGGGGGGATATAGATGACACTGGGGGGGAACAATATAAATGACACTGGGGGGGGCAATATAGATGACACTGGGGGGGGCAATATAGATGACACTGGGGGGGCAATATAGATGACACTGGGGGGGGACAATATAGATGACACTGGGGGGGGACAATATAGATGAAACTTGGGGGGGGGCAATATAGATGACACTGGGGGGAGGACAATGTAGATGACACTGGGGGGAACAATATAGATGACACTGGGGGGGAACAATATAGATGACACTGGGGGGAGATATTGATGACACTGGGGGGGGGACAATATAGATGACACTGGGGGGGGCAATATAGATGACACTGGGGGGGATATAGATGACACTGGGGAGGACAATATAGATGACACTGGGGGCGGCAATATAGATGACACTGGGGGGGGCAATATAGATGACACTGGGGGGGGCAATATAGATGACACTGGGGGGGGACAATATAGATGACACAGGGGGGGACAATATAGATGACACTGGGGGGGGAACGATATAGATGACACTGGGGGGCAATATAGATGACACTGGGGGGGGACAATATAGATGACACTGGGGGGGACAATATAGATGACACTGGGGGGGCAATATAGATGACACTGGGGGGGGGGACAATATAGATGACACTGGGGGGGCAATATAGATGACACTGGAGGGGGGACAATATAGATGACACTGGGGGGAACTTCCGGGTAGCTGCCAGTTTCACCCCTCCCCTCCGCAGCCTGTGCTGTTCCATACGATCTCCGCTCGGCTCCACACTCTCCCCGGACCCCGCCCACCGGCCGCCTTTTAGAAGCCGCCCTCTCTTCCTCCTCCCACGGCTCTGATGTATTCCTGCTGTACACAGAGAGGAGGAGTCAGGGAGGAGGGAAATCATTGGGCGTGCCATTCTCCGCGCTGATCTGAGGTCTATGATTACTACAATTCAGATGACATGGGGGGGGGGGGGGGCCATATAGATGACACTGGGGGGGGGCAATATAGATGACACTGGGGGGGACAATATAGATGACACGGGGGGGGGACAATAAAGATGACACTGGGGGGACAATATAGATGACACTGGGGGGGGGCAATATAGATGACATTGGGGGGGACAATAAAGATGACACTGGGGGGACAATATAGATGACACTGGGGGGGCAATATAGATGACACTGGGGGGGGGGCAATATAGATGACACTGGGGGGACAATATAGATGACACTGGGGGGGGCAATATAGATGACACTGGGGGGGGCAATATAGATGACACTGGGGGGGCAATATAGATGACACTGGGGGGGACAATATAGATGACACTGGGGGGGGCAATATAGATGACACTGAGGGGGACAATATAGATGACACTGGGGGGGGGGCAATATAGATGACATGGGGGGGCAGTATAGATGACACTGGGGGGAGGACAATGTAGATGACACTGGGGGGAACAATATAGATGACACTGGGGGGAACAATATAGATGACACTGGGGGGGGGAAAGATATAGATGACACTGGGGGGGGGATATAGATGACACTGGGGGGGATATAGATGACACTGGGGGGGGATATAGATGACACTGGGGGGGAACAATATAGATGACACTGGGGGGGGGCAATATAGATGACACTGGGGGGGCAATATAGATGACACTGGGGGGGGACAATATAGATGACACTGGGGGGGGGCAATATAGATGACACTGGGGGGGGACAATATAGATGAAACTAGGGGGGGGCAATATAGATGACACTGGGGGGAGGACAATGTAGATGACACTGGGGGGAGGACAATGTAGATGACACTGGGGGGAACAATATAGATGACACTGGGGGGGGAAAGATATAGATGACACTGGGGGGGGGAGATATTGATGACACTGGGGGGACGACAATATAGATGACACTGGGGGGGGGCAATATAGATGACACTGGGGGGGATATAGATGACACTGGGGGGGGACAATATAGATGACACTGGGTGGGGGGCAATATAGATGACACTGGGGGGGCAATATAGACACTGGGGGGGCAATATAGATGACACTGGGGGGGTCAATATAGACGACACTGGGGGGGAACGATATAGATGACACTGGGGGGGGGAATATAGATGACACTGGGGGGGGGAATATAGATGACACTGGGGGGAACAATATAGATGACACTGGGGGGGGCAATATAGATGACACTGGAGGGGGGACAATATAGATGACACTGGGGGGGCAATATAGATGACACTGGGGGGAACTTCCGGGCAGCCGCCAGTTTCACCCCTCCCCTCCGCAGCCTGTGCTGTTCCATACGATCTCCGCTCGGCTCCACACTGTCCCCGGACCCCGCCCACCGGCCGCCTTTTAGAAGCCGCCCTCTCTTCCTCCCACGGCTCTGATGTATTCCTGCTGTACACAGAGAGGAGGAGTCAGGGAGGAGGGAAATCATTGGGCGTGCCATGCTCCGCGCTGATCTTAGGTCTGTGATTACTACAATATAGATATCACTGGGTGGAACAATATAGATGACACTGGAGGGGGAACAATCACTGGGGGGAACAATATAGATGACACTGCGGGGGGGGAACAATATAGATGACACTGGGGGGGACAATATAGATGACACTGGGGGGGGCAATATAGATGACACTGGGGGACAATATAGATGACACTGGGGGGGACAATATAGATGACATTGGGGGGGGGGGCAATATAGATGACACTGGGGGGGGCAATATAGACACTGGGGGGCAATATAGATGACACTGGGGGGGGGACAATATAGATGACACAGGGGGGGACAATATAGATGACACTGGGGGGGAACGATATAGATGACACTGGGGGGGGAATGTAGATGACACTGGGGGGAACAATATAGATGACACTGGGGGGGCAATATAGATGACACTGGGGGGGACAATATAGATGACATTGGGGGGGCAATATAGATGACACTGGGGGGAACTTCCGGGTAGCCGCCAGTTTCACCCCTCCCCTCCGCAGCCTGTGCTGTTCCATACGATCTCCGCTCGGCTCCACACTGTCCCCGGACCCCGCCCACCGGCCGCCTTTTAGAAGCCGCCCTCTCTTCCTCCTCCCACGGCTCTGATGTATTCCTGCTGTACACAGAGAGGAGGAGTCAGGGAGGAGGGAAATCATTGGGCGTGCCATGCTCCGCGCTGATCTGAGGTCTATGATTACTACAATTCAGATGACATGGGGGGGGGGCCATATAGATGACACTGGGGGGGGGCAATATAGATGACACTGGGGGGGGACAATATAGATGACACGGGGGGGGGGGACAATATAGATGACACTGGGGGGGCAATATAGATGACACTGGGGGGGGACAATATAGATGACACTGGGGGGGCAATATAGATGACACTGGAGGGGGGACAATATAGATGACACTGGGGGGAACTTCCGGGTAGCCGCCAGTTTCACCCCTCCCCTCCGCAGCCTGTGCTGTTCCATACGATCTCCGCTCGGCTCCACACTCTCCCCGGACCCCGCCCACCGGCCGCCTTTTAGAAGCCGCCCTCTCTTCCTCCCACGGCTCTGATGTATTCCTGCTGTACACAAACAGGAGGAGTCGGGGAGGAGGGAAATCATTGCCATGGTCCGCGCTGATCTGAGGTCTGTGATTACTACAATTCAGATGACACTGGGGGGGGGGCAAAATAGATGACACTGGGGGGGGACAATATAGATGACATGGGGGGTGCAATATAGATGACACTGGGGGGGGATATAGATGACACTGGGGGGGCAATATAGATGACACTGGGGGGGACAATATAGATGACATTGGGGGGGCAATATAGATGACATGGGGGGGGCAATATAGATGACACTGGGGGGAGGACAATGTAGATGACACTGGGGGAACAATATAGATGACACTGGGGGGGGGGGAAGATATAGATGACACTGGGGGGGGGATATAGATGACACTGGGGGGGATATAGATGACACTGGGGGGGAACAATATAAATGACACTGGGGGGGGCAATATAGATGACACTGGGGGGGCAATATAGATGACACTGGGGGGGCAATATAGATGACACTGGGGGGGGACAATATAGATGACACTGGGGGGGGGCAATATAGATGACACTGGGGGGCAATATAGATGACACTGGGGGGGGGACGATAAAGATGACACTGGGGGGACAATATAGATGGCACTGGGGGGGCAATATAGATGACATTGGGGGGGGGGACAATGTAGATGACACTGGGGGAACAATATAGATGACACTGGGGGGGGGGAAGATATAGATGACACTGGGGGGGATATAGATGACACTGGGGGGGGGATATAGATGACACTGGGGGGGGCAATATAGATGACACTGGGGGGGGACAATATAGATGACATTGGGGGGGCAATATAGATGACATGGGGGGGCAATATAGATGACACTGGGGGGAGGACAATGTAGATGACACTGGGGGAACAATATAGATGACACGGGGGGAAAGATATAGATGACACTGGGGGAACAATATAGATGACACTGGGGGGGGATATAGATGACACTGGGGGGGAACAATATAAATGACACTGGGGGGGCAATATAGATGACACTGGGGGGGCAATATAGATGACACTGGAGGGGCAATATAGATGACACTGGGGGGGGGACAATATAGATGACACTGGGGGGGCAATATAGATGACACTGGGGGGGGACAATATAGATGAAACTGGGGGGGCAATATAGATGACACTGGGGGAGGACAATGTAGATGACACTGGGGGGAACAATATAGATGACACTGGGGGGGAAAGATATAGATGACACTGGGGGGGGGGACAATATAGATGACACTGGGGGGGGGGGCAATATAGATGACACTGGGGGGGATATAGATGACACTGGGGGGGGCAATATAGATGACACTGGGGGGGCAATATAGACACTGGGGGGGCAATATAGATGACACTGGGGGGGGCAATATAGATGACACTGGGGGGGGACAATATAGATGACACAGGGGGGGACAATATAGATGACACTGGGGGGGAACGATATAGATGACACTGGGGGGCAATATAGATGACACTGGGGGGGGACAATATAGATGACACTGGGGGGGGACAATATAGATGACACTGGGGGGGGGGACAATATAGATGACACTGGGGGGGGCAATATAGATGACACTGGGGGGCAATATAGATGACACTGGAGGGGGGACAATATAGATGACACTGGGGGGAACTTCCGGGTAGCCGCCAGTTTCACTCCTCCCCTCCGCAGCCTGTGCTGTTCCATACGATCTCCGCTCGGCTCCACACTCTCCCCGGACCCCGCCCACCGGCCGCCTTTTAGAAGCCGCCCTCTCCTCCTCCCACGTCTCTGATGTATTCCTGCTGTACACAGAGAGGAGGAGTCAGGGAGGAGGGAAATCATTGGGCGTGCCATGCTCCGCGCTGATCTGAGGTCTATGATTACTACAATTCAGATGACATGGGGGGGGCCATATAGATGACACTGGGGGGGACAATATAGATGACACGGGGGGGGGACAATAATGATGACACTGGGGGGACAATATAGATGACACTGGGGGGGGCAATATAGATGACATTGGGGGGGGGACAATAAAGATGACACTGGGGGGACAATATAGATGACACTGGGGGGGGCAATATAGATGACACTGGGGGGGGCAATATAGATGACACTGGGGGGACAATATAGATGACACTGTGGGGGGCAATATAGATGACACTGGGGGGGGCAATATAGATGACACTGGGGGGGACAATATAGATGACACTGGGGGGGGCAATATAGATGACACTGGGGGGGACAATATAGATGACACTGGGGGGGGCAATTTAGATGACATGGGGGGGCAATATAGATGACACTGGGGGGAGGACAATGTAGATGACACTGGGGGGGACAATATAGATGACACTGGGGGGAACAATATAGATGACACTGGGGGGGAAAGATATAGATGACACTGGGGGGGAAAGATATAGATGACACTGGGGGGGGATATAGATGACACTGGGGGGGGATATAGATGACACTGGGGGGAACAATATAGATGACACTGGGGGGGGCAATATAGACGACACTGGGGGGGCAATATAGATGACACTGGGGGGGGGACAATATAGATGACACTGGGGGGGCAATATAGATGACACTGGGGGGGACAATATAGATGAAACTAGGGGGGGGGCAATATAGATGACACTGGGGGGAGGACAATGTAGATGACACTGGGGGGGAGGACAATGTAGATGACACTGGGGGGAACAATATAGATGACACTGGGGGGGAAAGATATAGATGACACTGGGGGGGGGAGTTATTGATGACACTGGGGGGACGACAATATAGATGACACTGGGGGGGGCAATATAGATGACACTGGGGGGGATATAGATGACACTGGGGGGGGGGACAATATAGATGACACTGGGGGGGGGCAATATAGATGACACTGGGGGGGGCAATATAGACACTGGGGGGGGCAATATAGATGACACTGGGGGGGGCAATATAGATGACACTGGGAGGGGACAATATAGATGACACTGGGGGGAACGATATAGATGACACTGGGGGGGGGAATATAGATGACACTGGGGGGGGGGAATATAGATGACACTGGGGGGAACAATATAGATGACACTGGGGGGGCAATATAGATGACACAGGAGGGGGGACAATATAGATGACACTGGGGGGGCAATATAGATGACACTGGGGGGAACTTCCGGGCAGCCTCCAGTTTCACCCCTCCCCTCCGCAGCCTGTGCTGTTCCATACGATCTCCGCTCGGCTCCACACTCTCTCCGGACCCCGCCCACCGGCCGCCTTTTAGAAGCTGCCCTCTCTTCCTCCCACGGCTCTGATGTATTCCTGCTGTAAACAGAGAGGAGGAGTCAGGGAGGAGGGAAATCATTGGGCGTGCCATTCTCCGCGCTGATCTGAGGTCTGTGATTACTACAATATAGATATCACTGGGGGGAACAATATAGATGACACTGGAGGGGGGACAATCACTGGGGGGAACAATATAGATGACACTGGGGGGGGGGAACAATATAGATGACACTGGGGGGGGGCAATATAGATGACACTGGGGGGGGGCAATATAGATGACACTGGGGGGGATATAGATGACACTGGGGGGGGGACAATATAGATGACACTGGGGGGGGGGCAATATAGATGACACTGGGGGGGGCAATATAGACACTGGGGGGCAATATAGATGACACTGGGGGGGGCAATATAGATGACACAGGGGGGGACAATATAGATGACACTGGGGGGGAACGATATAGATGACACTGGGGGGGGGGAATGTAGATGACACTGGGGGGAACAATATAGATGACACTGGGGGGGCAATATAGATGACACTGGGGGGGACAATATAGATGACACTGGGGGGGCAATATAGATGACACTGGGGGGAACTTCCGGGCAGCCGCCAGTTTCACCCCTCCCCTCCGCAGCCTGTGCTGTTCCATACGATCTCCGCTCGGCTCCACACTGTCCCCGGACCCCGCCCACCGGCCGCCTTTTAGAAGCCGCCCTCTCTTCCTCCCACGGCTCTGATGTATTCCTGCTGTACACAAACAGGAGGAGTCGGGGAGGAGGGAAATCATTGCCATGCTCCGCGCTGATCTGAGGTCTGTGATTACTACAATTCAGATGACACTGGGGGGGGGGGCAAAATAGATGACTTTGGGGGGGGGACAATATGGATGACATGGGGGGTGCAATATAGATGACACTGGGGGGGGGGACAATAAAGATGACACTGAGGGGAACAATATAGATGACACTGGGGGGGGGGGCAATATAGATGACACTGGGGGGGACAATATAGATGACACTGGGGGGGACAATATAGATGACACTGGGGGGGGCAATATGGATGACACTGGGGGGGCAATATAGATGACATGGGGGGGGGGTGCAATATAGATGACACTGGGGGGGGGACAATAAAGATGACACTGGGGGGAACAATATAGATGACACTGGGGGGACAATATAGATGACACTGGGGGGACAATATAGATGACACTGGGGGGGGGACAATATAGATGACACTGGGGGGGGGCAATATAGATGACACGGGGGGGGACAATAAAGATGACACTGGGGGGAACAATATAGATGACACTGGGGGACAATATAGATGACACTGGGGGGACAATATAGATGACACTGGGGGGACAATGTAGATGACACTGGGGGGGGGCAATATAGATGACACTGGGGGGGGCAATATAGATGACACTGGGGGGAGGACAATGTAGATGAAACTGGGGGGAACAATATAGATGACACTGGGGGGGGGCAATATAGATGACACTGGGGGGAACAATATAGATGACACTGGGGGGGGAAAGATATAGATGACACTGGGGGGGACGATATAGATGACATTGGGGGGGAACAATATAGATGACACTGGGGGGGCAATATAGATGACACTGGAGGGGGGACAATATAGATGCCATTGGGGGGAACAATATAGATGACACTGGGGGGAACAATATAGATGACACCGGGGGGGCAATATAGATGACACTGGGGGGAACAATATAGATGACACTGGGGGGGGCAATATAGATGACACTGGGGGGGGGGAACAATATAGATGACACTGGGGGGGAACAATATAGATGACACGGGGGGGGGGGGGCAATATAGATGTCACGGGGGGGGGACAATATAGATGACACTGGGGGGGACCAATATTGATGACACTGGGGGGGAACAATATAGATGACACTGGGGGGGAACAATATAGATGACACTGGGGGGGCAATATAGATTACACTGGGGGGAACAATATAGATGACACTGGGGGGGAACAATATAGATGACATGGGGGGGACAATATAGATTACATAGGGGGGGACAATATGGATGACACTGGGGGTGTGGAACAATATAAATGACACTGGGGGGCGATAATAATGTAGATGACATGGGGGGGAACAATATAGATGACAGTGGAGGGAGAACTATATAAATGACAAGGGGAGGGGGGACAATATAGATGACATGGGGAGGGGGGACAATATAGATGACACTGGGGGGGAGCAATATAGATGACACGAGGGGAACAATATAGATGACACTGGGGGGGAGCAATATAGATGACAGTGGAGGGAGAACTATATAAGTGACAAGGGGAGGGGGGACAATATAGATGACATGGGGAGGGGGGACAATATAGATGACACTGGGGGGGAGCAATATAGATGACACTAGGGGAACAATAAAGATGACACTGGGGGGGTGGCGACAATATAGATGGAACTGGGGGGGAACAATATAGATGACACGGGAGAACAATATAGATGATACTGGGGGGGTAATATAGATGACACTGGGGGGGGGGCAAAATAGATGGCAGGGGGGGGGGACAATATAGATTACATAGGGTGTGGAACAATATAGATGACACGGGGGGAAGGGATAATGTAGATGACACTGGGGGGGTGGAACAATATAGTTGACACTGGGGGGGGGGGTGGAATAATATAGATGACACAGGGGAAAATATAGATGACACTGGGGGGGACAATATAGATGACACTGGGGGGGGAAATAATATAGATGACACTGGGGGTGTGGAACAATATAGATGACACTGGAGGGGGGGACAATATAGATGACACTGGGGGTGTGGAACAATATAGATGACACTGGGGGTGTGGAACAATATAGATGACACTGGAGGGGGGGACAATATAGATGACACTGGGGGTGTGGAACAATATAGATGACACTGGAGGGGGGTACAATATAGATGACACTGGGGGTGTGGAACAATGTAGATGACACTGGAGAGGGGGACAATATAGATGACACTGGGGGTGTGGAACAATATAGATGACACTGGGGGTGTGGAACAATATAGATGACACGGGGGAAATAATATAGATGACACTGGGGGGGGACAATATAGATGACACTGGGGGGGGGGGGGGCAATATAGATGACACTGGGGGGGGACAATATAGATGACACTGGGGGGGACCATATAGATGACACTGGGGGGAGGGAGGAGATAATATAGATGACACTGGAGGGGGGACAATATAGATGACACTGGGGGGGACAATATAGATGACACTGGGGAAGTGTAACAATATAGATGACACAGGGGGGAGGGACTTATTCTAGTAGGGGGGATGGATATTAAATCCAACCACCACTCCCCTCAGCACAAAGCCTCCCTCCTCCAAAGCGCCCTATAGGACAGTGACCACTTAGCTCCCACCACCCCATAAATTAAAAAGATACTGGCTTCTACAAAGGGGCCAAACAAGGCATCTGGGACCCTTGGCACCCCACTAGAGATGTGGATCAATCACCCCAGGTGCCCACATTAGTGCCGACTGCCGACCTGCCAGGCAAGTTAGTGGAGCCAGGTGGTGGAAATTTTTTTTTTTACTACTGTACTACACAATCCAGTGCAGGCAAGCGCATTACATTTGCAACCTGCATTTGGGGTGTCATTAAGTTAACATTGACACCCACGGCAGATTGCAACTGCAGTGCGTTTTGAAGAATGCGGTGCAGTTCTTTTCTCAGGAAAGTCCCACAAAAAGCAGGACAGTTGGGGAGTATTTTTGATTGATTTGTATTAAAAGGGGGAGATTTGTACTGGGAAGGGGGATTTAGGTGGGAGGATTTATGAGAGAACTGCACAGCAGACTGATGCTGGCATGGGGGATTGGGGGGGGGGGGATTTGTTTTGGGAAGGGGTATTTAGGGGGTGGAAAAATAATTGTGCTGGGTAGGGGGATTTGGGGGGGAAAGAATTTGTACTATAAATGGGGAAATGATTTACTCTGGGAGATCTGCGCTAGAAGAGTGATTGGGTTTGGGGTTTTTTTTGCTGGGAGAAGAAATTTGGGGGGATTTGTTGTGCTGGGAAGGGGGATTGGTGGGAAAGAGGATTTGTGCTGGGGGTATCTTGAGAGGGGGTATTAGGTGGGAGAGCATTTGTACTTGAAATGGGGGGTTGTGCTGGGAGGGAAGATTTTGGGGGGTGGAAGAGGATTTATTCTGAGAGGGGTATTGGGGGGAAGGAGGATTGGTGTTGGGAGGGGAATTGAGGGGTGTGGGGATAAGTGCCAGGACAGGGGGATTGTGCTGGGTCTGGGGAGGTAGAAGTGGGGGAGCATACAAATTAGTGCTGGAGGGGAGGGAGTGGGGATTTTTGCTAAAAGGGTGAAATTGGGGGGTATTATTTTGTACTCTCCTTACCACTACACTTCTGTCCCCTGCATTCTGTACATTACACACTCCTGTCCCCTGCATTCTATACATTACAAACTCCTGTCCCCTGCATTCTATACATTACACACTCCTGTCCCCTGTACATTACACACTCCTGTCCCCTGTACATTACACACTCCTGTCCCCTGCATTCTGTACATTACACACTCCTCCTGTCCCCTGTACATTACACACTCCTGTCCCCTGTACATTACACACTCCTGTCCCCTGTACATTACACACTCCTGTCCCCTGCATTTTATACATTACACACTCCTGTCTCCTGCATTCTATACATTACACACTCCTGTCTCCTGCATTCTGTACATTACACACTCCTGTCCCCTGCATTCTGTGCATTACACACTCCTGTCCCCTGCATTCTGTACATTACACACTTCTGTCCCCTGTACATTACACACTCCTGTCCCCTGCATTCTGTACATTACACACTCCTGTCCCCTGCATTCTGTACATTACACACTCCTGTCCCCTGCATTCTGTACATTACACACTCCTGTCCCCTGCATTCTATACATTACACACTCCTGTCCCCTGCATTCTATACATTACACACTCCTGTCCCCTGCATTCTATACATTACACACTCCTGTCCCCAGCATTCTGTACATTACACACTCCTGTCCCCTGCATTCTATACATTACATACTCCTGTCCCCTGCATTCTGTACATTACATACTCCTGTCCCCTGCATTCTATACATTACACACTGATGTCCCCTGCATTCTATACATTACACACTCATGTCCCCTGCATTCTGTACATTACACACTCCTGTCCCCTGCATTCTATACATTACACACTCCTGTCCCCTGCATTCTATACATTACACACTCCTGTCCCCTGCATTCTATACATTACACACTCCTGTCCCCAGCATTCTGTACATTACATACTCATGTCCCCTGCATTCTGTACATTACATACTCATGTCCCCTGCATTCTGTACATTACATACTCCTGTCCCCTGCATTCTATACATTACACACTGATGTCCCCTGCATTCTATACATTACACACTCATGTCCCCTGCATTCTATACATTACACACTCATGTCCCCTGCATTCTATACATTACACACTCATGTCCCCTGCATTCTATACATTACACACTCCTGTCCCCTGCATTCTGTACATTACACACTCCTGTCCCCTGCATTCTGTACATTACACACTCCTGTCCCCTGCATTCTATACATTCCACACTCCTGTCCCCTGCATTCTATACATTACACACTCCTGTCCCCTGCATTCTATACATTACACACTCCTGTCCCCTGCATTCTATACATTACACACTCCTGTCCCCTGTACATTACACACTCCTGTCCCCTGTACATTACACACTCCTGTCCCCTGCATTCTGTACATTACACACTCCTCCTGTCCCCTGTACATTACACACTCCTGTCCCCTGTACATTACACACTCCTGTCCCCTGCATTTTATACATTACACACTCCTGTCCCCTGTACATTACACACTCCTGTCCCCTGTACATTACACACTCCTGTCCCCTGCATTTTATACATTACACACTCCTGTCTCCTGCATTCTATACATTACACACTCCTGTCTCCTGCATTCTGTACATTACACACTCCTGTCCCCTGCATTCTGTACATTACACACTCCTGTCCCCTGCATTCTGTACATTACACACTCCTGTCCCCTGTACATTACACACTCCTGTCCCCTGCATTCTGTACATTACACACTCCTGTCCCCTGCATTCTGTACATTACACACTCCTGTCCCCTGCATTCTGTACATTACACACTCCTGTCCCCTGCATTCTATACATTCCACACTCCTGTCCCCTGCATTCTATACATTACACACTCCTGTCCCCTGCATTCTATACATTACACACTCCTGTCCCCTGCATTCTATACATTACACACTCCTGTCCCCTGCATTCTGTACATTACACACTCCTGTCCCCTGCATTCTATACATTACATACTCCTGTCCCCTGCATTCTGTACATTACATACTCCTGTCCCCTGCATTCTGTACATTACATACTTATGTCCCCTGCATTCTGTACATTACATACTCCTGTCCCCTGCATTCTATACATTACATACTCCTGTCCCCTGCATTCTGTACATTACATACTCATGTCCCCTGCATTCTGTACATTACATACTCCTGTCCCCTGCATTCTATACATTACACACTCATGTCCCCTGCATTCTATACATTACACACTCATGTCCCCTGCATTCTATACATTACACACTCCTGTCCCCTGCATTCTATACATTACACACTCCTGTCCCCTGCATTCTATACATTACACACTCCTGTCCCCTGCATTCTATACATTACACACTCCTGCCCCCTGCATTCTGTACATTACATACTCCTGTCCCCTGCATTCTGTACATTGCATACTCCTGTCCCCTGCATTCTGTATATTGCATACTCCTGTCCCCTGCATTCTGTACATTGCATACTCCTGTCCCCTCCATTCTATACATTGCATACTCCTGTCCCCTGCATTCTATACATTACATACTCCTGTCCCCAACATTCTGTACATTACATACTCATGTCCCCTGCATTCTGTACATTACATACTCATGTCCCCTGCATTCTGTACATTACATACTCCTGTCCCCTGCATTCTATACATTACACACTCATGTCCCCTGCATTCTATACATTACACACTCATGTCCCCTGCATTCTATACATTACACACTCATGTCCCCTGCATTCTATACATTACACACTCATGTCCCCTGCATTCTATACATTACACACTCATGTCCCCTGCATTCTATACATTACACACTCCTGTCCCCTGCATTCTATACATTACATACTCCTTTCCCCTGCATTCTGTACATTACATACTCCTGTCCCCTGCATTCTATACATTACACACTCCTGTCCCCTGTATTCTGTACATTACATACTCCTGTCCCCTGCATTCTGTATATTATACACTCCTGTCTCCTGCATTCTGTACATTACACACTCCTGTCCCCTGCATTCTGTACATTACATACTCCTGTCCCCTGCATTCTATACATTACATATTCCTGTCCCCTGCATTCTATACATTACACACTCCTGTCCCCTGCATTCTATACATTACACACTCCTGTCCCCTGCATTCTATACATTACACACTCCTGTCCCCTGCATTCTGTGAATTACATATTCCTGTCCCCTGCATTCTGTGAATTACATATTCCTGTCCCCTGCATTCTGTACATAATGTTCTCCTTGACCATGTTCTCTGTGTGTCATGTATTCCTAAACCTAGCACTGACTACAGCTTTCTGTGTGTTACATATTGTATTACACACCCTGGACCCCTGCAGTCGGCGTTCTGCATCCCTAACCAAACACTAACTGCAGCACCCTGTGCTTTGCACATCGTCAACCCCTTGCCTTACATACTCCTGCACTATATGCACAATACTGTACATTACATACTCCTGCACTATATACACAATACTGTACATTACCTACTCCTGCACTATATACACAATACTGTACATTATATACTTCTCACCAAAGTCTTCATTATCTCAACAGTTACTGGTTGCTATGCAGTCCCTGACTATTTTAAAGAAGGTCTTCTTTAAGGTAGGCTCAGATAAAGTGTAAGCTCTCTGTATATTTTCATTGTCTGCAAAACCATATGCAATGGAAGCTTTGCATTCTTTTTTTTTTGTTATGATTGTGCTGGGGGTTTATAAGTATTCGTGAGATTCTTGCTTGTAGCATAGCAGTAAAAGCATATTTTATGGGTACAAGGAAATCCGGCTTTTGTTTAACCACACTCTTAAAGCAGAGTTCCACCCAAAAGTTTTGCACCCCCCCCCCTCCAGTTTGGCACCTTTCAGGGGATGGGGGGGGAACGGGTACCTTTTTTTGACAGTTACCCCTCCCCACTTCCGGGAGACAGCGCTGCAGCGCCATCCCTCGGAAGTTCAGCCCCCCTCCTCTTTCCCTCGCCACCGGGGCAATAACAAAGCGCAGCGGGCTTTACGCATGTGCAGAAGGGAACTGGCAGTGAAGCTGAAAGGCTTCACTGCCGGTTTCCCTTATGACAAATGGCGGCGGCAGCACCTGACAGCCGTTCTCGAAAATTGTCTGGGGTGCCGACATCGCAGGTTCCCTCGACAGGTAAGTGTCTATATATTAAAATTCAGCAGCTACAGTATTTGTAGCTACTGATTTTTAATTTCTTTTTCCCCAGGCAGAACTTTACTTTACGCTACAGTATGTGCACCACAGGTCACTTCCTTTCTCAAGTCTCCCTCATTGTGAAATTTAAAAGTTATAAGGAATGCAGGTGAGGAGGGGGGGGGGGCACCAAAATGCACCTTCGCCTGTGTAGACAAAAATCCTTGCACCGGCTCTGCAGCCGCGTCATCGCGTCATCGCGCATGCCCAGAAGATGTTCCCGATCAATCGGCGAGTTGACTGATCGGAGAACTAACTGAGAGGTGGCGGGGCGGAGCGCTGACTGAAAGCAATATGCGGAGCGCTGGTTAGCAGCAATACATCCCTGTCATCATATACAGTAATATCACTCACTGAAAGCAATACATCCCTGGATAAAATTAGAAAAAAGAAAAAGATATATATATATTATTATACAGGATTTATATAGCGCCAACAGTTTGTGCAGCGCTTAACAAAATGAAGGCAGATATTACAGTTACAATACAATTTGGAACAAAAGGAATCAGAGGGCCCTGCTCGCTAGAGCTTACAATCTAAAAGGGAGGGTCAATTGATACAAAAGGCAATAGCTGTGGGGGATGGGCTGATGGAGCAAGTGGAACAGTGTTATTAGTTAGTAACCGGGTAGGCTTCTTTAACCTCCTTAGCGGTATTCCCTAGTGTGGCTCGGTGTTAAATTTCAGTGCAATTAGCGGTAATCCCGAGCCACACTCGCGGTACCGCCAGGAGCATCGCTGGATCCTGAAAGAGGGGTTACTTACCTTGTCCCCGGGAACCAGCGATGTATCCTGGCGGTGTGCGGCGGCCGGATCCTCAGCCCGATGCTTGTGAGCCCCGGCTTCCATCTCCTGCGACGTGACGCTCGCAGGGGGGTGGAACCGGCGGCAAATTCAAAAAGTTATACACACAAACACACTGATTACAATACAAAATAAAATAGATTGACATTAGTTTGCCTCCCAGTGCCCTTTCCTGCAGTTTTACTGTACTTTTTATATATATATATATATACATATATATATATATATATATATATATATATATATATATATATATATATATAAAATGTGTGTGTGTGTGTGTGTGTGTATGTATGTATGTATATATATATATATATATATATATATAAAATATATGTGTGTGTGTGTGTATGTATGTATGTGTATGTATATATATATATATATATATATATACACATACATACTTTAACTTATTTATAGTTATTTATTATATTATAATTTATGATTTTGTGTTTAAAACTTTATCATAACCGAGATGTTATAAAGAAGAACGCACAGTAAAAAAAAAATCATATGTAAATGGTTAAGAATTACATGCAAAATATTGGTACCGCTTTCAGCACCTAAAATCCGAAACATTCATACCGCCAGGGAGGTTAAAGAGAAGGGTTTTCAGTGATCGTCTAAAGATGGATAGATTAGGGGACAGTCGGACAGATTGGGGTAGAGAGTTCCAAAGAATGGGAGAAGCTCTGGAGAAATCCTGGAGGCGAGCATGGGAAGAGGTGACAAGGGAGCTAGAGAGCAGGAGGTCTTGGGAGGACCGAAGAGAGCGGCTTGGTTGATATTTTGAGATCAGGCTAGTGATGTAGCTGGTGGCAGAGTTGTGGATGGCATTGTAAACTATTGTTAGTACTTTGAAATTTATTCGTTGGGTGAGTGGAAGCCAGTGAAGGGATTGGCAGAGAGGGGTGGAGGACACTGAACGGTTGGTAAGGTGGATAAGTCTTGATATATATATATATATATATATATATATATATATTTATATAATAAAAAAAATGTATATAGTAATATAAATGGATGCCGGGGACACAGGCCGCGTGACGGCGGGGGACACAGGCCGCGTGACGGCGGGGGACACAGGCCACATGACAACGAGGGACACAGGCTGAGTGACAACTGGGGACACAGGCTGCATGATGGGGGACATAGGCTGCATGACGGCAAGGGACACAGGTTGCGTGAAGGCAAGGGATACAGGCTGCTCTATGGTCGATGGGGGGGGGGATACAGGCTGTATGACGGCGGGGGACACAGGCTGCATGATGGTGGGGACACAGGTTGCATGACGACAGGGGACACAGGCTGGATGATGGGGAGACACACCTCTTGCATGCCGAATTGTAAGTGCTTAACCTTGGGGATTTCACAGCGGCAGTAGCATGAAGATGGGGGATCTGTCAGTGGGGGGCAGAATGAGCAGTTAGAGGAGTGGGGGGCCCATCATGTTACTATAGCTGCAGTCACGTTAGGGAAATTAGAGCCCCGCTCTACAGGAACCGTTGAATAGCTCAAGTAAAGGGATTCCTGCAGTATCCAGCACTCCCTGCTGCGCCATACGGTCCAGAGGCCACATACTCTCAGAGGCCCTAGAAAAAGTTGACCAGAAATTTTTGGGCTACCAGCCTTAAAATGTTTGGGGTGGTAAAGGAAGGCCTTCTCTACCTCTGTGCCAAATATGGGCCCCCCGGACTCATTTGGTGTCCAAGCTGTAGCCCCTCAAATTTTCAGACTACGACCCTGCCATAGATTAACATAGCAGACCAAGCTTCTATAAATGTAGGGCCCAAACCACGGGGGTTCAGTGCACCATACTTGGCAAACTTATACTAGAGGACCTCCAGTAGCCACACAATATTTTTGGTAGCAATGCCAAATTTTCACACGGACTGGCATGGTGATCGACTTTGGGCAAATACAGCAGAACATAGGTAATACAAAGCCCCGCTTCACGGGTGCTATGGGATAGATAAGACTATGGGGATTAACTACTTGCTGACCGGGGGAAATAACCCAATGACGGCTACAGTGCTTATTCTGGGAGGGCGTACAGGGATGTCCTCCCAGAATCGCGCTTCCCGATCAATGACAGCGGCTCTTTACTTACCACGTGATCGCTCCATCCAATGACGGAACGATCGCTTGTCAAAAAAATGCTGCATGTCCGGTTCAGCTCTCTCCTCGCACGCTGTACACACTGATCGGCACCACCCCTGCCTCATCCATGCCCATCTGTGCCTCATTCATGCCCATCCATGCCTCATCAGTGCTCATTTGTGCCACATCAGTGTGTTCCTCATCATCTAGCCTGTGTCCCCCATCACGCAGCCTGTGTCCCCCGCAGTCATGCAGGCACGTCACGATTTGCTGGCTGGGCATGCGCACTGGGACGCGGCAACAGCTGATGAATGACACGCCCGCACCGGAAGTGACAAGGGTAGGAAAATCTGACGAGGTAGTGAAATCTGACACAACACCGGCACTGCCCTGGAGGACCTGTCCCCGTTCTACTCCTATAGCACTGAGGTGTGGGCCCTGCTCCTGTCACCACATCCTATCCTAGGGGGTGTACACCCTGCAAAGGGGGTGTCACCACAGGACCCCCCCATCTTCGCTCTCTCACCATGGCACACATTTTTTTTTATGAATTAAACTCCAAGTACTTATATGTATATTCCTCAATAGTCACCATGTTTATAAAATAAATAATCACACTTATTTTTTATTTATTATTATTTATTTTGTTTTTTATGCTTGTTTTATTTGCTAATTTTATTTTCTTATTATGATAAACTCCCAGGTACCTTTTATATACAAATATTCCACAATAGTCACCATGAATATAAAATAATCACACTTATTTTTTATTTATTATTTTCTATATTTATTTGTTGTTTTTATTTTTTTTTTGTAGCACTGCCCCCTTAAGAGCCGCTGGTTGTTAACACTTTTGGATTCCCCTGGGTTACCCGCAGCAACTGCAAGCAGAAATCTCAGTACTTCACGTTCCTGGCCCAGTCAGTGATCAGTCTAGGGGTTGATGTTTTTATTGGTTTTATTTTATATGGGGATGGAAAAAAGGACGAGTGGGATACTCCAACACTTGAACTATTCACAATTCTGAGGACTTCTAACTTGAGAATGCGGCAAGGCCGCTACTTCATCCTGCCACTGGATGAATCTGAGGTAAATGTTCCTTTATAGTATCTCTCTTCAGGGCACTCAGCACCCCCTTTCCTACAGCTGGCACCCGTCCACTGACTACACTACTCCGGAGTGGTCCCCTTCCTGGGCAAGATCCTCTGTACTCCAGAGAGGGGTGGAGGACACTGAACGGTTGGTAAGGTGGATAAGTCTTGATAGATATATATAATAAAAAAATGTATATAGTAATATAAATGGATGCCGGGGACACAGGCATCTGTACTCCCAATACTGCTTTCCAGATTCTCGCAGTGCCACAACTCCACCAGTCAGCTCTCCTGGACCTCTGGGCTCAGCTCCACACCTCTGGCTCACCAGGCCGACCGCACACCAGGCCGACTGCACACTAACTAGTTCAGAAGAGGAGACAGCCGCCACCCTCTTTCTGGGATTCTGCTTCCCGCCAAAGACCTTGTGCACATGTACCCCTGGCTTTTTATACCCCACCCCACAATGCACCAAGACAGCAGTCTGTGTCAGTCCCTGGGGTTGTATCAAAAGCCTGTGTCCTCATTGGCCAGGTTTCCTCCACTGTCCAATGTGCCTCCCTATAGGGCACAGTGGGGACATTCCCTCAGACCATATGAATCACACACTGAGCAGACCTAACTCACAGATCCTGCTCCCTGTTAAATCGGAGTTCCACCCTAAAAATGAACTTTCCACCGTCCGTTAGCTTTAAAAAACCTGAAAAAGAATTGGATAAATATTTTTTTTTTTTTGTTTCACTTACCTTGTTTTTAATGAAAATAAACTTTCCTTCCTTCCTTTTCCTCCCTCTGCGGACACGGCCCCCGACGTCACTTGCATTGACTCCTGGGAGATGAGCGTCATCAATCCCAGGAGTCAATGCGCCTGCACCAGTGTCACTCGTCACTTCCGGTGCAGGCGCGTCATTCCCTGCTGAACAGCTTCTGGGCATGGGCATGGGCAGAACCAGCTGCGGGATGATGCGCCTGCCCCCGGAAGTGACAAGCAGGGCATTCTGGGATTCCGACATCACCGAAGAGTACACTCCGGCTTCAGCTACCCACACCTGAGATGGCAGCGCTGGACAAGACATTTTCAAGGTAAGTTTTTCTTCTTACAGTTAAGCTAAACAGGGGACAGTTCAGAAGCTATCGTTGCTTATATGCACTAGCCCTGAATGTCCCGGGGGTATTTTTATTTAAAAAATGTATTTTAGGGTGGAACTCCGCTTTAAGCCGAGTGCAATATAGAATTTACCTGCTGCTCCTCTGATAGGCAGACAGATCCAAAATCTATACTCACTCTCTAGCACCTACCTAGGAGGGTGCTACACTTATTTGCTATTTTTTTTTTTTTTTTTTATGATCAACTACAGGTACCTTTTTTATATACAATTATTCTTCAATAGTCACCATGGATATAAAATAAATAATAATCACGCCTATTTTTTATTTATTTTTTTTATTTTGTATTAGTTTTTTATTTGCTAGTTTTATTTATTTTATTTTTTTATGATAAACTCCAGGTCCCTTTATATACAAATATATTCCTCGATAGTCACTATGGATATAAAATCAGGCTGGGTTCACACATATGCGATGCGGGAATTAGTGCGGGTTCCTGCATTGCATGTCTCTCGCAGGCAGTTCACACTGCCTTATGCCCACCGCTGTGCGCGTCAATACAAAGTTAAAGCGGAGTTCCACCCAAAAGTGGAACTTCCGCTTTAGGTATTCTAAGCCCCTGACATGCCACATTTGGCATGTCATTCTTTTGGGGGGGAGCGGGTACCTAGTTTTGACAGGTACCCGCTCCCACTTCCGCTCGGAGCGCCGCGGCGCCCTGAACGGAAGTTCTCCTCTCCCCCTCCCTCCCTGCAATCTTCTGGGACATGTCAGAGGTCCCAGAAGATTGCCGGCCAATCAAGACGCGCAGCGCGACTCGCGCATGCGCAGTGGGTACCCGGCTGTGAAGCCGCAAACTGTCACAGCCGGGTGCCCACAGCAGTGATGCCGGCGCCGAGGGAGAGGATCGAGGCTTCGGGCGGCCGCATCGCTGGACCGTTGGACAGGTGAGTGAAATGGCTGGAACTCCGCTTTAATGACACCCCCAGATCTGTTGGCAGTGCGAAATGTGAAATGGTGCAGGAATTGTATTGCAAACGGGTCAACAAACATGCGTTCCGATTCCAGTGCGGACCAAAAAAATAGTCCTGTACCATTTTGGCCTCAATGCAGTCTGATCAGCAATGTGGTGCAAATCACATGTGATGTCTGATATCGCAGTAGTGTGCACCCAGCCTCATTCTACTTTGTGTGCACAAAATGCCTTAGCAAACCCAGATTACTGCTTTGTAAAAGTAGCAGTGTTCTGCATATATCCTGCATGGTGAACAGCGCCATGGGAGGGACCCATCAGACTCCGCCCACTACATAAAAATTACCGGAGGGAGCGTAGATGAGACGAGAGCTCAGCAGTGACCAGTCCTTATTACAGGAGGCAAACAGGGAGATTTATTACAACTGAAGTACTCAGAATCTGGTGCAGCATGGTAGCCAATCAGCTTCTAACTTCTGTTTGTTCAATAAAGCTTTGACAATTAAACCTGGAAGCTGATTGGTTTCTATGCAGAGCTGCAGCAGATTTTGTACTCCCAGTTTTAGTAAATCAGCCCCAAAGTTTTCACATGGGATGACTGCACAGATCTGGGAGGAATACACAAAGCACATTGAGATTCAAGAAGATTACACATGGTGGATGGATTGAGAGAATATTTGCTGATTACACAGTTCAGCGTTAAAGTGGAACTTCAACTGAAGGCTCGGATCACATATACACGGTGTAGGAAATGCAGCAAATCCTGTGCGTTTCCTGCACCACATTGAAATCGCACGGCATTCTTTCCAACCACAACGTATGTCAATGTTATTGACACCCCAAAACGGTTTGCAAAATGCAGTGTGATTGACAGAATCGGGACACATTTTCACACCCATGCGATCTGATTCCAGTGCAGGGGAATAAAAGCGTCTTGCACCTTTATGTGGAGGCGGTGCGATTTGAGCCATACCAATGAATGCAATGTGCTACACTGAATATACACTATATTACCAAAAGTATTGGGACACCTGCCTTTACACTACACATGAAATTTAATGGTGTCTTAGCCCCGGTTCACACTACTGCGTGTGCGGGGTTCGCATGTCATGTCGGAGCGCACTGCTCCGACATGACATGCAATCAGCTGTGCGGTGCGAGTTTAGCCATACAGTTTGTATGGCTAAATTCGCATCGCACCCGCAGCAAACACGCACAGGAGGCATTTTTGCTGCCGCATCAGGATCGGATCGCACAGCGGTTCACACTTGTGCGATCCGATCCTGTGCGAACTGCACGATCGCACTGCGATATGCGATCAAACTGGGGGTGTCGTTAAGATTACATTGACACCCCCAGCGGATCGCATATGGCAGTGTGAACTGCCGGGGGTGCGTGTGCGATGCGGGAACAGGCTGCGAATTCGCAGCCTTCCCGCATCGCATCAGTGTGAACCGAGCCTTAGTCTGTAGGGTTCAATATTGAGTTGGCCCACCCTTTGCAGCTATAACAGCTTCAACTCTTCTGGGAAGGCTGTCCACAAGGTTTAGGAGTGTGTCTATGGGAATGTTTGACCATTCTTCCAGAAGTGCATTTGTGAGGTCAGGCACTGATGTGGACAAGAAGACCTGGTTTACTATCTGCGCTCTAATTCATCCCAAAGGTGTTCAATCAGATTGAGGTCAGGACTCTGTGCAGGCCAGTCAAGTTCCTCCACCCCAAACTCGCTCATCCGTGTCTTTATGGACCTTGCTTTGTGCACTGGAGCGCAGTCATGTTGGAACAGGAAGAGCCAACCCCAAACTGTTCCCACAAAGTTGGGCAGGTATCCCAATACTTGTGGTAATATCATGTATGTGAACCGAGCCTTAAAGAGAAGTACAGCTCAGATCCTCCCTTTTTTTGAGATAGTCATCCCCCTGATGATGTAGGAGAGAAAGAAGGTGGCAATGGGACCTGGCATGCAGCAGCAAGTACTGCAGAGCAACACTGGATTTGCTGAGTGTTTTATGAGGGAGAACCCAGTGAAAAGGGTAAGAGGAGATATAAAAGGGGGGGGGGGGGGGGGGGGAGGTTTCTCTTTGAATCAGAAGATGTCAGGTAAAGGTGACAGCAATGAAGAGAAAACAGGAACACCGGGAAGTAGATTCGGAAGCGGGATTTACTAAAGTCCCAAAGCCACAAAAAAAGTTGCAGCGCTGTTTCCAGAGCATGTGGACTGATCTTCCTGATATGGGCCTTTAATCCTGGGTAAAGGCCCGTACACACGTACCGATCGTCGGCCGAAAAGCTTCGGCCGACGACCGATCTGCCGATTGTAGGCTTGTTAGTATGATGCCTCCGACAGCCGACAGCGCACATTCGGCCGAAAAGAATCTGTCATGCAAGCATTAAAATTTCTCTTACGTCCTCCGACAGTCGCCGCCGCTTCATAATCTTCACTAATGGGGGTTATTGACCTTTGCTCCGCAGGAGTAGCTAGGCAACAAGATTTGTTAATATCAAAGCTTTTAGCATATCACACCCCTAGGGGGTGGTCCCCTCAGTCAATACCTCCCTGCTTCCTGCATTCTCAACTCAGTTTCTAATGCCTAGCTTAGGAGTAGCTGGCTGATCCTGTGCTGGGGCTCTCAGTCTCAGCCTTCTATTTTCTTTTTGATTTTATTTTGAGTATTTTTCTCTTTCTTATACTTAGCTGTTCTTTTATTCAGCGTTAGTTTAGTTTCTTCGGATGAAGATGATCGTGCGGTGCTGGGTCTCGGTCTGGCCACCCTGGATCCAGGGTTCAGGGCCAGGGGCTTCCCAGCCTGCCATCGAGCGTTCAGCTCAGGTTTCCCTGGCATATTGAACGACCCATCCCTGTTCGCTGCAGGGATGCTGCCTGTGAGGTGGCTACCTCACCGGATGCCATTTGCGGTTTCGCACCGCAGTTCCACTGCGTCCCGGCTGCGACACTCCCTGTCCTCAGTACAGTGGTTTGGTCGCTGGAGAAGGCTCCCCACGCCATCCGGACTGGTAAGTGCAATTCTATGTGGGGACCTGTCTGTTTTGGGTGTCAGTCTGTGACTGTGTGACCCTGCATGTCTGTGTATGTGCTGAGCTCCCTGTCAGATTCCTGTGTGGAATAGCTGCCTTTCTGTGGGCTGCGAGGGGGGGGCTTTCCCACTCTGCTATGTGAATGTATGGGGTAGACTGGGTTTTGACATGCTGTGCGGCGACCGCTACTGCGGCCCGCCATGTTTTTTGCGGCAATTATAGTGACCGGCCCTGTGTGGTACGGCGCGGTGTTTTGGCGCCAAACGCCGCCATTTTAGCGGCGATCGCATGCAGCCACATGTCGGCGCCATTTTCTTATTGCCTGAATCCCTCAGCCGAGCGGCCATGTTTGTGTAGCCTGCATAGGCTTTATAGGGCGGTCAGTCATTGCATCTCTCCCTTTTACTCTGGAACAGCGATCGGTGGCAGCAGCACTGTGTGGTCTCTCCAGGTTTTTGCCTTTCTTTTTCCTGTATTCCTTGCCCAGTGTCCTTATCCCTCTGGGGGTCGGTTCATACAGTAGTGTGTGGTGGGCTACGCTCGCCGCGGTCTTAAAGGGGCAGTTCTCCTTTTTTTCAATATTGCTGGGGCATGGATTCTCAGGATTGCAAGTTTCCTCCCACCCTGGTGGAGGGCCAAGGGGCTGCTGCATCCCCCGAGGGGGCTGATCTGGCTGCTATTGTGGCAAATTTGGCTTCTCAGGTGCAGATGCTAATGGCTGATCGATCCGCAAAACGGCCCAGATTGTCTATTTCCTCTGATTCAGAGGGCGGTGGGGCTGCTATGGCTGGAGTGCCCTTCTCGGGGTCTCGCTCATCTCTAGACCTTGGGGGGTCTGAGGGGGAGGCTGAGGTAGAAGGGGTTGATAATTCTCCCCCTGGCTCGCCTGAAGAGCTTGCACTCATGGATGAGTTGGTTGCTTCTATCAAGGAAACGCTGCATTTGCAGGATGAACCATGTCCTCCTGCTTTGATGTCCTCTTATGGGACGCAGAGAAAATGCAAAACAGCGCTGGTTTTTTACTTGCTCTGCGGAATTTCAGCGCGCTGTTGATGAGCAATGGCGCAATTTAAAGAAGCCCTTTACTGTGCCAAGTAAGTTCAAGCTGCGTTATCCCTTTACACCCACCGCGGATGAGTGTTGGTGTGTGCCGCCTCAGGTGGATCACGCGGTGGCGGTTTTGAATAAATCTACTGCGATTCCTGCTGAGGATACCCCGGTGTTCTGGGACCCTACGGACAGGAGATTGGAGTCTCTGGCCCGTCATGCCTATACGGTTGCTGGTTCTATGCTGAAGCCTATTTTTGCTTCCATTATGGCAGCCCAAGCTATTGCAGATTGGACGCAGGTGTTCAGGCGCACCCTGGTGGCTGACTCTGCCCCGCCGACAACATTGGCTATGGTGGATCAAATTCATCAGGGTGTCATGTATTTGTGCGATGCGGACTTGGATTTAGTCCCTTTGGCTGCACGCTTCTCAAGTGTGGCGGTATTGAACCGTCGCCTGATATGGCTGAAATGTTGGTCGGTTGACCAATCTTCTCGCAAGACTTTAGCTAATTTGCCATACGCGGGATCTCGCCTTTTTGGCGAGTCCTTGGATACTCTGATAAAGGGAATTTCCGGGGGTAAGAGCACTCTCTTACCCCAAACTCATAAGAATAAGTTTGTTCGCGGTAAGAAGAATACCTCGTTCAGGCCCTCTCAGGGGTCCTTTCGTGCCTTTCGGTCGCACTATAAGGGCAAGCCCTTCAAGGGCCAAGGCTCCCAGGAGAAGCCGTGGGCAGGTAAGCAGAAGTCCGGCCAGTCCGGGTCCGCTGCCCATGCCAATTCCGCCTGCAGGGGCGCCCTCACCCGGTTCTGGGGTGGGGAGACGTTTGCTCGGTTTTCTTCAACCCTGGCTGGCCCGCATTCGGGACAGGTGGGTTCAGGAAATCCTTCGATCTGGATACAAGATCGAGTTTCTCTCTCGGCCGGCGAGCAGATTTTTTCCCTCAAATCTTCATCTGTCTCCGGAGCGATTGCAGGATCTGCACCTGGCGGTGCCGGATCTGCGGGCCCAGGGAGTGGTGGTTCCGGTGCCTCATCGGGACAGATTTCGAGGGTTCTATTCCAATCTGTTCACTGTGCCCAGAAAGGAGGGCAAGGTACGTCCGATTCTGGACTTGAAAGCTCTGAACCGCTTTGTGCGGGTTCGCAAGTTCCGCATGGAATCCCTGCGCTCAGTGGTGGCTGCCCTGAGTCCGGGGGAATTCATGGCCTCCATCGATCTGAAGGATGCGTACCTTCACATCCCCATTTTCGAAGGTCACCAGAGGTACCTTTGTTTTGCCATTGCGGAGGATCATTACCAATTCGTGGCGTTACCCTTTGGTCTCGCTTCGGCTCCGCGGGTTTTCACCAAGGTGCTTGCGCTGGTCCTGGCTTTATTGAGAGCCCAGAGCATTTCTGTCTTGGGGTATCTGGACGATATCTTGATTCGGTCTCCGACCAGTCAGGGCCTGGTGAACGACCTGTCCATCACGATGCAGACTCTGCAGGATTTTGGTTGGACGATAAATTTTCCAAAATCAACGTTGTGTCCGTCGGTTCGTCTTCCCTACCTGGGGATGATCCTGGACTCTGTTCAAGCGAAGGTCTTCCTGCCGGAAGACAAGCTCCAGACGCTTCAGGACGAAGTCAAGTCCCTCAGGGACAATCAGTACTCGTCACTCCGGACGTGTATGAGGTGTCTGGGATTGATGGTCTCGGCTTTCGAGGCGATTCCCTTCGCCCAGTTTCACACGCGGGGTCTTCAGGCGGAGATCCTGGCCAAGTGGGACGGGCGTCCGCAGTCCCTGGATCTGAGGATCTCATTGAGCCAACGCACCAGAAGGGATCTTCTGTGGTGGCTCCAGTCCCCGGCGGTGTCAGGGGGCAAGTCCTTTCGTCCCTTGTCGTGGACGGTGATCACCACGGATGCCAGCCTGTCGGGCTGGGGTGGTGTTCTGGGCGTTCTGTCCGCCCAGGGAACTTGGTCGGAGGAGGAATCCTCCCTTCCGATCAACATTCTGGAATTGCGAGCAATAAATCTCTGTCTTCTGCGTTGGACGGACAGACTTCAGGGCCGTCCGGTTCGGGTGCAGACGGACAATGCCACAGCGGTGGCCTACATCAACCACCAAGGGGGCACCAGGAGTGCCCGAGCGGCTCGGGAAGTGGCCGACATTCTGTCTTGGGCCGAGACGCACGTCCCGGCGATATCACATTCCGGGGGTGGAAAACTGGCAGGCGGATTATCTGAGTCGCCAGACCCTGGACCAGGGGGAATGGTCCCTTCACCCGGATGTCTTCCAGATGTTGTGCGCGAAGTGGGGTTCCCCAGATGTGGACCTGTTCGCGTCTCGTCTAAACCACAAGGTGGAAAGGTTCGTGGAAAGAACGCGCGATCCTCGGGCGGACGCCTTGGACGCGTTAGTAGCGCCCTGGCATCAGTATCGTCTGATGTATGCCTTTCCACCGATTCAGCTGCTGTCCAGGCTCCTTCGCAGGTTGGCCTCGGAACCGCACACGGTGATTCTGGTGGCGCCAGACTGGCCTCGCTGGTCTTGGTACGCAGACCTCGTGAATCTGGCGGTCGACGCTCCGTTTCGAGAAGATCTCCTTTCTCAAGGACCGATATTCCATCCTGCTTTACAGTCGCTGGCTTTGACGGCCTGGCTGTTGAAAGCCAGGTCCTGAAGGATAGGGGTCTCCCCCCTGAAGTCATTCCCACTTTGATCAAGGCTAGAAAAGCCTCTTCGGGGAAGATTTACTACCGTACTTGGAAAGCATACTTTGCCTGGTGTGAGTCCAGGGGGTATTCCCCTCGCTCATATTCTGTGTCGAGAGTGTTGGCTTTCCTCCAAACTGGTGTGGACCAGCGTTTGGCGCTGGCCACTATTAAGGGTCAGGTTTCTGCGCTGGCCGTCCTTTTTCAGCGCCCGGTGGCGTCTAATTCATTGATTCGCACCTTTGTTCAGGAGGTGCGACACTTGGTCCCTCCTAGGAGGGAGCCTTTGCCTCCATGGGACTTAAACCTTGTTCTGTCCGTGTTGCAACATGCTCCTTTTGAAAAGATCAGGGAGATTTCGTTGTCTCTGTTGTCCAAGAAGGTTGCCTTTTTGGTGGCGATCACTTCGGCTCGCAGAGTGTCGGAGCTGGCTGCTTTGTCATGCAGCTCTCCCTATTTGGTGATTCACTTAGATAAGGTGGTCTTGCGACCTAACCCGTCTTTTCTTCCGAAGAGGATCTCGGAATTTCATCTCAATGAGGACATTGTCTTGCCCTCGCTTTGCGCGAAGCCTAAACATCCGAAGGAGGTGGCTTTGCATTCCTTGGATGTTGTTCGGGCGCTCAGGGTTTACCTGGCATCGACTAAGTCTTTTCGCAAGTCGAATTCCCTATTTGTCCTTCCTGAGGGACCTCGGAAGGGCATGGCGGCGTCGGCTTCTACCATCGCCAAATGGATCAGACAGACCATTGAGCAGGCCTATGCTTTGAGGGGGAAGGTTCCTCCCTTCCCTGTGAAGGCGCACTCTACCAGATCTTTGAGTACGTCTTGGGCCTGTCATCATCGGGCTTCTGTGGCCCAGGTGTGTAAGGCGGCGACTTGGTCGTCCGTTCACACCTTCTCAAAATTTTTCAAGGTGGATGTTCAGGCATCGGCAGATGCTTCCTTTGGCCGTAAAGTTCTTAGTGTGGCAGTGCCTTAGGGTCCCTTGTTTGGGTCCTTGGCTGTTGGGGTGTTTTTACCCCTAGGTTACTTGTTCTTTCTGGGTTGTTGCTCCTGTTGAGCACTTTTTTCCTGCTGCCCAGTTGGTTTTCTTACTTTGGTAAGGTTCCTTTTTTCTGATGTGGGTACTGCGTTAGGCGCGGCTGCGTTTTTCCCACAACTCATGTCTACACTGCTCTGGGACGTCCCCATTAGTGAAGATTATGAAGCGGTGGCGACTGTCGGAGGACGTAAGAGAAAATGGAATTTTTGTAAAATCTTACCTGTAAAATTCCTTTCTCTGAGTCCTCCGACAGTCGCCGCCCCCGCCCCTCTTTTGGGGTTTGTTTATGTACTCTACTGCTATGCTACTGAAACTGAGTTGAGAATGCAGGAAGCAGGGAGGTATTGACTGAGGGGACCACCCCCTAGGGGTGTGATATGCTAAAAGCTTTGATATTAACAAATCTTGTTGCCTAGCTACTCCTGCGGAGCAAAGGTCAATAACCCCCATTAGTGAAGATTATGAAGCGGCGGCGACTGTCGGAGGACTCAGAGAAAGGAATTTTACAGGTAAGATTTTACAAAAATTCAGTTTTTTGTATGCCGACACCAGAGCGGCCGATTGTTCGCCAGTCAGTACAGATTTCGGCCGACAGACCGCAGATTTGCAAGACTGGGCATGCTCAGAAAAGGAAAAACACAGGGAAAGTTAACCATTACATGACATCACTTCTGCAGTCGGCTGTAGTCGGCGGACAAAATTCTTGTGCAGTCTTTTGCACTTTTCAACAAACACGACAGCCGTGGACATATGACGGCCGATCTGTCGGCCGACGATCGGTACGTGTGTACGGGCCTTTAGAATCTACTTCTTGGTGTACTGGTTTTCTTTTCAGTGCTGGATTCTGTATGGTACCTCAAGAAAGTCGTGCATCCACCCTTCATTAGGGTTACCTATGAAAGTCTGTGCGGTATGGCTTGATGAATTGTTAAAGCTGAACTCTGGGATAAGGAAATATTGTATCTATATATTTGTCATTTGTAATCTTACCTGAATCTTGGTGTCCTTTGTGTATTTCTTCTAGATCTGTGTAGTAACCCAGTGTGAAAATGTGTCTCTGTGTAGGAGCGTACTGTGAAAAGGACCAGGCACTGCCATTCTCTCCTTGTGCAGGGTGACAGGTCTTGTCTCTGCCCCCTCCTGTAGCTTTCTGTGGGCATTCTGTGGTGGGCTGGGGTTGCTGGGTCCTTCCAACAGCTCTGCTGTCTGCACAAGCTATGTATAGTACAGCCATGATGTTATGGCTACTTTTAACCACTTCTGGACCGGAAGATTTTCCTGCTTAATGACCAGGCCCTATTTTGCGATTCAGCACTGTGTGACTTCAACAGACAATTGATTATTTGATAATTTGATTATAGCGCATGATCAAAAAATCGCACAGGTGATCAAATACCACCAAAAGAAAGCTCTGTTTGTGGGAAAAAAAAGGACGTCAAATTAGTTTTGGTACAGCGTTGCACGACCGCGCAATTGTCCGTTAAAGTCACGTAGTGCCGAATCGCAAAATACCCCCTGGTCAGAAAGGGGGTAAAATCTTCTGGGGCTTAAATGGTTAAATTTGGGGCCAATCACACGCTTCCCTCATGGCATGGCAGTATCTGCCTATATTTCTCAACATTGAGGACACCATTAATCCTGACCAAATCTCCAACTCCATTTGCAGATATGCAGCCCCAAACTTGTAAGGAACCTCCACCATGCTCATTGTTGTACCGTTCTCCAGCCCTTAGACAAACTGACTGCCTCCTGCTACAACCAAGTATTTCAAATTTTGACTCATCAGTCCAGAGCACCTGCTGACATTTTTTCTGCACCCCAGTTCCTATGTGCATAGTTGAGTGGCTTAGCCTTGTTTCCATGGCAGAGATATGGCTTTTTGGTCACAATTCTTCCATGAGGAGGACTTCTTGGGTCACTCTTTTTGACCTAATTGATCAAATGAAATGTTATGTTTTATTATTCATATTCTTACATCTGTATATTCATTATCAACTCAATGTTACCCAACAAAATCATTTTTATACATCTAATACTATGTATTGGCTACTGGGCATATGTTTATAACTATGACCATAAGTAGGGGATGTTGAATTGATATGGAGATTTTTTTTTTCAGCCCTGATGAAGGGGGTGTTTTCAGATCTCCCGAAACACATTGGCTACTCTTTGGATTGTCCCTCTGACTTTTAGTAGAATAAAGTTGTATCTGGAGCTTTTAGCTTCAATTTCCATTTGGAAAATTAAAATAAGACTGTTTCAAGTAAATAGATAAATATATGCCTTCAAAACAGTGAAAAGGTAAAATATTCATAATTGGTAATCTGAGACATTGTTAAAAAGAACATTTACCGCTTGTTAGTTCAACATTAACCATACATTATGGTCATAGAATTCCTTTTTCCACTTTGGTATGGGCAGGGATACACAATTTATTTTTAAGTACATGTGTGCACCCCAAAGCTTGCCATATACCAGTAAAATCTTGTTTGAAATTTTTTGCTTTTGGAACGTTCGTTTGCTTCTTTTTTTTTTTTTTTTTTTTATTGATTAGTGGGGTTACTACTAGAACTGCAATGAACTGTTGTTGGTGGACAACCCCCACAGGGGGGTTCTATTAGTATCTCAGTATCTAATACGTATCTAACACTAATACGTGTTCAATAACCTGTTATCTGTTCGACACTTTCAGCTATCCTTATTGTTAGTGTATTTTATGTGCAACCCAAGACAATTCCTCCTCCTCCAATGTGGCCCAGGAACGTCAAAAGGTTGGACACTCTTGGAGTAGCAGTATTTACACTCCTCTTAACCACTTAAGCCCCGGAGGATTTGGCTGCTCAAAGACCAGGGCCTATTTTGCGATTCGACACTGCGTGACTTTAATGGACAATTGCGCGGTCGTGCGACGATGTACCCAAATGAAATTGACGTCCTTTTTTCCCCACAAACAGAGCTTTCTTTTGGTGGTATTTGATCACCTGTGCAAGTTTTTTGCTATATAAACAAAAAAAGAGCGATAATTTTGAAAAATAACAATATTTTTCACATTTTTTTTATATCAAAAATTCCCCCCAAAAAATTAAAAAAATCAAAACTTTTTAACATTTTAGGCCAATTTGTTTTTTGCTACATATTTTTGGTAAAAAAATCGCAATAAGCCTTATTTTAATTGGTTTGCGCAAAAGTTATTGCGTTTACTAACTATGGGAAAGATTTATGTCATTTTTATTGTTTTTTTTTTTTAACTAGTAATGGCGGCGATCTGCGTTTTTTTTTTTTTTTTTTTGCGGGACTGCGACATTGCGGCGGACAGATCGAACCCTTGACTGACATTTTTGACACTTTTGGGGGTACCAGTGACATTACTACAGTAATCAGTGCTATACATATGCACTGTTACTGTAAAAATGACACTGTCAGGGAAGGGGTTAACTTTATTGGTGATCAGTGGGTTAAATGTATCCCTAGGAGCATGATTCTAACTGTGGGGGGGCGTGGCTTGTGATGTAACCACAGAGACATACGATCCTACATAGCAGGATCGTATAGTCTCTGCAGTTACACCAGGGAGAATGACAGACGGCTTTGTTTACATCAGCTGCCTGCCTTTCTCCCTCTCCAGCGGAAGATCACGAGTGACCGGCGGACATCATAGCCGCCGGTCACTCGCACGGGGATGTCAGGGAATGACCGGGGGCTGGAGCACGCCTCCGGCGGCGCGCACTCGCTCCCTAGAGGCTAGTGACCGAGTGATGTACCGGTACGTCACTTTGCCCAGGAGGGGCTGACCGCCGCAGTATATAGTCGTGCGGCGGTCGGCAAGTGGTTAAAATTGCTTAAAGATACAGAGGTAACAGTACTTTACTGAAATTCATCCAAAAGTGTGCATATGGACTGCGGAGGATATGATTGGTGACAATGCAGAAGAAAACGGCTCTGAGGAAGAGGGTTCTCCCTCAAACGTGTTAGCCATATGGACACCTTCAAGTTTGCCTGTCACAACTAAGCATTACTGTCCTGTGATCTCTGGACAGCTGAAGGAACTCTCTTTTTCGCTTGTACATAGGGTACTCTTGTAAGGAGAATGCATGTTTTAACAATTTGTCAATAAATAACATATGGTATTGCACTAGGTTAGTGCGCCCTTCTCTTGTCTTTTTACAAGGCAGAAGTACTTGTCAGAAATAAGTTTAAACAATACATAGCTGAGGCGGTGTTCAAAATTTCCAAGCACCCAACCCAGCTTGTCAATCAAAGAGATTTAAGTAAAATCCATTAAAAGCGTTATTCCACCCAAAAGCATTTACAGGTGCAGTCTATTGGCCTGGGACTCCCTGCTACCATTTCTATTTTTTTCTGGTTTACTGGGGGTTCCAGGTGTTTCCCCCTCCTTTGTATATTCAAACTCTTCATGTTCCATAGTATATCAAAATCACTACAAAGAGTGTGGGACCTCCGAGTTATTAACAATATAACAAAGCAAGTGTAGTGCAATAAATATTATAAGTCCCAATTCATATATATATATATATATATATATATATATATATATATATATATGAATATATATATATATATATATATATATATATAAATAAAAAATAAATAAATAAAAAATTCCACCGTCGTGCGATTCTAAAAAGTGTTCAAAAAACATATGATCCCGTGACCACCACCTCTAGCTGGCATGTCTGTTCACCTCCAAGCAATGACTCCACTACAGAGTCACAATCGCCTGTAATACGTCTCTCTGTATACCACTGGAGTGCTCCTCCACAAGATGTTCCTGGACTCCGCTAGGAATCTCAATCTCTCATGTAAAGGGGGCAAGGACAGTTATGTGAAGGGGGTGTGATAAAACAGGTGAGGACAGGAATGTGAAGGGGTGCTATAAAGGGTGTGAGGACAGGAATGTGAAGGGGGGTGCTATAAAGGGGGTGAGGACAGGAATGTGAAGGGGGTGCAATAAAGGGGGTGAGGACAGGAATGTGAAGAGGGTGCTATAAAGGGGGTGAGGACAGAAATGTGAAAGGGGGGTGCTATAAAGGTGGTGAGGACAGGAATGTGAAGGGGGTGTTATATAGGGGGTGAGGACAGGAATGTGAAAGGGGGTGCTATAAAGGTGGTGAGGACAGTTATGTGAAGGGGGGGGTGTTATATAGGGGGTGAGGACAGGAATGTGAAAGGGGGTGCTATAAAGGGGGTGAGGACAGGAATGTGTAGGGGGGTGCTATAAAGGGGGCAAGAACTGGAATGTGAAGGAGGGCGCTATAAAGGGGGCAAGGACAGGAATGTGAAGGGGGGTGCTATAAAGGGGGTGAGGACAGGAATGCGAAGGGGGTGCTATAAAGGGAGTGAGGACAGAAATGTGAAGGGGGTGTGATAAAGGGGTGAGGACAGGAATGTGAAGGGGGTGCTTTAAAGGGGTAGAGGACAGAAATGTGAAGGGGGTGCTATAAAGGGGGGTGAGGACAGAAATGTGAAGGGGGTGCTACAAAGGGGGTGAGGACAGTTATGTGAAGGGGGTGCAATAAAATGGATGAGGACAGGAATGTGAAAGGGGGTGCTGTAAAGGGGATGAAGACAGTTATGTGAAGGGGGTGTGATAAAAATGGGTGAGGACAGGAATGTGAAGGGGGTGCTATAAAGGGGGTGAGGACAGTTATGTGAAGGGGGTGCTATAAAGGGGGTGAGGACAGTTATGTGAAGGGGGTGCTATAAAGGGGGTGAGGACAGTTATGTGAAAGGGGGGGTGCTATAAAGGGGGTGAGGACAGAAATGTGAAAGGGGGTGCTATTAAGGGGGTGAGGACAGGAATGTGAATGGGGTGCTTTAAAAGGGGTGAGGACAGTTATGTGAAGGGGGTGCTATAAAGGGGATGAGGACAGTTATGTGGGGGGGTGTGATAAAATTGGTGAGGACAGGTATGTGAAGGGGGTGCTATTAAGGGGGTGAGGACAGAAATGTGAAAGAGGGTGCATTAAAGGGGGTGAGGACAGGTATGTGAAGGGGGTGCTATAAAGGGGGTGGCAACAGAAAAGTAAAGGGGATGCTATAAAGGGGTGAGGACAGTTATGTGAGGGGGGTGCTATAAAATGGGTGAGGGTAGGAATGTGAAGGGGGTGCTATAAAGGGGGTGAGGACAGTTATGTGAAGTGGGTGCTATAAAGGGGGTGAGGACAGTTATGTGAAAGGGGGGGTGCTATAAAGGGGGTGAGGACTAGTGATGTCGCGAACCTAAAATTCGCCGTTCGCGAACGCGAACATCGGCAAATGTTCGCGAACCCCCATAGAGTTCAATAGGCAGGCGAATTTTAAAACACACAGGGACTCTTTCTGGCCACAATAGTGATGGAAAAGTTGTTTCAAGGGGACTAACACCTGGACTGTGGCATGCCGGAGGGGGATCCATGGCAAAACTCCCATGGAAAATTACGTAGTTGACGCAGAGTCGGGTTTTGATCCATAAAGGGCATAAATCACCTAACATTCCTAAATTGTTTGGAGTAACGTGCTTTAAAACATCCAGTGTGTGAATACGATCAGGTATGATGTTTTATCGGTCAAGTAGTGTAAGGGTTACGCCCGTCGCCCGCTTCACAGTGACAGACCAAACTCTGACAGACCAAACTCCCCGTTTAACAGTCAGTCAGTCCATTTGCACAACCGCAAACTCCCCATTTGCACAAGGTTGGATACCAAGCTAGCCATGTCCCGTTCCTTGTCCTCACTGACATCATTGAAGGTCTCTTCCTCCACCCAGCCACGTACAACACCAAGGGTCCCCGAAAGGTGAGAACAAGCCCCCTGGGACGCCTGCTGTGGCTGGTATTCCACCTCCTCAAAGCCACCTTCCTCCTCTGACTTCTCTTCTTCAGACTCCTCTCTCTGCGTTGCCACAGGTCCAGCAATTGACAACGACAAGGCTGCTTCTGGTGGTGATGGGGAGTGGACCACAACTCTTCCTCTTCATGCTCATCTACAGTCTGATCCAGTACTCTTTGCAGGGCACGCTCCAGAAAAAACGCATATGGGATGAGGTCGATGATGTTGCCTTGGGTTCGACTGACCACCAGGGTTGTCACCTCCGCAAAAGGACGCATGAGCCTACAGCCATTGTTCATGAGCATTCAGTAACACGGCCAAAAAATACCCAGCTCCGCAGAAAGAATGAAAGAAAATGAATGTTTTTTCTATGAAAAATTATCCTGCGGATCGCTTTTGGTCTGTTCACAATGAAGCGACGACCTTATCATCTGGGGTGTGCCAATACACTCCTAGAGGTGATGATCACTTCATTGTGATACGCAAGCCCCTTCACCACGACAAGGTAACGATCACGAAGGGGAATTGACACATGTATGTGCCTTTTTTTTGTTTTTTGTTTTTTTGCAGCCACAGAGGCCAGAAAAATTAGGCATGTACATATGCATGAAAAAGTAGGTATTGTTGCAGCCGCTGCTGTAGCAGCGGCCTGAAAAATTGAGGTTTTCAAGGCAGAAAGTGCACTAAAACATTGCGGCTTGAACCGTAGTTGGTGGCGGAGACGTCACGTAAGTCATCCGGCATGCAGAGAATGATTAAAGACAGCAGCGTGTGGACCATTTTTAGGCCAAGGCATCTCAGTCATCACCAGGCCTTTTTTAGTCAAATGCATCCCCCACTGTCAGTCCCTTCGGGATCCATGCCTCATTCATCTTAATAAACGTGAGGTAATCAAGACTTTTTTGACCTAGGCGACTTCTCTTCTCAGTGACAATACCTCCTGCTGCACTGAAGGTCCTTTCTGACAGCACACTTGAAGCGGGGCAGGCCAGAAGTTCAATGGCAAATTGGGATAGCTCAGGCCACAGGTCAAGCCTGCACACCCAGTAGTCAAGGGGTTCATCGCTCCTCAGAGTGTCGATATCTGCAGTTAAGGCAAGGTAGTCTGCTACCTGTCGGTCGAGTCGTTCTCTGAGGGTGGACCCCGAAGGGCTGTGGCGATGCATAGGACTAAAAAAGCTCCGCATGTCCTCCATCAACAAGACGTCTGTAAAGCGTCCTGTCCTTGCCGGCGTGGTTGTGGTGGTAGGAGGAGGATTACTTTCACCTCTTCCCCTGTTGGATTCCCGTTGTGCTGTGACATCACCCTTATATGCTGTGTAAAGCATACTTTTCAACTTATTTTGTAGCTGCTGCATCCTTTGCGACTGCCGGTAATTGGGTAACATATCAGAGACTTTCTGCTTATACCGGGGGTCTAGTAGCGTGGCCACCCAGTACAGGTCTTTCTCCTTCAGCCTTTTTATACGAGGGTCCCTCAACAGGCATGACAGCATGAAAGACCCCATTTGCACAAGGTTGGATGCCGAGCTACTCATGTCCAATTCCTCGTCCTCACTGATGTCATTGAAGGTGTGTTCTTCCCCCCAGCCACGTACAACACCACGGGTACCAGATAGGTGACAACGAGCACCCTGGGATGCCTGCTGTGGTTGGTGTTCCTCCTCCTCAAAGCCACATTCCTCCTCTGACTCCTCTTCCTCACACTCCTCTTCCAGTGTTGCCGCAGGTCCAGCAAGCGATGGTAAGGCTGTTTCTGGTGGTGGTGATGGTGACCACAACTCTTCCTCTTCCTCTTCACGCTCATCTACGGCCTGATCCAGCACTATTCGCAGGGCACGCTCCAGGAAAAAAACATATGGGATGATGTCGCTGATGGTGCCTTCGGTGCGACTCACTAGGTTTGTCACCTCCTCAAAAGGACGCATGAGCCTACAGGCATTGCGCATGAGCGTCCAGTAACGTGGCAAAAAAATACCCAGCTCCGCAGAGGCTGTCCTAGCACCCCGGTCATACAAATACTCGTTGACCGCTTTTTCTTGTTGGAGCAGGCGGTCGAACATTAGCAGTGTTGAATTCCAACGTGTCGGGCTGTCGCAAATCAAGCGCCTCACTGGCATGTTGTTTCGCCGCTGAATATCTGGAAAGTGCGCCATGGCCGTGTAGGAACGCCTGAAATGGCCACACACCTTCCTGGCCTGCTTGAGGATGTCCTGTAAGCCTGGGTACTTCTGCACAAAACGTTGCACAATCAGATTCAACACATGTGCCATGCACGGCACATGTGTCAACTTGCCCAAATTCAATGCCGCCAACAAATTGCTCCCGTTGTCACACACCACTTTGCCGATCTCCAATTGGTGCGGGGTCAGCCACTGATCCACCTGTGCGTTCAGGGCGGACAGTAGTGCTGGTCCGGTGTGACTCTCTGCTTTCAGGCAAGTCAACCCCAAGACAGCGTGACACTGTCGTATCCGGCATGTGGAATAGCCCCTGGGGAGCTGGGGGGGTGCAGTTGGTGTGGAGCAAGACGCAACAGCAGAAGAGGACTCAGCCGAGGAGGTTAGCAAAGAGGATGGAGTAGGAGGAGTAGAGGAGGTGGCAGCAGGCCTGCCTGCAAGTCGTGGCGGTGTCACCAACTCCTCTGCAGCAGAGCCACGCATTCCATGCTTGGCAGCCGCCAGCAGGTTTACCCAATGCGCAGTGTAAGTTATATACCTGCCCTGACCGTGCTTTGCAGACCAGCTATCAGTGGTCAGATGGACCCTTGCCCCAACACTGTGTGCCAGACGTGACATGATTTCCTTTTCCACAATAGAGTACAGGTTGGGGATTGCCTTTTGTGAAAAATAATTTCGGCCGGGTACCTTCCACTGCGGTGTCCCAATAGCGACAAATTTTTTGAAGGCCTCAGACTCCACCAGCTTGTATGGTAAAAGCTGGCGGGCTAAGAGTTCCGACAAGCCAGCTGTCAGACGCCGGGCAAGGGGGTGACTCTGTGAGATTGTCTTCTTACGCTCAAACATTTCCTTGACAGACACCTGACTGTGGGCAGGTGACGAGCAGGAACTGCTGAAGGTGAGAGGCGGAGGGGCGGGTTGTTGATAGGGGGCATGGAGGACAGCAGTGGTTGACGTGGCTGAAGATGCTGGACCAGGAGGAGGATGGTGGCTTTCAGTTTGTGTGCTGCTTTTACTCATGTGTTGATCCCATAGGCGTTTGTGATGTGAGATCATGTGCCTTCGCAAAGCAGTTGTACCTAGGTGGGTGTTGGACTTCCCACGACTCAGTTTCTTTTGGCACAGGTTACAAATGGCATCGCTGATATCAGAGGCAGACACACAAAAAAAATGCCACACTGCTGAGCTTTGCAAGGACGGCATTCTGGTGGTGGCAACAGCTTGCGTTGATTGGCGTGCTGTCTGGCTGACCCCGGGTGCCGATACATGCTGTCTGACTGCGCCACTAGCTCCTTGCGATGACCTCCTCCCCCTGCTTCCAACTCGTCTCCTCCTCCTCTCTGTCTCCCCATCTGAACTTTCCCCCTCTTCTTCTGCTCTTCGAGCAGGCACCCAGGTGACATCCACAGACACATCGTCATCATCAGCCGCTTCACTTGACAACTCAGCAAAGGCAGCAGCAGCAGGTACAACATCATCATCATCATCATCACAATGTACGTCCATGTGTATAATGCTGCCTGACTGAGACATATCCCCGTTATCTACATCCTCTGGCACTAATAGTTGCGCATCACTTATTTCTTCCAACTGATGTGAAAATAACTCCTCTGACGGATCAAGTGAAGCGGCTGTGGTGCTAGTGTTGGTGGTGGTGCCGGCGGGCTGGCGAGTGGTAAATTGAGAGGTGCCCGAAGCTGAGCTGGAGGAGGATGGTGCATTAAGGTTCCGAGCGGAAGCTGTAGACGATTGGCTGTCCTGTGTAAGCCAGTCAACTATGGCCTCAGAATTTTTTGAGTTCAGGGTCTGTGGTGGCCTCTGAACACTGGGCATTATTCTAGGGCCTAAGGAAATCACAGCACCATGACCACGACGGCCCTTGCGGGGTGGCCTGCCTCTGCCTGTCATTTTTTTTTTAATGTGTTGTACTATGAGTGCAAGGTGCTGTGCCACCCTATAGGAGTGTTGGGCAGTGGGTACAGTACACTCTGTGGGCCTGACAGTCACTGGCACCCAGGCAACTGCAATTAAAAAATATATATAATGTTTTTTACTTTGCAAGCTGCTGTGCCACCTTATATATCAGTGGTGGGTGGGCAGTGGCACAGTACACTCTCTGTGGACCTGACAGCAGTCACTGGCACCCAGGCAACTGCAATTAAAAAATATATATATTTTTTTTTACTTTGCAAGCTGCTGTGCCACCTTATATATCAGTGGTGGGTGGGCAGTGGCACAGTACACTCTCTGTGGACCTGACACTGACAGCAGTCACTGGCACCCAGGCAACTGCAATTAAAAAATATATATATTTTTTTTTTTACTTTGCAAGCTGCTGTGCCACCTTATATATCAGTGGTGGGTGGGCAGTGGCACAGTACACTCTCTGTGGACCTGACAGCAGTCACTGGCACCCAGGCAACTGCAATTAAAAAATATATATTTTTTTTTTTACTTTGCAAGCTGCTGTGCCACCTTATATATCAGTGGTGGGTGGGCAGTGGCACAGTACACTCTCTGTGGACCTGACAGCAGTCACTGGCACCCAGGCAACTGCAATTAAAAAAAATATATATATTTTTTTTACTTTGCAAGCTGCTGTGTCACCTTATATATCAGTGGTGGGTGGGCAGTGGCACAGTACACTCTCTGTGGACCTGACAGCAGTCACTGGCACCCAGGCAACTGCAATTAAAATATATATATATTTTTTTTTACTTTGCAAGCTGCTGTGCCACCTTATATATCAGTGGTGGGTGGGCACACAGTGGCACTGCAGTGGGCACAGTACACTCTGTGGACCTGACAGTAACTGGCAGCCCAGGCAACTGCAATAATAAAACATTTTTTTTTTTTTCAATTTGCAACAAGATGCTGTGCCACCGTATATATATCAGTGGTGGGCAGTGCACTGCAGTGGGTACAGTGCACTCTGTGGACCTGACACAGCACTCACTGCAATTATGACAGAGGAAAAAAAAATAAATTTTTTAAAATGCAAAGTACTGTGCCTGTGCCACCCGAAATGAGTGTGGTGTGCACACAGTACAGTCTGTGGTAGGTCTGTGGCCTCTCACACACAGCGGGCAGGCAACTGCAGTGTACAATAGATATATATATATATATATATATAAAGAAAAAACTCTATTACCTTACCAGCCCTTAAAATGGCTTTTGGGGACACTAGATATATATATATGTATATATATATATATAAATAAATAAAAAATCCTCAATTACCAGCCCTTAAAAGGGCTTTTGGGGACACTAGATATATATATATATATATATATATAAGAAGAAAAAACTCAATTACCAGCCCTTAAAAGGGCTTTTGGGGACGCTAGATATATATATCTATATACGTATATATATATATATATATATATAAAAAAAATTACACAAATACCAGCCCTTAGAAGGGCTTTTTGGGGTGCTGTCCTTACAGCAGTAGTGGACCAAGAACACTGCAAGACCAGGAACACTGACTAACTGTCCCTAGCTTAGCAGCAGCAGCTCTCCCTACTCTCACTACAAACACTGCTTCAGAATGATCTAAGATGGATGCTGCCCTTGCTTATTTATAGGAGGTGGGAGGGTGTGGGAGGGAGGTATGCTGATTAGCTGGAAATGTGCCTGCTGACTGTAAAGTTCAGGGTCAAAGTTTGCCTCAATGATGTATTATGGGGGGCGGACCGAACATCGCATATGTTCGCCCGCAGCGGCGAACGCGAACATGCTAAGTTCGCCGGGAACTGTCCGCCGGCGAACAGTTCTATACATCTCTAGTGAGGACAGAAATGTGAAAGGGGGTGCTATTAAGGGGGTGAGGACAGGAATGTGAATGGGGTGCTTTAAAGGGGGTGAGGACAGTTATGTGAAGGGGGGTGCTATAAAGGGGGTGAGGACAGTTATGTGAAGGAGGGATGTGATAAAGTTGGTGAGGACAGTTATGTGAAGGGGGGTGCTATAAAGGGGGTGAGGACAGAAATGTGAAAGGGGGTGCTATTAAGGGGGTGAGGACAGGAATGTGAAGGGGGGTGCTATGAAGGGGGTGAGGACAGAAAAGTGAAGGGGATGCTATAAAGGGGTGAGGACAGTTATGTGAGGGGGGGTGCTATAAAATGGGTGAGGGTAGGAATGTGAAGGGGGTGCTATAAAGGAACTGATGTGCAGGGGCACTGAGAACACTGATGTAATAAAAAGGATTGTGATGTGAAAGATCTGAGGCTGGGTTCACATTATTGCTTAACGCGCAGCGGTGGCCCATTTATTTCAGTGGGCTGCCTTATAAGCAGAAACGCAGAAAAGTCCCTGCGCCATACCAAGCTGCATGGTACTGTGGCACCATTCGGTGTGGCAGTCGTAAAAAGCGCCACGTTTACCATTGTGCAGAGGTGCCATTGAGAGTCAAACATGATTTGGACCTCGGCTGGAAGAAAATTTTACTGAATGGATCTTCATGAATTTTAATTCAATACCCCTGCTCTACAACATCATCCAGTTCATTCTCATCATTGACCCCCAAAGCTGTTCTTCTAAAATGCATGATGCATCCCTGTCCTCACCCCCTTTATAGCACCTCCTTCACATTACTGTCCTCACCCATTTTAAAGCACCCCCCTCACATAACTGTCCTCACCCCTTTATAGCATCCCCTTCACTTTTCTGTCCTCACCCCCTTCATAGCACCCCCCTTCACATACCTGTCCTCACCCCCTTTCACATTTCTGTCCTCACCCCCTTAATAGCATCCCCCTTCACATAACTGTCCTCACCAATTTTATCACCCCCCCCCCCACATAACTGTCCTCATCCCCTTTATAGCACCCCCTTCACATAACTGTCCTCACCCCCTTTAAAGCACCCCCTTCACATTCCTGTCCTCACCCCCTTAATAGCACCCCCTTTGACATTTCTGTCCTCACCCCCCTTTATAGCACCCCCCCTTCACATAACTGTCCTCACCAACTTTATCGCATCCCTCCTTCACATAACTGTCCTCGCCCCCTTTATAGCACCCCCTTCACATAACTGTCCTCACCCCCTTTATAGCACCCCTTCACATAACTGTCCTCACCCCCTTTATAGCACCCCCTTCCCTTTCCTACCCTCACCCATTTTATAGCACCCCCCCCCCCCCTCACATAACTGTCCTCACCCCTTTATAGCATCCCCTTCACTTTTCTGTTGCCACCCCCTTTATAGCACCCCCTTCACATACCTGTCCTCACCCCCTTTAATGCACCCTCTTTCACATTTCTGTCCTCACCCCCTTAATAGCACCCCCTTCACATACCTGTACTCACCAATTTTATCACACCCCCCACATAACTGTCCTCATCTCCTTAATAGCACCCCCTTTCACATTTCTGTCCTCACCCCCTTTATAGCACCCCCCCTTTCACATAACTGTCCTCACTCCCTTTATAGCACCCACTTCACATACCTGAGCTCACCCCTTTTATGTGGGGGGGGGGGGGGTGTGATAAAATTGGTGAGGACAGGTATGTGAAGGGGGTGCTATTAAGGGGGTGAGGACAGAAATGTGAAAGAGGGTGCATTAAAGGGGTGAAGACAGGTATGTGAAGGGGGTGCTATAAAGGGGGTGGCAACAGAAAAGTGAAGGGGATGCTATAAAGGGTTGAGGACAGTTATGTAAGGGGGGGGTGTGATTTGTCATGCGATTTTGGACAGAAAGTCGCCTGACAAGTCACAGCCTATTGATTTCAATGGCACCTATTCCCATCTATGCCACTTTGAAAATCAGCGACTTTGAAAATGTACCTGCACTACTATGATGCAACTTTTGATGGGACTTTGATCCAGAGAGTGTAAAGATGAATCAAAGCTGCACTCAAAGTCGCACTCTAGCCTAGTGGCTACATTTCCCCGAGTGCGACTTTTAAGTTGTATAATTTATAGTGCAACTGAGTGCAGCTTTGATCCAGCTTTACACTCTCTGGATCAAAGTCGCATCAAAGTAGTGCAGGCACCTTTTCAAAGTCGCTGATTTTCAAAGTCACATAGATGGGAACAGGTGCCTTTGAAATCAATGGGCTGTGACTTGTCATAGAACTTTGTGTGTCCAAAGTTGCATGACAAGTCACACTAGTAGAAACAGAGCCTAAAACTCATTACTCACATGTAATGAGCAATAGAAATAGATCTGTATCCTTCTAAACTTTCACAAATGTTTCTTTGAACCTTATTTCTTTCATTTATTTCTCCAGTCAGGTGATGGCCCTCCTACCCCCACCCAATCTCTCCCTCTCAGGAGAAGTTGCTGGCCTAAAAGGGGAATGGTCCCTTCATCCGGAGGTGTTTCGTCTCCTGTGTGCCCGGTGGGAGAATCCGAAGGTGGATCTGTTTGCGTCTCGCCTCAACAGGAAGGTTCAGCGTTACTTGGCCAGGTCTCGGGATCCTCTGGCCGACACCACAGACACTCTGGTGGCTCCTTGAAGTCGGTATCGCCTGATCTATGCCTTCCCTCCGCTCGTTCTTCTGCTGAGGTTTCTTCGAAGGGTAGCGACGGAAGGCGTTGCGGTCATTCTGGTGGCACCAGACTGGCCTGGGCGGTCCTGGTACGCAGAACTGGTAAAAATGGTCGTGGATCCTCCATGGCGTCTTCCTCTGCAGGAAGATCTGCTATCTCAAGGACCGATTTATTGCCATCTTCGGACGCCTCTTTTAGCTGCAAGGTTTTGCAGGCTGCTGTTTCATAAGAGAATGTTTTTTTGTTATTCTCTTAGGGGTCTTTTACCTGAGTGAGCTCCTGTTTGGTTGAGCTCCATGTGGCTCGGTTGACTAGATTTAGCCTCTTGGAGTTGACGTTACTGTCTGGTTGCGTTTTTCCCATCCCTCATGCCTATACTGCTTTGGGATGTCCCACTCAGCTCATGGAGATGAGGCTGCATCTGTTGATGGACGATAGAGAAAATAGGATTTTTGTAAGATCTTACCATAAAAATTTTTTCTCTGATTTCCATCGACAGATGCAGCACCTGCCCCTCTGTATGGGGATGGCTTCTTGCAACTAAACTGATGTGCTGGGCTGTGGCAGTGGGGGTTATGCCTAGAGGGACAGCCCCGTGGGCGTGTATATGTTAAAGGTTTTGTACTAACGTACTGCCTAGACTACTCCTGCAGGTGGCAGCATAACCCACTCAACTCATGGAGATGAGGCTGCGTCTGTCAATGGATACCAGAGAAAAGATTTTACGGTGAGATCTTACAAAAATCTTATTTTTTGCTTTTGAAGGAGATAAAAGATCCTGATGGACGATTCTTTATCCTCCCTGGACATCTCATGGACACAGCGGTCACCATTGTATCTTATTATGCCCCCGATGAAAATCCTGCACCCTTTCTATCTCATCATTTACAGGTGGTTCAAAATGATTTAGTATGTGCGCTCCTAGGTCGCAGGGTGTCTAGGCGCACAAAAGAGAGGGTAACTTAAGGGTGCCACATCCTAATTTGCAAAGTGATGAAAGTGGAGGAAAGAGATTGGACTTTATAGGCACCAATATTAAAATAGTATATTCTTTATTAGAAAATTTACAAAAGCACATAAATAGCAAAACGCAAAAGAAGAAACATATAAAAAGGACAACATATCATATACATCAATTATTACAATAAGGCGGCAAAGCCTCAAAACAGTTGTGCAAATCACATAGCCTATCAGGTATTGATTATTTGTACAGCAGTCACAAGTGATACAAGAATGACCTGTGTTCATAAGGCGGCCCTGGAGAAGGGATAGCCGTCTCCAAAGGGTCGTCTGTACATAGTAGATGCAGATGTTAGGTTGAATCCCAGCTGCCCTACATGTTTCGCTTAACCCAGTAAGCTTCTTCTGGAGCATATGATGAAGGCAAACATCTGAGAGAGATATTTCAGGTGAAAGAACCTTATGATGAATCAAGCCTTAAAGGCTAGAAGGAATAACGAGGGGGATCGGTGCGCTGTAGTTGGAGCAAAGAGCCTGGTAGGATTGCCAAACATAGGTACGGAACAAGGTAGTGGCTTATTATCATGGAAGTTTTGGTCCCATAAGGAGGTAGTATGTGGCGGCCGAATGGAGAGAAAGCCCCGGCCTACAAACCCAAAACACGGGCAGGTGAGGTAAGTAACCTCATGTGCCTAAAACCCAGGTGTGTTCAGGCTGTGAATGCTACCGCTACAGCGACCGTATGTGTGTCCCCCCCGGATGGGGATACCGCCAAGCGGTATTTACAGGTGGTTGACTCCCATAAAATTGGTACATTAATATTAGCTGGTGATTCAAACCAAGTTATCTCACCTGTTTTGGACAAATCCCCAGCAGCTCCTTCGTTGAACTCCAAAAGACTCTCTTTAGCTCAATTACTCATACAATACAACCTTGTTGACTTGTGGAGGGAACTTAATCCAACCAAAAGGAGATATACTCATTTTTCACATCCACATAATTCCTTTTCTCGTATAGATCATATCCTCCTTTCTACCGGCATGGCTCCTGAAATCCTTTCTTCTACGATTATTCCTATCACTTGGTCAGATCATAGCGCAGTTTGTACCACTCTAACTTCAACCGTTCCTAAAGCCCGTGATCCCACCTGGTATGTGAACGATACTTTACTTAAAAATCCAACTCATTGCTCTGAATTAGCTAACGCCCTCTCGGATTATTTAATTCTTAACGCTACACTTGAAATTTCACCGGTAACCCTTTGGGAAGCGCATAAAGCGGTTCTCAGGGGAATATGTATGCGTCAAATGGCCCGTTTTAAAAGGGAACGTAGAACCCTTAGTAATAAGCTAGAATCAACTTTTAATGACTTTTGTTCAGCATTCCAACAGGATCCCTCAACTGCCCGGAAACTTGAATTAGAAAAAGTTTGACTGGAATTTGACTTATTTCTTACCGAGTCGGCAGACAAAACTCTTTTCAGATCCCGACTTCATTTTTATCTCAAATCTAATAAACCAGACACCCCTATGGCTCGGATGCTTAAGGCGTTACATGGTCCTGCTAAGCATATCCGACTTAAGATCGCAAAATACACCTATTCTAGTAACCCTGCAAAATTCTCGCAAAATTTAGATCTCATCTTGCAACATTGTATACGTCTGAAGGCAGTGGTGTATTAAGGTTTTGTGCTGCCCTAGGCCTGACTAAACTTGGGCACCCCCTAATTTAAATAAGACCCACCCCTTCCTGTAAAGGGCACACCCTTTCCTGTTTATGACCCGCCCTGTCATCTGTGAACCACAACCACAGTCTATCAGTGCAACCTCATCAGTTCCCATAAATTCAGCCTCATCAGTGCAGCCTTATCAGTGCTTATCAGTGCAGCCTCATTACTGCCCATCAGTGTCCCTTATCACAGCATATCAGTGTGTCCCTTATCACAACAAATCAGTGCGGCCCCATCCGTGGCCACCAGAGCTGCCTTATCAGTGCAGCTCCATCAGTGCAGCTTATTAGTGCCGCCTCATCATTGGCCATCAGTGCAGCCTATTAGTGCCCATCAGGGCAGCATATCAGTGCTGCCCCATCAGTGAAGCTCATCAGTGCTGCCTCATGCCCATCAGTGCAGCCTCATCAGTACCCATCAGTGAAGTTTATCAGTACCCACCATTGCCGCATCATCAGCGGCCATCATTGCAGCCTACTAGTGCCCATCAGTGCAGCATATCAGTGCCCATCAGTGCAGCTTATCAGTGCCACCTCATCAATGGCCATCAGTACAGCCTTATCAGTGCCCATTAGTACAGCCTTATGTCACTGGATTAGTAAGATTACTCATTTCTTTTAGGATATTTGGACTTGTATTTGATGCCACTGATTGTAATCATTGGATTATTTCACTTATTTGTGTAATGACTAGGAAACCCAGAGTCTTTATACAAATAAGTGAAAAAATCAGTGGCAGCAAACACAAGTCCAAATATCTTATAAGATTGGAGTAATCTTACTAATCCAGTGACATATTGTGATAGCACATATGAGGTGAGCAGGACCAAAATATTATTGCCATTGTATACAATTAAAAGTCGTAATTGTATATGATGTAATTCAATATGCTCGCTCAAGCAAGGACAAGGATTTAAAAAAAAAAATGAAATTATATTATTGACATGATGCCTGCCATACCTGGGGGGGGGAGCGTGGACGGAACATTAGGCTGCAGTGCCACACTTATTAGCATTGGCAGCCGTCGGGCCAGTTGTATTAAGTGTGGTCAGCGGCCTGGGGTCTGTCTGAATGTCCTCACCGGCTGGTATTATCATACTGGCAGGTAGCAGTGTGACCGCTTTATGGGGCTTCCAGACTGATTTGCCTCCTGGACCCTTTTTTTTGTGCGGGGTGCAGCTTTTCTCTGCCCCCCTGCAAAGTGCTGCCCTAGGTCTGGGCCTTGTTGGCTTTGCCAAGATACAGCACTGTCTGAAGGTGAATTAGACCCTAACGCAGCCACCTCTTTTTTTTCTAATGAAAACCTTCTTTCTGCTACTCAAATGGAATTGATGGAGGCTCCCATTATGCAGAGTGAAATTCTGGAGGTTATTAAAACTTTAAAACGTAATAAGAGACCAGGCCCTGATGGGTTCTCTGCACTTTACTACCAAACTTTTTTATCCATTTTTAGCCCCTCTTCTATCCAATGCTTTTAACTCTCTTCTTCATGGTACTTCTCTAGGTAGGGACATCTCACAGCTACTATCTGTATGATTCCTAAACCCCATGTAGACGATTCCATCTGGTCTAATTATCAACCTCCTTATTGAATTCGGATATTAAAATCCTAGCTAAAATCATTGCTCAGAGACTAAATAACTTTATTGGTGAGACAATTCATCGTGATCAAACAGGCTTTATACCCAGGTGCCAAAAAGGTGACACTATTCGGCGTGCTATCTTATTGTCTCACATTGTTAAAAAACGGCGTATCCCTACATGTTTTCTCTCGTTGGATTTCAAAAAAGCATTTAATGCTATCTCTTGGTCCTACATGAATTTCACCCTTCGTTAATGGGGCTTTGGACCCCATTTCTTGACCTGGGTGGCTGCCTTATACAATAAACCTAGAGCCTACATTAAATATGCAGGCTTTAAATCGGATACTTTTCAACGGGGAACACGTCAAGGTTTTACTTTATCACCTCTACTTTTCGCCCTACTCATTGAACTGTTGGCCCAACATATTAGATTAAATACCTCCATCAAAGGTATGGAGCTGGGGGGTCACTACCACCACAAATTATGTCTATTTGCTGACAATGTACTTGTATTTCTCTCCTCCCCACATATTTCTGCACCCAATCTTATTAACACTCTTAGGCCCCTTTCACACAGGGCGGACCGTTCAGATCCGCCTGTCCGTTTTTTTGGCGGATCTGAACGGTCCCACCATGCATCTCTATGGGGGATCGGATGTCAGCGGAGACATGTCCGCTGACACCCGATCCGATCCGTCAAATCTGGACGGATGGAAACCCTATTTTCCATCCGTCCATCGGATCGGATCGGATGAGAACGGACCGACGGTCCGTTCCCATCCGATTCCCCCCATAGAGATGCATGGGGAACTGACAGCTGTGTCTCTGCACACAGCGCGGAGACACAGCTGTCCTCCTGCTGCTCAGCGGGGGATCGGCGGCTCGATCCCCCGCTGAGAAAAAAACGGAATCCGTCCGACGGACGGATAGTGTGAAAGGAGCCTTAAAGAGTTTTGCCACATTTCGGGCCTACAGGTATATTTTCACAAATCTACAGCTTTGAGCATCTCATTATCTGACAGTGAGTTCAGTCTTGCTCAATCAGCTTTACCCTTTTCATGGTCCCCACACCACCTTTCATATCTTGGCATTAAACTCACAGATTGCACTTCTACCATATTTTCAGCCAATTACACCGCTTTGTTGAAGAAAATAACTGACCTTTTAAAGTTCAGGGCCTCTCTCCCAATTTCTTGGATTGGAAAGATTAGCGCTGTCAAAATGTCAATTCTTCCCAAACTCCTTTATTTGTTTAGAGTTCTCCCGATCTCGGTACCGGCCCAGTTTTTCCACGTCTTACAGTGTAGAGCTTTCTTATTTACATGATTTCCCGGGTCTACTTTGTTTCTTCCCAAAGTCCGTGGTGGACTAGGTTTTCCTAACTTTGTTCCGTATTACAGGGCTGCCCAGATTGCCCCCGTTACCAAATATCATGCCACTAAATAAATTCCACTTTGGGTAGCTATTGAATCTACCGAACTTGATCCCCATTCAGCATCCAACCTCCTCTGGTTGAATCCTAAATCTCGTCCACCTGCTCTGAACCCAATTAATAAATACACCCTTTCAATCTGGGATAATGTGAAAACCACACATGGACTTCAGTCTGCACATAACCCCCTTCTTTCCTTCTTACTAAATCCATTATTCTATCCTGCCTGGGTTTCCCCAAGATCTTTCCGCAATTGGACCACCACCGGTCTAACTCGCTTGTATAACATGGCCTCTCCCTCAGGCCTATTACCTTTCCCGAATCTATGTGAATTTTTTCACTTGCCCAACTCTGAAATATTCCGTTATTTGCAAATCAAAAATTGTTATTCTGCGCACACGTCTAGAGATGTCCCTTTGCATCAGCTATCGCCCTTCGAACATATATGCTATACAGAGCCTCATGCCAGAGGCTTAATTTCAAAATTGTACCTGCAATTACTTACCAAATCTGATATTGGTCCCCCAACATATGTGGCAAAATGGGAATCCGATTTAGGTCGCACCTTAAATGACACAATATGGTTGGACATCTGGACTAATACCAAATCCTCCTCCACAAACACTGTTGCGGTTGAAGCCTTCTAAAAGGTCCTTATGCACTGGTATCTGGTTCCTGCCAGGATTGCCAAATTTGCTCCTGACCATTCGGGACTCTGCTTTTGCGGCTGTACAGAGTTAGGCACACACCTACATACTTGGTGGCATTGTAATGTCACCTCATTTTGGGGTAAGATCTTTGATCTATTAACATTTGATATATATATATATATCTCAATATTTGATCTATTAACATAGACTCTGACCTATCCCCCATGAAATTTGGACGATCATAAATGTGTTGTAAGAGGAGAATTGATAAAACTGGGGGCGGAAAAAGAGAAAGAGAAAACCCTTAACCACTTTACCACTAGAGCATTTTGCTGTCTTACGTCTGGGCCACTTTTTGTGCTTCGGCACTGCGCGACTTTAACTGACAATGGTGCGGTCATGCAATGTGGTACCCAAACGAAATTTATGTTCTTTTTTTCCCACAAACAGAGCTTTCTTTTGGTGGTATTTGATCACCTGTGCGATTTTAATTTTTTTCGATATTAATAAAAAAAGAGCGAAAATTTTGCAAAAAAATGACATTTTCAACTTTGTCTTTTAAAAAATATCCAATATACTCAATTTATGTCATTTTTTTGGCCAAAATATATTTAGCTACATGTCTTTGACAAAAAAAAATTCAATGAGCGTATTTTTATTGGTTTGCGCAAAAGTTATAGCGTCTACAAACTATGGTGTAAATACTGAAATTTACACAGCTTTAATTTCTGACTGCCTAGCTCATTTCATGAAGTGCTAAAATGGCAGGGCAGTACAAGACCCCCCCAAATTACCACTTTTTGGAAAGTAGACATCCTAAGGAATGTTCTGAGAGGCATGTTGAGCTCATTGAATATTTCATTTTTTTGCCACAGGTGTTTGAAAAATAACTAAAAAAAAAATATTTTTTTTTTTACACAAAGTTGTCATTTAAATTTATATATTGCTCACACATGCCATGGGTATATGTGTAATTACACCCCAAAATACATTCTGCTGCTTCTCCTGAGTACAGGGATACCACGTATGTGAGACTTTTTGGGAGCCTAGCTGTGTACGGGACCTCGAAACCAATCACAACCATCAGAATTTCAAAGGGCGTACATTTTTCATTGCATTTTCTCACTACCTATAACGGTTTAGGACAACACAAAGTTGTCACTAAAAGATACATTTCTCACACATGACATGGGTATATGTGGAATGACACCCCAAAATACATTCTGCCGCTTCTCCTGAGTATGGGGATACCCCATGTGTGAGACTTTTTGGGAGCCTAGCTGTGTACGGGACCCCGATAATCAATCCCCATCTTTAGGTTTTCTAATGGCGTAAATTTTTGATTTTACTCCTCACTACCCATCACAGTTTTGGAGGCCCTGAAATTTCAAGATAGCACAAACCCCCCCCCCCCAAATGACCCCATTTTGCAAAGTAGACACCCCAAGCTATTTGCTGAGAGGCATGGTGATTCCATAGAATATTTTATATTTTGCCACAAGTTCCGGGAAATATATTATTATTATTTTTATTTTTTTACACAAAGTTGTCACTAAATGATATATTTCTCACACATGCCATGGGTATATGTGAAATGACACCCCAAAATACATTCTGCTGTTTCTCCTGAGTACAGGGATACCCCATGTGTGAGACTTTTTTGCAGTCTAGCCGAGTACAGGCCCCCGAAAATCAATCACCACTTTCAGGCTTTCCAAGGGCGTAAATTGTTGATTTCACTCCTGACTACCTATCACAGTTTCGGAGGCCATGAAATGCCAAGACAGCACAACCCCCTCCCAAATGACCCCTTTTCTGAAAGTAGACACCCTAAGCTATTTGCAGAGAGGCATGTTGGGTGTTTTTCAGATCTCACTTTTTGTCACAAATTTTTGGAAATTGAAAAAAGAGGAATAAAAATGCATTTTCCTGTTTTTTCTTCATTTTCCAAAAAAAATGAGAGCTGCAAAATACTCACCATGCCTCTCAGCAAATAGATTGGAGTGTTTACTTTGCAAAATGGGGTTATTTGGGGGGGTTTTGTGCCATCTTGGCATTTCATGGCCTTCAAAAGTGTGATAGGTAGTAAGGAGTGAGATCAACAATTTACGCCCTGTCATTTTCCTGAAACTTAGGGCAAAATGTAAAATACTCCATGGACTCAATATGCCTCTCAGCAAATAGCTTTGGGTGTCTACTTTCAAAAAAGGGGTCATTTGGGGGGTGTTTGAACAGTCCTGACATTTTATGCTCAATTTTAGCAACACATCACCCACTCTTCTAACCACTTGAAAACCAAGCCTTTTCTGTGACTTTTTGTTTACATGAAAAAATATTTTTTTTTACAAGAAAATTACTTTAAACCCCCAAACATTATATATTTTTTTAAAGCAGAGGCCCTACAGAACAAAATGGTGGATGTTGCAATTTTTTTTGTCACACGGTATTTGCGCACACATTTTCCAAACGCAATTTTTGCGTACAAAAAACACGTTTTTTATATTTAATGCAGAAACACACTATATAATTCCAAATTCTTTGGTAAAATTTAAAAGATGATCTTATGCCGAGTACATAGACACCTAACATGAAATGCTTTAAAAATTGCGCACGCCCTTGCCGCGGCAACAAACTACGTACGGTTTTAAAAGCCTTTAAAAGTCTTTACAGGTTACCACTTTGGACTTACAGAGGAGGTCTACTGCAAGAATTACTGCCCTCGACCTGGTGTTCGTGGCGATACCTCACATGCATGGTGCAATTGCAGTTTACATATGACACTAGACCAACGCTTGTGTGCGCATTTGCGCGCAGCATCTTCCAACCTCTTTTGGCCGATCCAACAATCACCTAGAAAGGGAAATACTGGCCTCCAACCTCCCCTATAGCCAGTCCAACACACGCCTAAGAAAAGTAGCATCTTCCAACCTCTTCTTTTGGCTGATCCAACAATCACCTAGAAAGAAAAATACTGGCCTCCAACCTCCCCTGTAGCCAGTCCAACACACACCTAAGAAAAGTAGCATCTTCCACCCTCTTTTGGAACTACGTACGGTTTTATAAGCCTTTAAAAGTCTTTACAGGTTACCACTTTGGACTTACAGAGGAGGTCTACTGCAAGAATTACTGCCCTCGACCTGGCGTTCGCGGCGATACCTCACATGCATGGTGCAATTGCAGTTTACATATGACACTAGATCAACGCTTGTGTGCGCATTTGCGCGCAGCATCTTCCAACCTCTTTTGGCCGATCCAACAATCACCTAGAAAGGGAAATACTGGCCTCCAACCTCCCCTATAGACAGTCCAACACACGCCTAAGAAAAGTAGCATCTTCCAACCTCTTCTTTTGGCTGATCCAACAATCACCTAGAAAGAAAAATACTGGCCTCCAACCTCCCCTGTAGCCAGTCCAACACACACCTAAGAAAAGTAGCATCTTCCACTCTCTTTTGGAACTACGTACGGTTTTAAAAGCCTTTAAAAGTCTTTACAGGTTACCACTTTGGACTTACAGAGAAGGTCTACTGCAAGAATTACTGCCCTCGACCTGGCGTTCGCGGCGATACCTCACATGCATGGTGCAATTGCAGTTTACATATGACACTAGACCAACGCTTGTGTGCGCATTTGCGCGCAAGCACAGGGGGACAGGGGGGCTTGATTTTTTTTTTTATTTGCTTTTCTATGTTATTTTGACACCTTTTCTTTCATTTTTTTTATCATTTTTATTGTTATCACGGTGAATTAAAATTTCCCCTATGATAGCAATCTGTAGTGACAGGTACTCTTTTTAAAAAAAAGTGGGGTCTTTTAGACTAGATCTTTCCTCTGACCACACCAAAATTGGTGTGATAAAATACTTTCCCAATTTCCCAATGGCGCTGTTTATTTCTGGCGAAACAGAAGTCATGAATTGCTCGTAGCTTCCGATATCTTAGGCCATAGAGATGATTGGAGCCATTCTCGTCTCCAATCAGCTCTATGGTTAGATGATTGAACCACCGGCTGAACTCTCGGGTTAACCGGTGGGACAGGAGAGCCCGAGTAAAACCACGGAAGGCTGCGGAAGGCGGCGGTGGGGGGGGGGAGTCCCCTCCCACTGTATGTAAAAGCAGTCTAGCTGCCAATTACCTGCTAGGATTGCTAGGATTGCTTTTACATGTAAGCCGACCGCTGGCTGTAAAAAATGATACCAAGATGATGCCTAAATCTGCAGGCATCATCCTGGTATAACCACTCAAAGTCCAGCAACGTAGCAGTACATTGCTGGTCCTTGTTTGGCATATAGGTTTTTTTTTTTTCATGCAGCCTGTGGGCTGAACAAAAAAAAAGAGAACCTATCAGAAATCAGCACAGGAATAATGCGTAGTATTACTCATCATTAACCGCCCAAACAACCACCCACTGAATTTAATGATGGGTATACACGACACTATCCACGTATACCAAAATAGGATTTTAACTGCAGTGCTGAAATCAGAAAATCACCACAGCTGCTATCAGCAAAGGTATCCATATATGCTGAGCGCAAACACTGTTTGTGTCAGAATATATAAAATCAATGCGTGGTAGCCGACGAGTACCTGCAAGAGAAACAGGTCACAAAAGAATGAAAAAACAAACAAAGGACATTAAAAGTACAGTAGGAAGTGTAGAAGAACATAAAAAATGACTGAGACGACAACTATTTTTGGCTTTTATGTATTATTTTTTTTTTTTTTCTTCAAACGTCGAGTTCCAGGTTCCAGGTTCGGGTCTCTCAAAATGACGATAGCCATCGAACATCTTTTGAGACCCTGTGTAAATGTGCCCTAAACTGTGCCGTGCTGTACCCTACGCTAATAATCCAGTAGTGTGTGGTAGCGACGGAAACAGTCACCGTTGCAAAGACCAGGTTGGTCAGGACAGTCGGGACAATAATTCCGGGTGTCACACCTAAATCCGCGCTTGCTGCAGACACGGCATCTTTTTTGGGGGTATCTTTGTTTAGGGGTACTCGGGAGGTATTGCGGAAAATGCCTCACATGCAGCCGGCTCACTGCATCTGGTTGGGGAAGTTGGGCAGGAGCACCAGCTGGATACAGGAGGGCTCTGATTATCTCTTCTTGGAATTGAAAGAAGGATAATGTTCCGGCAGACGCTTTGTATAACACAAAAGCGTTGTAAACAGCCAACTGAAATAGGTATACAGACGCTTTTTTGTACCAGCGTCTGGCCTTACGGGCAATTAAGTACGGTCCCATCATCTGGTCGTTGAAGTCCACCCCTCCCATTTTACAGTTATAGTCGTGGACACAGAGGGGCTTCTCAACAACAACACCGGAGACCGTAGTAATTTGGACTGCCGTGTCTGGGTGAATGGAGGACAGCACGTAAACGTTTCGTTTGTCCCTCCACTTCACTGCAAGCAATTCCTCGCACCTCAAGCAGGCTCTCTCCCCCGAGCTCAGTGGGGCATTTACTAGCCGTTGGGGGAAGCCCCGGCGATTAGAGCGCACGGTGCCACAAGCGCCAATTTGCAATTGAAAGAGGTGTCTAAAAAGTGGCACGCTTGAATAGAAATTGTCCACGTACAAGTGGTACCCCTTTCCGAATAAGGGTGACATCAAGTCCCAAACTATCTTGCCGCTGCTCCCTATGTAGCCTGGGCAGTCAGGGGGCTCCACAGTGCTATCTTTTCCCTCATAGACACGGAAATTAACTGTATAGCCTGTGGCCCTGTCACAAAGCTTATACAACTTGACCCCGTATCTGGCACGCTTGCTGGGGAGGTACTGTTTGATAGCAAGGCGACCAGTAAACTTAATCAGGGACTCGTCAATGCAGACATCTTGTTGGGGGGTAAACAAGGCTGCGAACCGCTGATTGAAGTGGTCTATGAGGGGCCGAATTTTGTGGAGCCGATCATATTCAGGGTCTCCCCGAGGACTACAGAGTTCATTGTCGTTGGAATGCATGAACCGAAATATTTGTTCGTATCGAATCCTGGACATAGCAGCAGAGAACACGTGCATTTGATGAATTGGGTCAGTGGACCAATATAACCGCAATTCATTCTTTCTTGTAATGCCCGTGTTGAAGGAAAGGCCCAGAAAGGTTTTAAACTCTTGAATCGTAATAGGATTCCAGGCGAATGGTCTGGCAAGGGGTGAATTTGGGTTGGCGGCGATGAATTGTTGAGCGTACAAATTTGATTGGTCCACAATAGATCTGAAAAGATCTTCAGTGAAAAACAGCTCAAAAAATTTATGGGATTAAAACCAGCTGTTTCCACTTGGATTCCAGGTTGGGCGGTGAATGGGGGAAGTACTGGCGCTGTGGAATCTGTGGGCTGCCAATTAGGATATGCCAGCGCTTCAGGGAGGACACTATGGGCTCTACGGGCCTGTCTTCGGATACGCGGTGGCTACGGGCCACGACTCGTGCTAGCCACTGCACCAGCTTCAACTGCACTCAGGTGACTCGCCACGTCACCAGGTGATACTGCAGTGCTGGTTGAAGGTCCAGGATGTACTAGGCCACTCGTGCTTGCCAGTTCACGAGAAGTGTGAGCAGCACTAGTACTGGCACTCTGCTGCATACGAGAAACTCCCAGTTCTTGCAAGTCAGCAACTCCAGAATGGGGTCAGGTACGCCTGACCCTAGCAGGGACCCCTCTGTCGGAGCTATCTGTCAGGGAGCCGCTGCTGTCATCTGGTTCGTATACTGACCCTGATTCTGACAGTGAGGCTTACCCATCGCTCTCACGTGCCGTGGTCAGTATTTCGTAGACCTCTTCACCACTGTACCAACGTTTTGTCATTTTAGTAACTAAATTTACCGGTACAGTAGTGCGACTACTAGGTAATAAAAGCACCTGGTTGTCGAGGACTATTTGGTCGCTACAAAAAAAAACTGCTAGTGCTAACAGAGATCAGGCCTGACTCTGCTAACGCAGCGGTTTTGTGTGATTTGTGTTTTTTGGAAGTGTCAGTAATCTATTGATTACTACACTTGCCTGGGTAAGGTGGTCTGGGCAAGGGGGCTAAACGCAGGTGCTAGCAGGAATCAGTGCTGATTGTGCAAACACTGCGTTTGGGGAACACTAAATTATGGGGACGCTAGTATAGTTCTGATCAGATCAGATATTGATCTGTTCAAACACTATACTGGTAATGGAGGTGTGTGTGTGTGTGTGTATGTGTGTTAGTGTACTTGACTCTAACTGACGCTAAGTAACGGTGGTGTAGTGGGACCCTGACGCTAACTAGCTAGCCTAAGTTGTGTCACCCGTGACGCTAATACAGTGATCGGTAATCACTGTATATAGTGAACACTGTGACAGGGAAGTGAAGGGGTTAAACTGGGGGAGATCAAGGGGTTAAACCCTTATAGGGGATAGATGGCAGGTGGCCTAAACCTATTCGGGCCTAGCGCAAGCGCAAATTAGGGTCACAAGTGACACTAAATACAGTGATCAGTAGTTATCTGATATACTGTATATATTAGTGCACTGTGTGATAGGGAGTGAAGGGGTTAACTGCGGGAGATCAAGGGGTTAAGCCTTTATAAGGGATAGATGGCGGGTGCCTAAACCTATTTGGGCTTAGCCCAAATTAGGGTCACAAGTGACACTAAATACAGTGATCAGTAGTTATCTGATTTACTGTATATATTAGTGCACTGTGTTATAGAGAGTGAAGGGGTTAACTGGGGAAGATCAAGGGGTTAAAAGTTTTTTAGGGGATAGGTGGCGGGTGCCCTAACCCTATTTGGGCCTAGCGCAAGCGCAAACTACGCTCACAAGTGACACTTATACAGTGATCAGTAAACTATCTGTATACCACTGTATATAGTGTTCACTGTAAGGGGTTTGGGGGTGATCAGGGGGTGATCAGAGGTGATCAAGGGGTAAATGTGCCTATGTGAGGTGTGTCAGTGTAGTGCTTAGTGGAACTCACGTTTTTGATGTCTCTCTGTCTTATCCTGGAACCGAAAGGACTCCAGGAGGGACAGTGACATCACTTCCCCTGCCTGTGTTTACATTACACAGACAGGGGACAGATTGCCATTGGTTGGGACCGATCGCCAGACACTGACCAAAAATCATTGGTCAGTATCTGGTGATTGATCGGTTCCCTACCGAATGCCATCAGAATCGGCACCCGCAGCGCACGGGAGTGCGCTCTGGGAGCCGAGAACGCGCCGACGTAGGTCTACGTGACTAGATGGGATCGTGCCACTTTGCCGCAGTAGTACTACGGTACTCAGTGGTAAAGTGGTTACACAGGCACAGGAGGTTCTGCCATTGGTCAGAACCGATTAGCAGGTCCAGGCAATAAAGATTGATTGATTCTGAAACTAATCCGATCACTGTGGGAAGGGCGGGCGGGAATCACATACAGGCATGTGATTTTGTGCAGCCGGGCTGCCCTGCTGCAGTAAAAGTACGTGGGGCGGTCCAGAACAGGAGACTTCTAGCAAGAACGTTGAGGGCATGTGGCCTGATATGAAAATTGTGGCATGCGGTTCCCCTTAAAATCCACACCAGACCCTAAGGGTCTGGTATGAAATAAGGGGGGGGGTACCCTAACACTGTTTTTTTTTTATTTATTTTTTTATTTTAATGCTGGCAATTGCATGGTTGAGTCATGGTTGTTATGGACGCCGCGGCCTCCCAGTCCTTAACAACCAGCTATTGTGAATATACAAAGTTAAAGCTGAAGATATTAAATAAAACGGTGTGGGCCCCCCCCCCCCAAAAAAAAAAAGAAATCTATACCAGACCCTTATCTGAGCATGCAGGTCAAAAAAAGGGGAGGACGAGCGACCACTCCTGAACTATGCCAGACCACATGCCCTCAACATGGGGACAAGGTGCTTTGGGGTAGCCCCCCCTGCCCCAAGGCACCCCCCCCATGTAATGTTGAGGGCATATGGCCTGGTATGGTTCAGGAGGGGTAGGGGAGCGCTCGCTCCTCCCCCTCTTTCGTGACCTGCTGAGCTGCATGTTCGGATAAGGGTCTGGTATGTATTTTTTTTTGGGGGGGGGTGACCCAACACTTTTTTTTTTCAATTTGGTGTAGGGTTCCCCTTAAAACCAATACCACCCCTAAGCTTTATTTATTTTTTTTAATGTAAATGCTGACACACACTGGTTTGTGTATATTCTGCTGCAGTGGCGTAACTAGAACCTTCAGGGCCCCGATGCAAGAAACCATAAAGGGCCCCCCGAGCGGTGCCCTTCCCTCCCAGCCTGGTGGCGGAACGCCAGGGCCGGTCGCAAGTGCAATGTTTGTGTGGTAGTTCTGCCAATGGTGTCAGTAGTTTTTTATTTTAATTACATTTTTCTAGAATTTGCTTAAGGGCTCTTTCACACGGTCTGCCTCCGTAGGCGGATCCGTGCTGCTCAGCGGGATCGATCCGCCAATCCCCGCTGAGCCGGGGATGACAGCTCCGTCTCCGCTTGCAGTGCGGAGAGGGAGGTGAGCTCCAGTGTTAATTTGGTCGACTAAAACCGACTAAAACGTTTTCGTCGACTAAATGAACACAATTTTAGTCGACTAAAATACGACTAAAACTAAAACAATTCAGATGACTAAAATACGACTAAAACTAAAATGGCATTTTAGTCATAAGACTATAACTAAAACTAAATTGAAATTTGCTTCCAAAATTAACACTGGTGCATGCTCAAAGCTTAATACCATAAATAATAACATATTAGATTTTTCACTCCAGGACCAGCAGTAGTATATAATGAGTTTGAAAATTGTAGAGAAATGCTTAAATAATGCATTACAAATTACAATTGAACTACACCCATTCGATTATAGATGACTAAAATGAGTTTTAGTCGACTAAAATGTACTGGAGTTTTAGTCGACTAAATACGACTAAAACTAAAACACTTGCAGAAGACTAAGATGGGACTAAAACTAAAATGCCATTTTAGTCCTAAGACTAAGACTAAAACTAAATTGAAATTTGCTGCCAAAATGAACACTGGTGAGCTCCCACTGCTCTCTATGGGGGATCGGATGAGAGCGGACCGCCTGTCCGCTCTCATCCGATCCGATCCCTGAACGGATGGAAAAATAGAGTTTCCATCTGTCCAGATTTCACAGACAGGATCGGATACGGATGGCAGCATCCGCTGCCCCATAGAGCTGCATGGAGGATCTGATCAGATCTGCCTAAAAAACTGACAGGCGGATCTGATCGGATCGCCGGTGTGAAAGAGCCCTTATTCATTTTTTTTTTTACAATATGGATGGTAGGAAGATGACAGGGGGATTAAGATGACAGGGGGTGGGATGGTGGGAAGATGACAGTGGGTGGGATGGTAGGAAGATGACAGGGGTGGGATGGTAGGAATTTCACATACACCCCCCCAGCTTTACACACCCCTCCATCTCCATACACCCCCCCAGCTTCATACACCCCTCCATCTCCATACACCCCCCCCCTGCTTCACACACCCCTCCATCTCCATACCCCCCCAGCTTCACACACCCCTCCATCTCCATACCCCCCCCCCAGCTTCACACACCCTTCCATCTCCATACACCCCCCCAGCTTCACACACCCCCCATCTCCATACACCCCCCCCCCCAGCTTCACACACCCCTCCATCTCCATACACCCCCCCTGCTTCACACCCCCCCCAGCTTCACACACCCCTCCATCTCCATACCCCCCCAGCTTCACACACGCCTCCATCTCCATACCCCCCCAGCTTCACACACCCCTCCATCTCCATACACCCCCCCAGCTTCACACACCCCTCCATCTCCATACAACCCCCCCCCCCAGCTTCACACACCCCTCCATCTCCATACACCCCCCCCCAGCTTCACACACCCCTCCATCTCCATACACCCCCCCTGTCCATATTTCACAGACAGGATCGGATACGGATGGCAGCGGGTGTCAGCGGAGGTGTCTCCGCTGACATCCGCTGCCCCATAGAGCTGCATGGAGGATCCGATCAGATCCGCCTAAAAAACTCACAGGCGGATCTGATCGAATCGCCCATGTGAAAGAGCCCTTATTCATTTTTTTTTTACAATATGGATGGTAGGAAGATGACAGGGGGATGAAGATGAAAGGGGGTGGGATGGTGGGAAGATGACAGTGGGTGGGATGGTAGGAAGATGACAGGGGTGGGATGGTAGGAATTTCACATACACCCCCCCCAGCTTTACACACCTCTCCATCTCCATACACCCCCCAGATTCACACACCCCTCCATCTCCATACACCCCCCCTGCTTCACACACCCCTCCATCTCCATACCCCCCCAGCTTCACACACCCCTCCATCTCCATACCCCCCCCCAGCTTCACACACCCCTCCATCTCCATACACCCCCCAGCTTCACACCACCCCCCCATCTCCATACACCCCCCCTAGCTTCACACACCCCCTCCATCTCCATACACCCCCCTGCTTCACACACCCCTCCATCTCCATACACCCCCCCAGCTTCACACACCCCTCCATCTCCATACACCCCCCCCTGCTTCACACCCCCCCCAGCTTCACACACCCCTCCATCTCCATACCCCCCCAGCTTCACACACCCCTCCATCTCCATACACCCCCCCAGCTTCACACACCCCTCCATCTCCATACACCCCCCCCAGCTTCACACACCCCTCCATCTCCATACACTCCCCCCCAGCTTCACACACCCCTCCATCTCCATACACCCCCCCCTGCTTCACACCCCCCCAAGCTTTAAACAACCCCTCCATCTCTGCCCCCCTAGCACCATACACCCCCACCCCCCTTGGCGACCCCTGCGACCCCTGTATGTCCACCCCTGTTCTACTGTCAGTAGGGCATACCACTGACAGCAGATGAGTCATGTTCCCAATTCCCCAATTCCATCTCCTAGTGCAAATCTCCTTGCTTTAGTCTATTTTCTGGATGGCTCTCCATTTGTTGCTCACAAATGAAAAGCCATTGAAGAGCTTCTGATCCTTGGCTGAAATTGTTGTTTCCCCTCCTGTAAGCTCTTCCAGCTTTGTTGTCTTCCTTGTTAATTTTCTGAGGCTCTGAAAAATAAAAATAAAGAGAACAATTAGACCCATAAATGAATAGAAGGAATCCCTCTATGACCTCTGTGGACAATCTCACTCTCTATGTGCCATCCAAGTCCATACGATTGTGAGATGTCAAAAACCAGTGACCACTGATGATAAACAAGAATATGGATCTTCACTATTAGAGTTGTGCACACTAACTTATGAAAAGTTTATATATTTGTCCCCTTTTTTCACTTTACTGGCTTCTCCTGAGTCTTCAGACTGGGAGTTGGAGTGAGAGCTGACCTGAGGTCTGCCACTTAGTGCCCCCAACCCAGGCTCTCAAACTGATGAGACAGACTCAAAGTAAAGATAAGGTAGGAAATAACAATGCTGCACAATTTTATTAAGTGAAGAAGGAACGAGATACTCTCAAGGCTTATTTAAGGGTAATCCTATTCCAACAAATCTCTAAAAAGAAAAAAATTACTCAAGATTGGGAGTTAAAAGTAATGAGGGAAGTGACGGAAACAGAAAAACTTTATGTAGAAGATCCCTAATCAGATAATCTAGGTAAGTGGTCAGAGGCACAACAGATCTACCGAACAGCATTAATAAAGAAAGCAGAGAATAGAAGATTTTTCTTGAGACAGGCACACTATGAGGGAGGTGAAAACACTGGGCACATTGCTGTCTCTCCGGGCTAGGTCCCAGGACGCCAGAGCTAATGCTCTGGGGTCTATGGGGCCCGGGCCAGGGGAGTGACCATGTACCCAGTGGAAATTCTGGGTATTTTTTGGGAATATTATTCTAATCTTTACAAATCCAGAGTAGGTAAAATAGAGGAAAAAATGGGTGAATTCCTTGGAGGTTTAGTTATTCCACACCTTTGAGAGGAAGATAGGGTATTTTTGGATCAGTCTATTACTATTAAGGAATTACAAGCGGCAGTAATGAGTTTGCCTGGTCATAAGGCACCCGGGCCAGATGGATTGCCAAATGAAATTTATAGGGAATATGGGGAGGTATTAATTCCAGAGTTACTACAAGCGCTGAACGAGGCAGTAGAAAAGGAGAGACTCCCACTATCTATGACAGAGGCAACGATTATAGTGATTCCAAAAGAAGGGAAAGATCCCCTTCAACCCACGTCATAGAGGCCGAACTCCTTGTTATGTACAGACGTTAAATTGTTGGCAAAGGTCTTAGCGAATAGACTTACTAAAATAATTCACACCATAATACATTCGGATCAATGTGGACTTATGCCAGATAGATCTACAGCAATAAATATAAGGAGATTGTTTCTAAATTTGCTAAGACCAACTGAGGAGATGGGGTCAAGAGTGGTGCTGTCCCTCGACGCTATCAAATCGTTTGACAGCGTCAAATGGCAATACATGTGGGAGGTGCTGGCAGCCTTTAATATAGGTCCTGGCTTTATAAAATGGGTGAAATTGCTATATACCAACCCAAGGACAAAAGTTAAGATTAATGAAAAAATATCAGAGTGCTTTCCACTCTTTCGAGGCATGAGACAGGGCTGTCCGCTGTCCCCGTTGCTGTTTGCATTGGCGGTGGAGCCGGTGGCCATAGCCATGAGGACAGCAGAAGATGTCAGAGGCTTCAGGAGAAAGGAATTTGAGGAAAAAATCTCGCTGTATGCGGATGATGTCCTTTTTTTTCCGGGAGATGCAAATTACTCATTGTGTGCTGCAATGCATATTGTAGAGAAATTTGGAGAGATACCGGGAATCTCCATTAACTAGGAGAAATCAGTTCTTCTCCAAGTGGATGGATTAGAACAGGAGTTGCCCGAGTGTGCCAGGCATTTACAGATAGTGGAGGGATTTAAATACTTGGGTGTAAATGTCATGATAAATCCCAAATTGTATATCCAAAAAAATCTAGAAGCTCTAATAGAATAATTTAAGGGAAAATGCAAGATGTGAAATAGACTTCCTCTATCAGTAGTGGGTTGTTGTAGCTTGATAAAAATGGTGTGGTTGCCTTAGTTGTTTTTTTATACTACAGAACTCACCAATATGGATTCCAGGGGTATGGTTTGGGAAATTGGAAACTCTCTTTAGAAATCTGATATGGAGAAAAGGGCAAGCCAGAATTAGGCTGAGAATACTGTAGCTGCCAAGGGATAGGGGGGTATTGCAGTTCCGCACCCTTGGAGTTATTTCTTGGCAGCTCAGCTTCAACAGATGGGGGGTTGGGAAATAGGCAGCAATGCTACTAGTTATAGTTCTCGGGCTTTGTTGGCCTGTACCCCACATACATCTTTAATTGAAGCTCTAGAGGCCAACTTATTGGGTGTTAAAAACCAGTGTCCCTCAGTAAAATTAATGATAAAGTTATGGAACATAATTAGAGCTCTATTTCAATAATCCGGATATACCGAATATACTCCCATATAATAAGACATGCATTGTCTATTCAATTTAAAGAGAGTAAGTTGGAATGGATTGGATTACCCTTGTTAAAAATGGTGGTTGAGGCTATCTCATTGAAAGGGATGATATTGAAACTGTATAATAATATCCACCTAAAAGTATTGGAAATAGACTCTCAGTTTATTAGTAGGGGTAAATGAGAAGAGGATGGGGTTACAATAACAGATGCTCAGTGGCAAGATGTGGTTTCCTCGACAGATTTATTGTCTTTATCATCAGCCCCAAGGCTTACACAACTTTATAATATTCATAGGGCATTCTATACACCCAAAAGATTATTCCAATTTGGGTGACGGCCAGATGCATTCTGCCCTAGATGCAGGGCTTCAATAGGAGATCTGATACATATGTTATGGAGGTGCCCCAAGTTATATAGATACTGGGAAGGGGTACTAGATAAAATAAATATGGTATATGAGCTAAACTTGTAAATGGACCCATTACTATGTATACTGGGACATCTGGGGCAGGATGTGGGGCCAAGACCCAAACGGATTGCAGTGATGAGATGCCTATATCAAGCTAGAAAGTGAATTATGTCAAACTGGATAAAATCTAAACCTCCCTTACTAGGGGAATGGCAGAGGAGAATAAATAATATAATTGTGAGGGAAAATATATTTTATAAGAGGCGGGGTAATATAAAAGGATTTGAAAAAATATGGAGAGTATGGATTGATACCCTGGGACCGCTACCTTAGGTTGCAAATGCATAGTAAATCCGTGTTGTGGTTAAATTATTTATGGTTGGTGGGGGGGGGGGGTGTTGTATTGTTAAATATGTTATATTTTTATATATTATATGGAAAGTTTGTATATGGTTAAAAATAAGATATTAAAATAAAGATGAATTGAATTACAAAAAGAGAAGGAATGTTCAGATCCTTTCATAAATCTGGTCAGAACTCTACTTACCCTTCGAAGAACAAAAAGTGGAGACCTCATATTTCCTGTCTCCAGCTTCCTCCAACGTATTCCTTTAAAAAACGGGTCTTCGCGTATGTTGGCAATGGCCTCCTTCCGTTGTTGGTGATCTTTACACAGTAGCTATGGGGAAAACAGAAAATAGAGAAACATAAGATAGCAGTAATGGCACCAAAATGCTAAGAGGCCTATTTATAAAGACCTATGGTTTACGCACACTGCAGGAAATACTCCACATTCCACATGGCGCTGGCAATTCACGTCCTATTAATAAATAGCAGAGGACAATGTGGAGTCTGCGGTGTGTTCTCTACATAATGTTGCAAATAATGTTAGCTCATAGGAGGAGAGGGCTGTCACATGGCCTATGTCAAGGTCATGTGACAGATTTCCTTCACCTCCTAGCACATTTTTTTACAATCAAATCAAACAAATTCATTAGAATGAATGGCGCTTCACTTCCTACAGAGTGCAAACCACATTCTAAAAGTTCACTGGCTCATTGGCTGAGCCTATGTATCTACTTTCCTAGTTATGGAATCACTACTTACCTTGTTTAAAAAGGCCACAAGCTCAGGATCCGCATCCTTCGGGTAGTCCGGCGAATCTTGGCATATGGATTTGCTCAAATCAGATTTACAGAATGGATAATAGGAGAAGGCCATCTCAAATAGAATGATCCCCAGTGGGAAATAGTCCACGGTTTTATCATATGGTATACGGGAAAACATCTGTGGGAAAATCAGAGAAAGAAGGATAAGCATAACAAGTCCAGCTGGAAAACAGCATTAACATTAACAACATTGCTTCACTCAAAAGTTTTCATTTTTTAACTTTCAATGAATTTAAAAGCATCCTACTTTTATATGTAATAGACGATGGGGTTAAGTTGCTAAATCTGGGGAGTGCAAAATCTGGTGCAGCTGTGCATGGTAACCAATCAGCTTCCAGGTTTCTTTTGTCAAAGCTTAAAGAAGTTTTAAAGGTAGAAGGTTTTTTATATTAAAGTAGTTGATAAGCCACTATGTTATGTTAACATCATCCCCTCTGTTAGATTACAAACTGTATCCTAGTGACTGTACTTTTTAAAAAAAAAAGCCGATTTCTACCTGTTTTCATAGCGCTGCTCGGTGCTCACATGACTCCTGGCTCTCTTCTCTCCCCGTCTGACATCTCCAGGGGGCGAAGCCGAAAACATTTTCTAATGTCAGCCAGGGAGGCGGGGGGAAGGAGGAGAGAGCCAGGAGTCACGTGAGTGCCGAGCGGCGCAGTGAAAACAGGTAGAAATCGGCTTTCTTTAATAAAGCACAGGCACTAGGATACAGATTGTAATCAAACAGAGGGGGATGAGGGAAACATAACATTGTTTTTAGCAGCTGGGAGGGGAGCAGAGCGGCGCCAGTGAGAGCTGAAAGGCAGGGAGGGGAGGGGCGAGGAGGACAGAGGGAGACAGAGGGAGACAGAGGAGGACAGTGCAGGGCTGCGGATGACGGAGACACGTACGCTGACCATGGTGTCAGGGCTCAGCAGCCATGATACACAGGGGTCAGTGTACAGGGGGAGGGTAGAAACTGGCAGGATCAGCCAGGTATTTTAGGTGTTACAGGGGGCCAAATGACACAGCACAAGCATTGTGCTGTACATCATGCTTTAGGGGATCAACTTTTTTTTAGGGTAACAAACACTTTAATGCATTCTTTACATTAGGATAAAGAATCTTCTGTGTGCAGCAACCTCTCCAGTACCCCCTTTTACTTACCTGAACCCGATTTCTGTCCAGCAATGTCCACGAGTCCCTCAGCCATTGGGGACTCTCCCTCCTGATTGGCTGAGACACAGCAGCGGCGCCATTGCCTTCCGCAATCAAAGTCAGTCAGCCAATCAGGAGAGAGGGGGGGAGGGGCAGGGGCCGAACGGCAGCTCCGTGCCTGAATGGACACATGGAGCTGCAGCTTAGCTTGGGTGCACCCATAGCAAGCTGCTTGCTGAGGGGGCACTGGACTCGAGATGAGGAGGATCTAGGAACCTCAGGACTGCTTGGGACCCTCAGGGCCATATGAAAGCTAGACTGGACCCCCAGGACTGGATGGGACCCCCTGGGCCATATGGTAGCTGGACAGGACCCCCAGAGCCATATGGTAAGTGGTCAGGACCCTCAAGACTGGACAGCTTCTGAGCTACCCTCCTCTACAAAATCATGATACAATGGAACGTGGGATTTCCAGAGTCAAATCAGGGAACAGATCAGATTTCCTCAAATGTCACTCAGTTATCAGCACATTAAAGAGAACCTGTTACTGTGGCTAAAACCTGCCACAGCTGACACTTCCTTTTCTGTTCAACCTTGAAAATGGTTCCAGAGCAGACCACAGCCCCAGGGCATGCCACACCGCTCCTCAGGGTCACACACATAGGGACCTGCCAACCATAGAACTAGCACTGCTTCTAAGAGTCAATAACTGCTGTCAGTGCCAGATAGGACCCTTGGCTGAGACTGGTAAAGGCCAAACTAACAGGTTCTCTTTAATCTGGTCAATAATTGCCCTGTGTATACAGGTTCTTTATAATCTAGGCCTAATCTGCTTGATACTTGTCTTTATATACAGGTTCAGGCTTAAATTGGTTCTCTTTAACCACTTCCTGACCACCCGCCACCTTTTTACTGCAGCAGGGTGGCTGAGAGAGAAGGACGGTCAGTTGATGTAAACACGGCCGACCGTTCTTCTCCCTGAAATGATCACAGAGGAGCTCATGTGATCCTTCTATATAGGATCACATGTCTCTATGGTCATTTCACAAGCCACATCCCCCCCCCCCCCCCCACAGTTAGAATCACTCCCCTTGGCTCACATTGAACTCATTGATCACCCATAGGGTTAACCTCATCCCTGCCAGTGTCAGTATTATAGTAACAGCATTGATTACTGTAGTAATGTCACTGGTACCCCCAAAAGTGTCAAAAATGTCAGTTAGGGGTCTGATCTGTCCACCGCAATGTTGCAGTCCCGCAAAAAATCGCAGATCGCCGCCATTACGAGTAAAAAAAAAAAAAACAATAAAAATGACATAAATCTTTCCCGTAGTTAGTAGGCGCGATAACTTTTGCGCAAACCAATGAAAATACACTTACTGCGATTTTTTTAAACAAAAATATGTGAAAACAAATTGGCCTAAAATGTTAAAAAAATTTTGATTTAAAAATTTTTTTTGGAGAATGTCATATAGCTAAATGTGAAATATATATATATATATATATACAGTGGGTACGGAAAGTATTCAGACCCCCTTAAATTTTTCACTCTTTGTTATATTGCAGCCATTTGCTAAAATCATTTAAGTTCATTCTTCTTCCTCATGAATGTACACATAGCACCCCATACTGACAGAAAAACACAGAATTGTTGACATTGTTGCAGATTTATTGCAAGGTTACAAAAAGATTGCTGCACTTAAGGTTCCTAAGAGCACAGTGGCCTCCATAATCCTCAAATGGAAGACGTTTGGGACGACCAGAACCCTTCCTAGAGCTGGCCGTCCGGCCAAACTGAGCTATCGGGGGAGAAGAGCCTTGGTGAGAGAGGTAAAGAAGAACCCAAAGATCACTGTGGCTGAGCTCCAGAGATGCAGTCAGGAGATGGGAGAAAGTTGTAGAAAGTCAACCATCACTGCAGCCCTCCACCAGTCGGGGCTTTATGGCAGAGTGGCCCGACGGAAGCCTCTCCTCAGTGTAAGACACATGAAAGCCCGCATGGAGTTTGCTAAAAAACACCTGAAGGACTCCAAGATGGTGAGAAATAAGATTCTCTGGTCTGATGAGACCAAAATAGAAATTTTTGGCCTTAATTCTAAGCGGTAGGTGTGGAGAAAACCAGGCACTGCTCATCACCTGTCCAATACAGTCCCAACAGTGAAGCATGGTGGTGGCAGCATCATGCTGTGGGGGTGTTTTTCAGCTGCAGGGACAGGACGACTGGTTGCAATCGAGGGAAAGATGAATGCGGCCAAGTACAGGGATATCCTGGACAAAAACCTTCTCCAGAGTGCTCTGGACCTCAGACTGGGCCGAAGGTTTACCTTCCAACAAGACAATGACCCTAAGCACACAGCTAAAATAACGAAGGAGTGGCTTCACAACAACTCCGTGACTGTTCTTGAATGGCCCAGCCAGAGCCCTGACTTAAACCCAATTGAGCATCTCTGGAGAGACCTAAAAATGGCTGTCCACCAACGTTTACCATCCAACCTGACAGAACTGGAGAGGATCTGCAAGGAGGAATGGCAGAGGATCCCCAAATCCAGGTGTGAAAGACTTGTTGCATCTTTCCCAAAAAGACTCCTGGCTGTATTAGATCAAAAGGGGGCTTCTACTAAATACTGAGCAAAGGGTCTGAATACTTAGGACCATGTGATATTTCAGTTTTTCTTTTTTAATAAATCTGCAACAATTCTGTGTTTTTCTGTCAGTATGGGGTGCTATGTGTACATTCATGAGGAAGAAGAATGAACTTAAATGATTTTAGCAAATGGCTGCAATATAACAAAGAGTGAAAAATTTAAGGGGGTCTGAATACTTTCCGTACCCACTGTATATATATATATATATATATATATATATATTTTTTTTTTTCAAAATTGTCGCTCTTTTTTTGTTTAATAATGCAAAAAATAAAAATCGCAGAGGTGATCAAATACCACCAAAAGAAAGGTTTATTAGAGGGAAAAAAAGGACATCAATTTTATTTGGGTACAGCATCGCACGACCATTTTGTCCATTAAAGTAACACAGTGCCGAATCAGAAAATAGGGCCTGGTGTAGGAAGGGGGCAAATCCTTCTGGTTTTATAGTGGTTAAGATCTCTTGCACATTTAAAGGGAAACTCTACCTATAACAACTTGATAAAAAATAATGTTATTTAGCAAGGAACATACACTTCACATTTATAATTAGGCTACCAAAATTAGCATGTGCTGTTAATTGTCTCCAGCATTGCTCCTGTTTCTTCTTGCTGGAGGCTGCCATTTTGCTGAAGCCCAGATCCCCTGAGCATCAGTAAATCTTTAGGCTGTCAGCAAATCGGTCTATACATTTTCCGTACAGTGTTGAAATATAGAAAGCAAGGGAGCATGTGCACAACAGGGTATGCAGCCTATTGTTTTCACTGGTTCTATATACTCAGGCACGTAAACTTGCGCTGCGTATAAATCAGTAAATCTTCTGCCAGGAATTTGAATTTCATACACCTGTACCGTGTACAAGTACGCTAATTCTGGGCAGACCTATTTTGGTCTTTTATCGCCCCATGTATACATGTTCTATTACCTAACCTGGTGTATTTTTGCGCTCTATGTATACAGGTTTTCTTTCATTTACGCCTAATCTGGTGTATTTTTGCCCTATATATACAGGTTGCCCTGTGTAACTTACCTCTGGGGCCTGGTACAACTCTGTACCAACAATATCTGTCTCGGTCCTCGATCCAAACAGGTCGGTTGCTGCCAAGCCAAAGTCGGCATATTTCACATGGCCAGCACAATCCACTAGAATATTTTCAGGCTTCAGGTCCCTGTGGAGAAAAAGAGAGTCAGCTCTGTAGTTCAGACATTTATCCCCCCATATCCCAATATTACTGATCTATTGAGGGATCAACATTCACAAGGCTCCCTTTCCTAGCACTGCCCATACACAGAATGATATAATCCAGAATAAAATCGTATCTTTCATGAACTGATTGCACTACATGAGTGGTATGATCATTAACCCCTTAGATCAGTGGCGGCTGGTGTATACAGGGCGCAGGGGCGCCGCCCCCCAATCCATGCGTCCGGCCCCCTAATCTGCATGCAGGGGCGCTGGACGCATGGAGTACAATGGATTTTTTTTTTATTTGGCATCACCTGATTAGAGCCAGAGGCTCTAATAGGGCGATGCAAAGGGTGGACCCGGGGCGCAGAGCAGTGCGTCACGAGCCCACCCATTGTGTGACAATAGCGAATGAAAATTCGCTATTGTCACACCGATCCTCCTCCTGGCCAATCAGGAAGCGCGTCCGATATGTGCTTCCTGATTGGCCGCAAGGCAAACCCCTTGCCATTGGCCGACAAAGGGGGCGGGTCCCGCATATCAGTTCCGCCCATCCCTGACATCAGAGCTACATTTTGACAGCTCTACTCTCTCTCCTTGCAGCTGCCTGGCTTCCCACCAATCACTGAATAGATATTTGCACAGTGCTGAGGTATGTAGCCACTAGGCAGAGTTTCCAGCCAGGTCTTGAGACTCGGGGCTGATCATTCTAAAGTAGCAATACCAGACCCGAGGCTTTTTGGGGACCCACTCGGGGCTATAGCCCCGGTCAGCCCCCCACTGCCGACGCCACTGCCATACACACACACACACTCCGCACCCCACCACACACACACACCACCACACACACTACACCCCACCCCACACACACACACAACACACACCACACACACACACCACACACACACACACACACACACCACCCACACACATCACACACACACACCACACACAACACACACACACAACACACACACCACACGTGCACACACACCACCCACACACATCACACACACACCACCCACACACATCACACACACACCACACACACACACACACACACACACACACACCACCCACACACATCACACACACACACCACACACAACACACACACACAACACACACACCACATGTGCACACACACCACCCACACACACACCACACACACACACCACCCACACACCACACACATACACACCACACACACACACACACAACACACAAACTGCTGCCACTCCCACACACAGTTACTCCGCCCACTCCAGCTGTAGACTACCGGTGGCGGCAAGAACACTTCATACAATATTCCCAGAAATTGTACATTTTCTAGTTTTGTAATATATTTCTATGGCCTAGTAATGAAGGGGTATTACCCTCCTCATGGAAAATTGAATCAAATGTGACTCGAATGACAATTTTCTTTACTGTGCAAAGTAGACACTGGATGGAGGAGGCTGAACGGGTAAGTGAGCTCTCACCATCGTCCCCTTAACAAATGGGATTTAATAATAGTTCAGGTGTTGGGCAGCGAGAGGGGGGAGGGGTGGGTTGAAATTTGATTGATGTTTATATTAAAGTTACTTACCTATGAGCTACACCTCTAGAATGTAGGAACTGAAGACCGCACAGGAGTTCCGCCGCCAGGAGTCTCATAGAGTTAAGGTCACATTTACTCTTAGCGCATATCCACTTCCAAAGATCTCCTCCTCCCAAAAACTCCATTACATAGAATAAATGGTCCTAGAAAAGGGAAAAGACAGACAGGTTAGAAGGTCCAAATGAAAGTAACATGTTATAATTCTCTACTAGAAAATGCTGCATTTATGTGCCTTTCTATCTATATTCATCCTTCCAAATATCTATCTACAGAGACCTATCTATATCTATATCCATCAATACATACAAATATCTATCTATCTATCTATCTATCTATCTATCTATCTATCTATCTATCTATCTATCTATCTATCTATCTATCTATCTATCTATCTATCTATCTATCTATCTATCTATCTATCCATCTATCTATCTCCACCAATCCAAACATCTATCTACAGCTACCTATCTCTATCTGAATCCATCCATCCATAAATACAAATATCAATCTATTGATCTATCTATCATTCTAGCTATATCCATCCAGCCAAATATGCATCTACAGCTACCTATATCTATCTATATCCATCCATCTACAGCTACCTATATCTATCTATATCCATGATCCATCCATCCATCTACAGCTACCTATATCTATCTATATCCATGATCCATCCATCCATCCATCCATCTACAGCTACCTATATCTATCTACAGTATATCCATCTTTATCTATCTATCTTCATCCTTCCCTTCAAATATCTATCTCTCTATAGGTATCAATATCTATATCTGTACATCCATACATATATCTATTTACATCTACCTAGCTATATGCCTCCATCCAAACATCTCACTATCTATATCCATCCATCTTTATCTACCTATCTATCTATATCTATCCATCCAAACATCTATCTATCTATCTATCTATCTATCTATCTACCTATCTATAGCCAGCCATCCATCCATCCATCCAAAAATCTACCTATACCTATTAATCTATACAGTGCCTTGCGAAAGTATTCGGCCCCCTTGAACTTTGCGACCTTTTGCCATATTTCAGGCTTCAAACATAAAGATATAAAACTGTAATTTTTTGTGAAGAATCAACAACAAGTGGGACACAATCATGAAGTGGAACGAAATTTTTTGGATATTTCAAACTTTGTTAACAAATAAAAAACTGAAAAATTGGGCGTGCAAAATTATTCAGCCCCTTTACTTTCAGTGCAGCAAACTCTCTCCAGAAGTTCAGTGAGGATCTCTGAATGATCCAATGTTGACCTAAATGACTAATGATGATAAATAGAATCCATCTGTGTGTAATCAAGTCTCCGTATAAATGCACCTGCACTGTGATAGTCTCAGAGGTCCGAGAGAGAGCATCATGAAGAACAAGGAACACACCAGGCAGGTCCGAGATACTGTTGTGGAGAAGTTTAAAGCCGGATTTGGATACAAAAAGATTTCCCAAGCTTTAAACATCCCAAGGAGCACTGTGCAAGCGATAATATTGAAATGGAAGGAGTATCAGACCACTGCAAATCTACGAAGACCTGGCCGTCCCTCTAAACTTTCAGCTCATACAAGGAGAAGACTGATCAGAGATGCAGCCAAGAGGCCCATGATCACTCTGGATGAACTGCAGAGATCTACAGCTGAGGTGGGAGACTCTGTCCATAGGACAACAATCAGTCGTATACTGCACAAATCTGGCCTTTATGGAAGAGTGGCAAGAAGAAAGCCATTTCTTAAAGATATCCATATAAAGTGTCGTTTAAAGTTTGCCACAAGCCACCTGGGAGACACACCAAACATGTGGAAGAAGGTGCAACACAGCTCATCACCCTGAACACACCATCCCCACTGTCAACATGGTGGTGGCAGCATCATGATTTGGGCCTGCTTTTCTTCAGCAGGGACAGGGAAGATGGTTAAAATTGATGGGAAGATGGATGGAGCCAAATACAGGACCATTCTGGAAGAAAACCTGATGGAGTCTGCAAAAGACCTGAGACTGGGACGGAGATTTGTCTTCCAACAATACAATGATCCAAAACATAAAGCGAAATCTACAATGGAATGGTTCACAAATAAATATATCCAGGTGTTAGAATGGCCAAGTCAAAGTCCAGACCTGAATCCAATCGAGAATCTGTGGAAAGAACTGAAAACTGCTGTTCACAAACGCTCTCCATCCAACCTCACTGAGCTCGAGCTGTTTTGCAAGGAGGAATGGGCAAAAATGTCAGTCTCTCGATGTGCAAAACTGATAGAGACATACCCCAAGCGACTTACAGCTGTAATAGCAGCAAAAGGTGGCGCTACAAAGTATTAACTTAAGGGGGCTGAATAATTTTGCACGCCCAATTTTTCAGTTTTTTTATTTGTTAAAAAAGTTTGAAATATCCAATAAATTTTGTTCCACTTCATGATTGTGTCCCACTTGTTGTTGATTCTTCACAAAAAATTACAGTTTTATGTCTTTATGTTTGAAGCCTGAAATGTGGCAAAAGGTCGCAAAGTTCAAGGGGGCCAAATACTTTCGCAAGGCACTGTATCTCTATTAATCTATATCCATCCATCCATACATAGAGTAAGTGCCGGTTCACACTAATACGACTTGTCAGGTGACTTGGTCAGCCTGACAAGTTGTGGTCGGTCGCGGTCATTGAGTAGTACAGGACCGGTTCTAATAGGAGCGACACAAGTCGCTCTGACTTAGAAAAAGGGTCCTGTACTACTTTGGGCAGACCTGGAGGCAACTTGCATTGACTTCCATTATGTGAAGTCCGTGCAAGTCGCGCCGAACTTCACAAGTCGCCCCCTAAGTCGGAGCGACCTAATGTGAACGGAGGCTTAATGTAAGTATCAAACTGCGCTAACCAAAAATGAGGTGCAAAAGAAGAATAATATTAAGCAGCTGACACTACAACCGACATAGATTGCATAAACATAAAACAAAAACAGTGCAGCGCTAACCGTGACACTGTAACAATGCCACACATGTAAATAGATATACCGTTGAACACAATAATATCAGAAGAAAGAAAAAAAAAGGGGAAGATGTGAGTCCAGTGAAGACTTTCTTTAGTGAAAATAGAAACTAAAGTCCCAGGTGTTGGTGAGAAATCCAAATATGATCTAAATGTAAATTATGAGGTGATAGTGACTCCAAAAAGACCCCAAAACCACCAAAAAATGAATGCGCTCACCAGAAGGTATGGACCCAAATTACTGTATAGTAAATGGGTCATACACGCTGAATTACCTGGATGTCCCCCAACGTGACTGGATCACCGAATGGACCACGGTATGATATCCACAGAGTTCTCCAATGGTGTTGCCGGGAAATCCCACTCACAGATGTATATAGAGGGATAAACCAAACAACGACGACATAGTGTAAAACTGTTATGGACAATTTATTAAGGATAAAGAAATACACTTACAAACTTCCACAGAAATAAGGCAGTCAGTGTACAGGATGGCACTTGTGACGTTACTGACACGTTTCGTTATACATAACATAATCATAGGAGGTTGCCAAGTGCCCAGTGAATCTAATCTAATCTATCTGTTTCACTGGGCACTTGGCAACCTCCTATGATTATATTATGTATAACGAAACGCGTCAGTAACGTCACAAGTGCCATCCTTGTGACAGATAGGGCAGGTGACCAAACTTAATTGTTTGACTACAGCAGAGAAAAAGTGAAGTCACAGTTTGCCTTAGGCCCCTTTCACACGGCTCCGTTCCGTCGACTGAGTCCGTTCTGCTGAGCGGGGGATCGATCCGCCGATCCCCCACTGAGCAGGCGGATGACAGCTCTGTCTCCGCACACAGATCCCCGCTCTCCTCTATGGGGGAATCGGATGGGAATGGACCACCTGTCTGTTCTCATCTGATCTGATCCGCCAGACAGATGGAAAATAGGGTTTCCATCCGTCTGGATTTGACGAACAGGATCGGATGTCAGTGGACATGTCTCCGCTGACATCCGATGCCCCATAGAGATGCATGGACCATCCGTTCAGATCCGCCTGAAAAACTGACAGGTGGATCTGAACGGTCCGCAAGTGTGAAAGGGGCCTTAATCACAAGAGTTTACCTTTAAATGTGAACATGCAGATGCCATAAAGCAATGTTGGTGCTGCTATATACTACTTTTTATAAATTATATTCATTTGATATTTTTAACTTTTCCAAAAAACACACTTACTTCTGTTTGGAACGTGGCGTAGGTGTGGGCGAAGAAACGGTTGCTCCCAACCATCTCCATGACTTGCCGTTCTATGAGGACGGAGGGCGGGTGTTCAAGTACAGAATCCTTTCTGACAATCTTGATTGCCACCAGAGTGCTGGTAGCCCGGTGAGTCGCCAGCACCACCTATAGGAGAGACACAATTAGTACATAATCTTTTCCATGTGCACTTGCTTTAACATCAATACTAGATAATCCTAATGTTCTGAATTATTTTTCTTTTTTCCTTTTTTGTCAGTATATAAGTCAATATGTAACCGGCCATAGATTATGCAATTTTCTTTGCAAAAAAAATTGCTTGATTCTTCCCATCAACACAATCAGTGTTGATGGGGGAATCCCTCCCACTGCGCTATTGTGTTCTGCTGACAGGTAGCCTTCCCCACCGGCAGAACACAATGATTAGTGTTGTATAGAAAGATCCCATGCTATGGAAATCGGGGGAAGGGGGGGAAAGGCTGCAGCCTCCCTGAAATATAGCCGAAGAGCTATATCAAAAATAAAAATAAATAGGGGTAGGGAATATGGCGCTGCCAGATGGGTATTGATTAATAAAACAAATAGATTCAAGTGTAACCAGGGAATGGTGTATAGGTAAATAGTCTACTGTATGCCCACAAATAAATTAATAAAGAAAGTATGCATTCAGCCAAAAATAAATGATAAGTGAAGAAAATTGCTAATTATATAAATCCAATGACACACTATCATAAATATGATATAATTAAAAAAAACAGTGATATAATCATAAAGTTCTAGGTGCTATAGCCTAATAAATAATAGATCTCTCAATATAGTTATCCAGTGACATAAGGTGCAGACATATATAATAGTGACTGTAGTGGCTAAAGTAGGTATATATATATATATATATATATATATATATATATATATATATATATATATATATATATATATATATATATATATACTGTGTATGTGTATATATATATATATATATATATATATATATATATACTGTGTGTGTGTATATATATATATATATGTACATATATATATATACGGTATATATATATATATATGTATATGTGTGTATATATATATATATATATATATATATATATATATATATAGGTTGAATGTAAATAATCAAAAATTTGAGACACAGCTGTAATAATATACAATATATGCAGTAGTGAATAATATGCTCCGGAGCTACCCATAGATGGATGTTTTTATGCGCAATACCTACTACCATATTGTGAGAACCTTACTTTATGATATTTCAAATAAATTTATATTACGGTATCACACTATGTGTCCCCCCCTGGTTCATTTACATACACACTACTGCTGGAGTACCAACCAGGAAATATATTGAATGCTGTGGAACAATACTTACTCCCCTACCCCCTTTGGTTCCCGAGATGTACAGACGTGGAAACAGGGTCTAGGAACCCCAGGACCAGCCATCTCTACGCTGTGGTATACAGCTTACATATACCCCTGCCTAATACCCCTGTAAGGGGTTAGGCACTCTGGTGAGTGCAATCTATTTTATAACCACCCCGGACACCCTCCTATAATAATACGATTTTTGGGATTGCCATATGAAGATTGAGCACCATCACCTATGGACATTGATTTAGGATTTATGCACTGAGCATTGGATAACTTTCACTGTGCATAATTTTCACTGTGCATAAGAGCATTTGCATTTTAATCCCTGATTTATATAGTCCACCTTGCACTTCACCTTAATATTTTTTAATAATTATTTCCAATACATCACCGCACTTATCACTTTTTATTATTCACTACTGCATATATTGTATATTATTACAGCTGTGTCTCTAATTTTTGATTATTTACATTCAACCTATTTTATATATATATATATATATATATATATAATTTGTATATTTACCTACTTTAGCCACTACAGTCACTATTATATATGTCTGCACCTTATGTCACTGGATCACCATATTGAGAGATCTATTTATTAGGTTATAGCACCTAGCACTTTATGATTATATCACTGCTTTTTTTATTTATATCATATTTATGATAGTGTGTCATTGGATTTATATAATTAGCAATTTTCTTCACTTATCATTTATTTTTGGCTGATTTAATGATTTGTTTTAATAATCAATACCCATCTGGCAGCACCATATTCCCTACCCCTATTTATTTTTAATGATTAGTGTTGCTGTCTACAGCCGGTGGCACTAAACGTTCAGGGAAAACCCGAAAAGGTTGGTTGTGCAAAAGTCAATTAATAGATTGACTTATGTACAACCAGCCAGCCCATACATGGAGTGAAATTCAGCTGGGCCCTTCTGAACTGGCTGAATTTTGATCCATGTATCGCTGGCTTAAGTGTCCTCTACATGTCAAAAAAAAGCTACCCTCGGCTTTATTCAACACAGCAGTCTGATTCATAGGCACTATCACCCAGAGTAACCAATCAGAGTTCACCCTATAGAAGTCAGTCTTGTAAAAGGTGGATTCTGATTGGTTGCTGCACTGGCAGTCACAATCTGATGCTTCATTAAAGGAGAAATATGGCCAAAGCTTTTTTGGCCATACTTTTCCTGTGGGTCATAAAAGTGCACTTAGTTCTGCACCCCTGTGACCCACCTTTAGCCGACAGTGGGCTAGAGCCCGCTTTTGGCTGACATCACAGAGCCAGTCCAGACTCTCGAGGGATCCCAACTTTAATGTTGGGATCCACCCAGATGCCTGACTGGCAGCTGACTCAGCCTCTGAGCTGAGAGCCTGAGCTAGCCGTTCCCTCCCCCTGCACAGTCCGGCACTCCAGTGAGCACTGAAGGAGCAGAGCACAGAGCCGTGACTGTCAGTCCCCGCTCTGTGCTCAGACTGAACCTGTGAAATTTGTGATTAGTGATGTGTAGAGCCAACGGGGGGTATCCAATGCTGCAGCCATCTAGGTGTGTATGCATATTTGTTATTTTTAATTCCCGCATGTCTCTTTTAAAGCTGAACGCAATACCCCTCCACACTGCAAGGGTTACCTGCTCATTGTGCCTAGGTAATACTGAATACGGTAACAAACTTACCTTATTCCTTACTATCCACAGGCTTTCTCCACGCTGCATGACCGCTTCTCCCAAAGCCTCTTCCCTTCACTGCCTAACCGGTCATAGCTTTTCATCACCATACCATATAGTGCAGAATCAGCAGTCCTGCATTGTATGGGAGGATGCCGAGGGTCGTGGGACAGTGAAGAAGAGTGCTGGCTGCCTAGGATAGGCTAAGGATATCGCCTGATTCATCATCACCCTCTAGGAAAAATGAGTACCTAACCCTTCTAGTGCAGAGGAGGACTCACTACACATGTAAAGTTTTCAGCTTTAAACTGTGAGTTGTATACAGGGTGTACAGCCCCACTCGCTCAGCACTTCACCCCCCCCTCCCCCAAAAGTTAAGCTGAGCTAAGGGTCATATAGTCTTCCTTAAGGATGGTCATTTTGGTCACTTACCTTCCCATATCCTCCTTCTCCAAGTACCTCATGATATATGAAGCTCTCTGGAGTTAGGGAACCCAGTAGATGTTCGGTTGTGGTCGATACGTCTTCCTCTCCGTCGTCTGATGTTGTCAAGTTAACTTCTATAAAGAGAAAAAGAAAAAAATTTTATTACCCCATCCCCTTACAAGTCATATTATTCTGCCTATTTCTATTGGCAATGAAACCTCCAGAACAGAAAGAAATCGCTAAACTGGAGAATGGTGGACATAACAGAGCTAACTCCACCTAGAACTGATCATTTGATTTGTTTTTATACAGTTAAACTTCAAAATAATGATGAACTCCAAATTAGAGCGAATCTGTTCCAAATTAATTGGGTAGATTAGGTAGCTCCTAATATTATAGACTTTTAGTAAACCTAAAAATTTTACAAGGATTGTAAGATTAGAATGTAATGTGAGTGTGGTGACCCTTGGAGAGAGCAGAAGTGAAACTCAGTCATTACAGAGAATTTCATAATATGTAGTAAGAAATAAATAGTACATAAAATAGTGCACAATTAATCACCACGTTAGTAGCACTAAAAAATAAATTTTGTTAAAAAAGTTCTTATAAATAAATCCACCGTCTGCTTATAAAGTGACTTCCTTAGGAATCAGAAGATCTGTGCTGCTTCCACCACACTTCCACTTGTGCTCTATTTTCACCATGTAAGTGAGTTTTTATTGTTTGCGGTGTGAATAAAAAGTTGAAACAGGATCACACTATGTGTTGCTGTGTATATTTCTCATGAGCGCTGAGGATCAGTGGAGGAGGCGATTACACCTATTAACCGCTTTGGACCACCCACCGCATATATACTGCGGCAGCGCGGCCCTCCTGTGTGAACCGACGTAGGGCTGTCGGTCGCGCGCCTGCAGCTAGGGGGTGAGCGTACACCCCCACTCAGCAGCTGGGACACCGATGCATGGGGCAGGCGGCTCCAATCGCAGTCTGACCCCCGCGATTGCACCCTGCTGAGAGAGAAGAACGGTCAGCTGTTGTAAACACAGCTGACCGTTCTCCTCTCTGGAAAGATCACAGAGCTCCTGTGATCCTTCTATATAGGACCACAGGTCTCTGTGATCATTTCACAAGCCCCGCCCCCATACAGTTAGAATCACTGACCTAGGCTCACATTTAACCCCTTGATTGCCCACAGTGTCAACCCCTTCCCTGCCAATGGCATTATTACAGTAACAGTGCATATTTTTAGCACTGATTACTGTAGTAATGTCACTGGTCCCCCCAACAGTGTCGAAAATGTCAGTTAGGGGTCCGATCTGTCCGCCGCAATATCGCAGCCCCGCTAAAAACCACAGATCACCGCCATTACTAGTATAAAAAAAAAAAAGACATGAATCTTTATCGTAGTTAGTAGACGCGATAACTTTTGCGAAAACCAATCAAAATACGGTTATGATTTATTTTACCAAAAATATGTAGCAGAACACAAATTGGCCTACAATGTTAAAAAATTTTGATTTTTACATTTTTTTTTTGGGGGGGGGGGGGATGTTATATAGCAGATTGTGAAAAATATTGTTTTTTTTTCAGAATTGTTGCTCTTTTTTTGTTTATAGCGCAAAAAATAACAATCACAGAGGTGATCAAATATCACCAAAAGAAAGCTCTATTTGTGGGAAAAAAGGACAATTTTATTTGGGTACAGCGTTGCATGACCGCGCAATTGTCCTTTAAAGTCACGCAGTGCTGAATCGCAAAATAGGGCTGGTCATTAAGCAGCAAAATCTTCCGGTATTAAAGTGGTTAAAACCGATTCATTGGGGTTCAATAGCAAATATTTCCTTCACGGTAATGGTGAAAATATCGCCCTTGCAGACTGCTAAAAAGATAATTGGGGTCATGCTGCTGTCTTTGCCAAGTGGTGTTGGTCTTGCAACTATGCAGGCTCAATCAAATAGGAGATCCATTAGCCATAACTCAAAGAAGCCCTAGCAGCCGGTGGGGGAACCCTAGATGAGAATGGCCGATGTACAGACAATTAAATTTACATATATGATCCCAATAAAAAGTAAACAAGACTCTATATGCCCTCAAAAATAAGGCCTGATTGGGAGCCAGGATCATGATGACAGGTCTGGAGCATGCCTCTTTTGCCACCTGCCGACCTATTTTTATTTCCACAGGTTCCCTTTAAATCCTTCCAACTTCTCCTGCTTGCCCTTATGAGATTTCCATTAAGGAGGAATGGAACATTGAAAGCTGTGCTCAGAATAAGACAAGCAGAGCACAAAGTATCAGTCATTAGTACTGCCTGTGGTCTCCCTGCGGATATTCTTTCCCTCATAACTGACACACCATGCCTTTTTCTACACCGTATCTCTATGTGGAGGTGGCCATCTTGGAGGAGGCGAGTCTTTCCTACCTCACGTCAAAGCCACCAACAAGGAGAACAGTGAGCAGCACAGAATATACAGTACATCACTAGATCTCCCTCCAATTCTGGTAAGACCAGCAGCTCAAGGCAGCAGTGCCTTAGATCTCACACTGCAGATGTACATCTATGAGGCTCTTTTTCCCCATCTATCTTCTATATGACAATTCAAGATAATATTTCCTTACCCGCTTCATCCGTCTTTGGCTTCTTCTTCATACTGTCATCGTCACTCTCGTTCTTTTCTGCTTCCTTTTCACTTCTTTCTTTTCTCTCCTCCTTACTCAGACGCTCTTCCATACTCCCTGAAGATTTCTCTGCTTTCTCCTCTTCCTCCAGCCTCCTCATAATACTTAGTATCATACCTTCCAGGCTGTCTGATGACTCCTCTCTGCATCTCTTCCTTGGAACCTCATCTCTGCTCTCTGCAGAATTCTCTGATTCCTCTTCTCTGCGCCTCTTCCTTGGAACCTCATCTCTGCTCTCTGCAGAATTCTCTGATTCCTCCTCTCTGCTGCTCTTCCTCAGAACCTCTCCTCTTTCTAGTGAGCGCATTTTTTCCTCCTCTTTCTCTACCTGCCTCATAATATTTAGTATTAACTCTGTGAGGCTGTCTGATGACTCCTCTCTACTTCTCTTCCTTGGAACCTCATCTCTGCTCTCTGCAGAATTCTCTGATTCCTCCTCTCTGCGCCTCTTCCTTGGAACCTTATCTCTGCTCTCTGCAGAATTCTCTGATTCCTCCTCTCTGCGCCTCTTCCTTGGAACCTCATCTCTGCTCTCTGCAGAATTCTCTGATTCCTTATGTTTGCGCCTCTTCCTTAGAACCTCTCCTCCCTCTGGAGAGTTAATTTCATCCTCCCCTCTATGCCTCTTCCTCTGAACCTCTCCTCTCTCTACAGAGTTCATTTCATCCTCCTCTCTGCGCCTCTTCCTTGAAACCTGTCCTCTGTGAGGAGAGTTCATTGCTTCCTCTGCTCTGCTGCTTTCTTTCAGAACCTCTCCTCTACGTGGAGAGTTCATTTCATCCTCCTCTCTGCGCCTCTTCCTCAGAACCTCTCCTCTATGTGGAGAGTTCATTTCATCCTCCTCTCTGCGCCTCTTCCTCAGAACCTCTCCTCTATGTGGAGAGTTCATTTCATCCTCCTCTCTGCGCCTCTTTTGCAGAAGTTGGCCTCGCCTTTCTGCAACCTTCTCTCTCCTCCGGTTCATTGTATTAATTTTAATATATATAATACAATGAAAAAAAACTCCAGAAAAATGTAGAGTAAAACCTCTTCTTTTCTGAAAAGTTGTGTCCACTATCTATATTATTGATAATACAATCGTATCCTATAATATAGTGAAGAAATTGGGAGCTCAGAAATCTGTGTCTGCACTCTTCAAGCTTCTAGTGTACACAGACTGGATGCCTGCTGTGCTCCATTATTTATAGAGAAAAACGGCCACTGTTGCCATGGAGACAAGTTTACTGCCAGAGTCTGGTCACATGACTAAGCTTCTAACTGCCATTCTGCCTGAAAACATCTGCTGCATCTCTGTACAATCAAACACTATTATTATACATCAGTTAATCTCTGACATATAAACATGAAAATATACATTGGATAAATAACTTTATAAATATTGTTTGAAATAAAAAAATGTCCAGAGCCACCATTTTATTTTCCAGGGCCTTTTATTTCAGAAAAGATATCACTTTTGTGGGTTCCAAGTCATTTTAGCAAACACATGCTGATTTTTTAATGTATATGTTAGAAATGTCACCGAGAGTAAGTGGTTAATAATGGAGGAAACGAGACTTCTTCTTCAAGACTTGCTGTAACGGCAGCCCTGAGGACGGCGACCTATTTTGTTATCCCTCAGGAATTTGCATTGGATTTCCCCTAAGGAAGATGGCCGGCCGGGCTTCAGCGTTTCCGGGAGATTGCCCAGCAGGCTGTGCGCTCCCCGGAAGGTCGCGGGCTGTGTACAGTATGGCGGAGGTTGGAGCTGAGGAAGTATAATTCATGATAGGAGAGGCGGGGTGTGTGTGGCCAGCGGGGGTCGGTGAGCGGGTCCCCGGCATCCCGTGTGCTAGAAGGAGGGAGCCGGGGCGCCCAGCAATGTGCTGACTGACTGTGAAAAGTCCGCCCGGCGCCATGTCATTCTACCTCAGGAGAAGTAAGCGGGACCCCCAGCCAGCCTCGGAGATTTCTATACCCTGTCAGAATTCTGTTTATTCGTCACTTCCGGGCAGCCGCCAGTTTCACCCCTCCCCTCCGCAGCCTGTGCTGTTCCATACGATCTCCGCTCGGCTCCACACTCTCCCCGGACCCCGCCCACCGGCCGCCTTTTAGAAGCCGCCCTCTCCTCCTCCCACGGCTCTGATGTATTCCTGCTGTACACAGAGAGGAGGAGTCAGGGAGGAGGGAAATCATTGGGCGTGCCATGCTCCGCGCTGATCTGAGGTCTATGATTACTACAATTCAGATGACACTGGGGGGGGGCATTATAGATGACACTGGGGGGGGGGACAATAAAGATGACACTGGGGGGAACAATATAGATGACACTGGGGGGGGACAATAAAGATGACACTGGGGGGAACAATATAGATGACACGGGGGGGGGGGCCATATAGATGACACTGGGGGGGGGGGCAATATAGATGACATTGGGGGGGGGGACAATGTAGATGACACTGGGGGAACAATATAGATGACACTGGGGGGGGAAAGATATAGATGACACTGGGGGGGGGGGATATAGATGACACTGGGGGGGACAATATAGATGACATTGGGGGGGGGGCAATATAGATGACACTGGGGGGGACAATATAGATGACACTGGGGGGGGGGGATATAGATGACACTGGGGGGGGCAATATAGATGACACTGGGGGGGAATGATATAGATGACACGGGGGGGGGAGATATTGATGACACGGGGGGGACAATATAGATGACACTGGAGGGGGCAATATAGATGACACTGGGGGGGGGGGCAATATAGATGACACTGGGAAGGGCAATATAGACACTGGGGGGGCAATATAGATGACACTGGGGGGGGGCAATATAGATGACACTGGGGGGGACAATATAGATGACACAGGGGGGGACAATATAGATGACACTGGGGGGGAACGATATAGATGACACTGGGGGGGCAATATAGATGACACAGGGGGGGACAATATAGATGACACTGGGGGGGGGACAATATAGATGACACTGGGGGGGACAATATAGATGACACTGGGGGGCAATATAGATGACACTGGAGGGGGGACAATATAGATGACACTGGGGGGAAAGATATAGATGACACTGGGGGGGGAATATAGATGACACTGGGGGGACAATATAGATGACACTGGGGGACAATATAGATGACACTGGGGGGGGGGACAATATAGATGACACTGGGGGGGGAATATAGATGACACTGGGGGGACAATATAGATGACACTGGGGGACAATATAGATGACACTGGGGGGGGGGACAATATAGATGACACTGGGGGGGACAATATAGATGACACTGGGGGGGCAATATAGATGACACTGGGGGGAACTTCCGGGCAGCCGCCAGTTTCACCCCTCCCCTCCGCAGCCTGTGCTGTTCCATACGATCTCCGCTCGGCTCCACACTCTCCCCGGACCCCGCCCACCGGCCGCCTTTTAGAAGCCGCCCTCTCTTCCTCCCACGGCTCTGATGTATTCCTGCTGTACACAGAGAGGAGGAGTCAGGGAGGAGGGAAATCATTGGGCGTGCCATGCTCCGCGCTGATCTGAGGTCTGTGATTACTACAATTCAGATGACACTGGGGGGGGGGCAAAATAGATGACACTGGGGGGGGGGACAATATAGATGACATGGGGGGTGCAATATAGATGACACTGGGGGGGGGACAATAAAGATGACACTGAGGGGAACAATATAGATGACACTGGGGGGGGGCAATATAGATGACACTGGGGGGACAATATAGATGACACTGGGGGGGACAATATAGATGACACTGGGGGGGGGGGCAGAGATGTATAGTAACGAAGTAGAACTACTTAAGTACTGTACTTAAGTACCGAAATGCGGTATCTGTACTTTCCTAGAGTAGAATTTTTTTCTCCTACTTCTACTTTTACTTCACTACATTTTTTCGATGATTTCGATACTTCTACTCAAGTATTTTTTTTTTGTGCTGCATAGTTACTCGTTACTTTTAAAAAAATTACCACTGCCAGAACAGTAGATGGCAGGTTGCATAAAGCTCAAAAAAATGTGTATAATGTCATTTATAAATCAGCGCATACGAAAATAAAGGCTGTGTATAATAAAAGCTGCTATACCAAATCTTTCCAATAAAAAGAAAATATGAAACAAACAAATAAATGGTGCTACAGCGCTTAAAGTGCATCAAGAAACTACTAACAAACACAGGTTAATCATTTGAATAAATCATTTGAAATAATAAAAACAATATGATGTTCAAACTTTTGACTTATTTCTTTAATAACTACATAACACAGTACTTGTACTTCTACTTTCAGTACTTGAGTAGAATTTTTTTTTCAAAACTACTGGTACTTTTTACTTTTAGTACTTAAGTAGCAAATTTTTTGAAAAAACTACTTGCAATACTTAAGTAAAAAAAATGTTGAATACTTTAGTACTTCTACTTAAGTAACTTTTTCTGCGAGCACTTCCACTTCTACTCAAGTAATTTTTTGATCGAGCACTTGTACTTTTACTCAAGTAGAAATTTCGAGTACTTTATACAAGTCTGGGGGGGGGACAATATAGATGACACTGGGGGGGACAATATAGATGACACTGGGGGGGGGCAATATAGATGACACTGGGGGGGCAATATAGATGACATGGGGGGGTGCAATATAGATGACACTGGGGGGGACAATAAAGATGACACTGGGGGGGACAATATAGATGACACTGGGGGGGCAATATAGATGACACTGGGGGGACAATATAGATGACACTGGGGGGGGACAATAAAGATGACACTGGGGGGAACAATATAGATGACACTGGGGGGACAATATAGATGACACTGGGGGGACAATATAGATGACACTGGGGGGGCAATATAGATGACAATGGGGGGAACTTCCGGGCAGCCGCCAGTTTCACCCCTCCCCTCCGCAGCCTGTGCTGTTCCATACGATCTCCGCTCGGCTCAGAAGCCGCCCTCTCTTCCTCCCACGGCTCTGATGTATTCCTGCTGTACACAGAGAGGAGGAGTCAGGGAGGAGGGAAATCATTGGGCGTGCCATTCTCCGCGCTGATCTGAGGTCTATGATTACTACAATTCAGATGACACTGGGGGGGGCCATATAGATGACACTGGGGGGGCAATATAGATGACACTGGGGGGGGGACAATATAGATGACACGGGGGGGGACAATAAAGATGACACTGGGGGGACAATATAGATGACACTGGGGGGGGGGCAATAATATAGATGACATAGGGGGGGGGAATATAGATGACACTGGGGGGACAATATAGATGACACTGGGGGGGGCAATATAGATGACACTGGGGGGGGCAATATAGATGACACGGGGGGGGCAATATAGATGACATTGGGGGGGGCAATATAGATGACACTGGGGGGGACAATATAGATGACACTGGGGGGGGCAATATAGATGACATGGGGGGGCAATATAGATGACACTGGGGGGAGGACAATGTAGATGACACTGGGGGGAACAATATAGATGACACTGGGGGGAACAATATAGATGACACGGGGGGGGGGGGAACAATATAGATGACACTGGGGGGGCAATATAGATGACACTGGGGGGGGGGGCAATATAGATGACACTGGGGGGGGACAATATAGATGACACTGGGGGGGGCAATATAGATGACACTGGGGGGGGCAATATAGATGACACTGGGGGGGGGCAATATACATGACACTGGGGGGGGGGCAATATAGATGACACTGGGGGGGGATATAGATGACACTGGGGGGGGACAATATAGATGACACTGGGGGGGGCAATATAGATGACACTGGGGGGGGCAATATAGATGACACTGGGGGGGGCAATATAGACACTGGGGGGCAATATAGATGACACTGGGGGGGGGCAATATAGATGACACTGGGGGGGGGACAATATAGATGACACAGGGGGGGACAATATAGATGACACTGGGGGGGAACAATATAGATGACACTGGGGGGGGGGGAATGTAGATGACACTGGGGGGAACAATATAGATGACACTGGAGGGGGGACAATCACTGGGGGGAACAATATAGATGACACTGGGGGGGGGGAACAATATAGATGACACTGGGGGGGCAATATAGATGACACTGGGGGGGACAATATAGATGACACTGGGGGGGGGCAATATAGATGACACTGGGGGGGGATATAGATGACACTGGGGGGGGACAATATAGATGACACTGGGGGGGGGCAATATAGATGACACTGGGGGGGGGGGCAATATAGATGACACTGGGGGGCAATATAGACACTGGGGGACAATATAGATGACACTGGGGGGGGGCAATATAGATGACACTGGGGGGGGGACAATATAGATGACACGGGGGGGACAATATAGATGACACTGGGGGGGAACAATATAGATGACACTGGGGGGGGGGGATGTAGATGACACGGGGGGAACAATATAGATGACACTGGGGGGGCAATATAGATGACACTGGAGGGGGGACAATATAGATGACACTGGGGGGGCAATATAGATGACACTGGGGGGAACTTCCGGGCAGCCGCCAGTTTCACCCCTCCCCTCCGCAGCCTGTGCTGTTCCATACGATCTCCGCTCGGCTCCACACTCTCCCCGGACCCCGCCCACCGGCCGCCTTTTAGAAGCCGCCCTCTCTTCCTCCCACGGCTCTGATGTATTCCTGCTGTACACAGAGAGGAGGAGTCGGGGAGGAGGGAAATCATTGGGCGTGCCATGCTCCGTGCTGATCTGAGGTCTGTGATTACTACAATTCAGATGACACTGGGGGGGGGCAAAATAGATGACACTGGGGGGGGGGGACAATATAGATGACATGGGGGTGCAATATAGATGACACTGGGGGGGGGGACAATAAAGATGACACTGAGGGGAACAATATAGATGACACTGGGGGGGGGCAATATAGATGACACTGGGGGGACAATATAGATGACACTGGGGGGGGGCAATATAGATGACACTGGGGGGGCAATATAGATGACATGGGGGGGTGCAATATAGATGACACTGGGGGGGGACAATAAAGATGACACTGGGGGGGACAATATAGATGACACTGGGGGGGCAATATAGATGACACTGGGGGGACAATATAGATGACACTGGGGGGGGACAATAAAGATGACACTGGGGGGAACAATATAGATGACACTGGGGGGACAATATAGATGACACTGGGGGGACAATATAGATGACACTGGGGGGGGACAATATAGATGACACTGGGGGGGCAATATAGATGACACTGGGGGGGGCAATATAGATGACACGGGGGGGACAATAAAGATGACACTGGGGGAACAATATAGATGACACTGGGGGGACAATATAGATGACACTGGGGGGACAATATGGATGACACTGGGGGGACAATGTAGATGACACTGGGGGGGGGCAATATAGATGACACTGGGGGGGGGGGCAATATAGATGACACTGGGGGGAGGACAATGTAGATGAAACTGGGGGGAACAATATAGATGACACTGGGGGGGGGGCAATATAGATGACACTGGGGGGAACAATATAGATGACACTGGGGGGGGGAAGATATAGATGACACTGGGGGGGCGATATAGATGACATTGGGGGGGAACAATATAGATGACACTGGGGGGGCAATATAGATGACACTGGAGGGGGGACAATATAGATGCCATTGGGGGAACAATATAGATGACACTGGGGGGAACAATATAGATGACACTGGGGGGGCAATATAGATGACACTGGGGGGAAAAATATAGATGACACTGGGGGGGGCAATATAGATGACACTGGGGGGGGAACAATATAGATGACACTGGGGGGGGGCAATATAGATGTCACGGGGGGGGGGGACAATATAGATGACACTGGGGGGGACCAATATAGATGACACTGGGGGGAACAATATTGATGACACTGGGGGGGAACAATATAGATGACACTGGGGGGGCAATATAGATTACACTGGGGGGAACAATATAGATGACACTGGGGGGGAACAATATAGATGACATGGGGGGACAATATAGATTACATAGGGGGGACAATATAGATTACATAGGGGGGGACAATATGGATGACACTGGGGGTGTGGAACAATATAGATGACACTGGGGGGGGGGATAATAATGTAGATGACATGGGGGGGAACAATATAGATGACAGTGAAGGGAGAACTATATAAATGACAAGGGGAGGGGGGACAATATAGATGACACTGGGGGGGGGAGCAATATAGATGACACGAGGGGAACAATATAGATGACACTGGGGGGGAGCAATATAGATGACACGAGGGGAACAATAAAGATGACACTGGGGGGGTGGCGACAATATAGATGAAACTAGGGGGGAACAATATAGATGACACGGGAGAACAATATAGATGATACTGGGGGGGTAATATAGATGACACTGGGGGGGGGCAAAATAGCTGGCAGGGGGGGGGGACAATATAGATTACATAGGGTGTGGAACAATATAGATGACACGGGGGGGGGAAGGGATAATGTAGATGACACTGGGGGGGTGGAACAATATAGATGACACTGGGGGGGGGGTGGAATAATATAGATGACACAGGGGAAAATATAGATGACCCTGGGGGGGACAATATAGATGACACGGGGGGGGAAATAATATAGATGACACTGGGGGTGTGGAACAATATAGATGACACTGGAGGGGGGGACAATATAGATGACACTGGGGGTGTGGAACAATATAGATGACACTGGGGGTGTGGAACAATATAGATGACACTGGAGGGGGGGACAATATAGATGACACTGGGGGTGTGGAACAATATAGATGACACTGGAGGGGGGTACAATATAGATGACACTGGGGGTGTGGAACAATGTAGATGACACTGGAGAGGGAGACAATATAGATGACACTGGAGGGGGGGGGACAATATAGATGACACTGGGGGTGTGGAACAATATAGATGACACTGGGGGTGTGGAACAATATAGATGACACGGGGGGAATAATATAGATGACACTGGGGGGGACAATATAGATGACACTGGGGGGGGCAATATAGATGACACTGGGGGGGGACAATATAGATGACACTGGGGGGGACCATATAGATGACACTGGGGGGAGGGAGGAGATAATATAGATGACACTGGAGGGGGGACAATATAGATGACACTGGGGGGGACAATATAGATTACATGGGGGGGGAAATATAGATGACACTGGGGAAGTGTAACAATATAGATGACACAGGGGGGAGGGACTTATTCTAGTAGGGGGGATGGATATTAAATCCAACCACCATCCCCCTCAGCACAAAGCCTCCCTCCTCCAAAGCGCCCTATAGGACAGTGACCACTTAGCTCCCACCACCCCATAAATTAAAAAGATACTGGCTTCTACAAAGGGGCCAAACAAGGCATCTGGGACCCTTGGCACCCCACTAGAGATGTGGATCAGTCACCCCAGGTGCCCACATTAGTGCCGACTGCCGACCTGCCAGGCAAGTTAGTGGAAATTTTTTTTTTTACTACTGTACTACACAATCCAGTGCAGGCAAGCGCATTACATTTGCAACCTGCATTTGGGGTGTCATTAAGTTAACATTGACACCCACGGCAGATTGCAACTGCAGTGCGTTTTGAAGAATGCGGTGCAGTTCTTTTCTCAGGAAAGTCCCACAAAAAGCAGGACAGTTGGGGAGTATTTTTGATTGATTTGTATTAAAAGGGGGAGATTTGTACTGGGAAGGGGGATTTAGGTGGGAGGATTTATGAGAGAACTGCACAGCAGACTGATGCTGGCATGGGGGATGGGGGGGGGGGATTTGTTTTGGGAAGGGGTATTTAGGGGGTGGAAAAATAATTGTGCTGGGTAGGGGGATTTGGGGGGAAAGAATTTGTACTATAAATGGGGAAAAGATTTACTCTGGGAGATCTGCGCTAGAAGAGTGATTGGGTTTGGGGTTTTTTTTTGCTGGGAGAAGAAATTTGGGGGGATTTGTTGTGCTGGGAAGGGGGATTGGTGGGAAAGAGGATTTGTGCTGGGGGTATCTTGAGAGGGGGTATTAGGTGGGAGAGCATTTGTACTTGAAATGGGGGGTTGTGCTGGGAGGGAAGATTTTGGGGGGTGGAAGAGGATTTATTCTGAGAGGGGTATTGGGGGGAAGGAGGATTGGTGTTGGGAGGGGAATTGAGGGGTGTGGGGATAAGTGCCAGGACAGGGGGATTGTGCTGGGTCTGGGGAGGTAGAAGTGGGGGAGCATACAAATTAGTGCTGGAGGGGAGGGAGTGGGGATTTTTGCTAAAAGGGTGAAATTGGGGGGTATTATTTTGTACTCTCCTTACCACTACACTTCTGTCCCCTGCATTCTGTACATTACACACTCCTGTCCCCTGCATTCTATACATTACACACTCCTGTCCCCTGCATTCTATACATTACACACTCCTGTCCCCTGTACATTACACACTCCTGTCCCCTGCATTCTGTACATTACACACTCCTCCTGTCCCCTGTACATTACACACTCCTGTCCCCTGTACATTACACACTCCTGTCCCCTGTACATTACACACTCCTGTCCCCTGCATTTTATACATTACACACTCCTGTCCCCTGCATTCTGTACATTACACACTCCTGTCCCCTGTACATTACACACTCCTGTCCCCTGCATTCTGTACATTACACACTCCTGTCCCCTGCATTCTGTACATTACACACTGCTGTCCCCTGCATTCTGTACATTACACACTCCTGTCCCCTGCATTCTATACATTACACACTCCTGTCCCCTGCATTCTATACATTACACACTCCTGTCCCCAGCATTCTGTACATTACACACTCCTGTCCCCTGCATTCTATACATGACATACTCCTGTCCCCTGCATTCTGTACATTACACACTCCTGTCCCCTGTACATTACACACTCCTGTCCCCTGCATTCTGTACATTACACACTCCTGTCCCCTGCATTCTATACATTACATACTCATGTCCCCTGCATTCTGTACATTACATACTCCTGTCCCCTGCATTCTATACATTACACACTCATGTCCCCTGCATTCTATACATTACACACTCCTGTCCCCTGCATTCTATACATTACACACTCCTGTCCCCTGCATTCTATACATTACACACTCCTGTCCCCTGCATTCTATACATTACACACTCCTGCCCCCTGCATTCTGTACATTACATACTCCTGTCCCCTGCATTCTGTACATTGCATACTCCTGTCCCCTGCATTCTGTACATTGCATACTCCTGTCCCCTGCATTCTGTACATTGCATACTCCTGTCCCCTGCATTCTATACATTACATACTCCTGTCCCCAGCATTCTGTACATTACATACTCATGTCCCCTGCATTCTGTACATTACATACTCATGTCCCCTGCATTCTGTACATTACATACTCCTGTCCCCTGCATTCTATACATTACACACTGATGTCCCCTGCATTCTATACATTACACACTCATGTCCCCTGCATTCTATACATTACACACTCATGTCCCCTGCATTCTATACATTACACACTCATGTCCCCTGCATTCTATACATTACACACTCCTGTCCCCTGCATTCTGTACATTACACACTCCTGTCCCCTGCATTCTGTACATTACACACTCCTGTCCCCTGCATTCTATACATTACACACTCCTGTCCCCTGCATTCTATACATTACACACTCCTGTCCCCTGCATTCTATACATTACACACTCCTGTCCCCTGCATTCTATACATTACACACTCCTGTCCCCTGTACATTACACACTCCTGTCCCCTGTACATTACACACTCCTGTCCCCTGCATTCTGTACATTACACACTCCTCCTGTCCCCTGTACATTACACACTCCTGTCCCCTGTACATTACACACTCCTGTCCCCTGCATTTTATACATTACACACTCCTGTCCCCTGTACATTACACACTCCTGTCCCCTGAATTTTATACATTACACACTCCTGTCTCCTGCATTCTATACATTACACACTCCTGTCTCCTGCATTCTGTACATTACACACTCCTGTCCCCTGCATTCTGTACATTACACACTCCTGTCCCCTGCATTCTGTACATTACACACTCCTGTCCCCTGCATTCTATACATTACACACTCCTGTCCCCTGCATTCTATACATTACACACTCCTGTCCCCTGCATTCTATACATTACACACTCCTGTCCCCATGCATTCTATACATTACACACTCCTGTCCCCTGCATTCTGTGAATTACATATTCCTGTCCCCTGCATTCTGTGAATTACATATTCCTGTCCCCTGCATTCTGTACATAATGTTCTCCTTGACCATGTTCTCTGTGTGTCATGTATTCCTAAACCTAGCACTGACTACAGCTTTCTGTGTGTTACATATTGTATTACACACCCTGGACCCCTGCAGTCGGCGTTATGCATCCCTAACCAAACACTAACTGCAGCACCCTGTGCTTTGCACATCGTCAACCCCTTGCCTTACATACTCCTGCACTATATGCACAATACTGTACATTACCTACTCCTGCACTATATACACAAAACTGTACATTACCTACTCCTGCACTATATACACAAAACTGTACATTATATACTCCTGCACTATATACACAATACTGTACATTATATACTTCTCACCAAAGTCTTCATTATCTCAACAGTTACTGGTTGCTATGCAGTCCCTGACTATTTTAAAGAAGGTCTTCTTTAAGGTAGGCTCAGATAAAGTGTAAGCTCTCTGTATATTTTCATTGTCTGCAAAACCATATGCAATGGAAGCTTTGCATTCTTTTTTTTTTGTTATGATTGTGCTGGGGGTTTATAAGTATTCGTGAGATTCTTGCTTGTAGCATAGCAGTAAAAGCATATTTTATGGGTACAAGGAAATCCGGCTTTTGTTTAACCACACTCTTAAAGCAGAGTTCCACCCAAAAGTTTTGCACCCCCCCCCCCCTCCAGTTTGGCACCTTTCAGGGGGAGGGGGGGAACGGGTACCTTTTTTTGACAGTTACCCCTCCCCACTTCCGGGAGACAGCGCTGCAGCGCCATCCCTTGGAAGTTCAGCCCCCCTCCTCTTTCCCTCGCCACCGGGGCAATAACAAAGCGCAGCGGGCTTTACGCATGTGCAGAAGGGAACTGGCAGTGAAGCTGAAAGGCTTCACTGCCGGTTTCCCTTATGACAAATGGCGGCGGCAGCACCTGACAGCCGTTCCCGAAAATTGTCTGGGGTGCCGACATCGCAGGTTCCCTGGACAGGTAAGTGTCTATATATTAAAATTCAGCAGCTACAGTATTTGTAGCTACTGATTTTTAATTTCTTTTTCCCCAAGCAGAACTTTACTTTACGCTACAGTATGTGCACCACAGGTCACTTCCTTTCTCAAGTCTCCCTCATTGTGAAATTTAAAAGTTATAAGGAATGCAGGAAGCAGGTGAGGAGGGGGGGGGGCACCAAAATGCACCTTCGCCTGTGTAGACAAAAATCCTTGCACCGGCTCTGCAGCCGCGTCATCGCGCATGCCCAGAAGATGTTCCCGATCAATCGGCGAGTTGACTGATCGGAGAACTAACTGAGAGGTGGCGGGGCGGAGCGCTGACTGAAAGCAATATGCGGAGCGCTGGTTAGCAGCAATACATCCCTGTCATCATATACAGTAATATCACTCACTGAAAGCAATACATCCCTGGATAGAATTAGAAAAAAGAAAAAGATATATACATATTATTATACAGGATTTATATAGCGCCAACAGTTTGTGCAGCGCTTAACAAAATGAAGGTAGACATTACAGTTACAATACAATTTGGAACAAAAGGAATCAGAGGGCCCTGCTCGCTAGAGCTTACAATCTAAAAGGGAGGGTCAATTGATACAAAAGGCAATAGCTGTGTGGGATGGGCTGATGGAGCAAGTGGAACAGTGTTATTAGTTAGTAACCGGGTAGGCTTCTTTAACCTCCTTAGCGGTATTCCCGAGTGTGGCTCGGTGTTAAATTTCAGTGCAATTAGCGGTAATCCCGAGCCACACTCGCGGTACCGCCAGGAGCATCGCTGGATCCTGAAAGAGGGGTTACTTACCTTGTCCCCGGGAACCAGCGATGTATCCTGGCGGTGTGCGGCGGCCGGATCCTCAGCCCGATGCTTGTGAGCCCCGGCTTCCATCTCCTGCGACGTGACGCTCGTAGGGGGGTGGAACCGGCGGCAAATTCAAAAAGTTATACACACAAACACACTGATTACAATACAAAATAAAATAGATTGACATTAGTTTGCCTCCCAGTGCCCTTTCCTGCAGTTTTACTGTACTTTTTATATATATATATATATATATATATATATAAAATGTATGTATGTATGTGTGTGTGTGTGTATGTATGTATGTATGTATGTGTATATATATATATATATATATATATATATATATATACATACACATACATACTTTAACTTATTTATAGTTATTTATTATATTATAATTTATGGTTTTGTGTTTAAAACTTTATCATAACCGAGATGTTATAAAGAAGAACGCACAGTAAAAAAAAAATCATATGTAAATGGTTAAGAATTACATGCAAAATATTGGTACCGCTTTCAGCACCTAAAATCCGAAACAATCATACCGCCAGGGAGGTTAAAGAGAAGGGTTTTCAGGGATCGTCTAAAGATGGATAGATTAGGGGACAGTCGGACAGATTGGGGTAGAGAGTTCCAAAGAATGGGAGAAGCTCTGGAGAAATCCTGGAGGCGAGCATGGGAAGAGGTGACAAGGGAGCTAGAGAGCAGGAGGTCTTGGGAGGACCGAAGAGAGCGGCTTGGTTGATATTTTGAGATCAGGCTAGTGATGTAGCTGGTGGCAGAGTTGTGGATGGCATTGTAAACTATTGTTAGTACTTTGAAATTTATTCGTTGGGTGAGTGGAAGCCAGTGAAGGGATTGGCAGAGAGGGGTGGAGGACACTGAACGGTTGGTAAGGTGGATAAGTCTTGATATATATATATATATATATATATTTATATAATAAAAAAAATGTATATAGTAATATAAATGGATGCCGGGGACACAGGCCGCGTGACGGCGGGGGACACAGGCCGCGTGACGGCGGGGGACACAGGCCGCGTGACGGCGGGGGACACAGGCCACATGACAACGAGGGACACAGGCTGAGTGACAACTGGGGACACAGGCTGCATGATGGGGGACATAGGCTGCATGACGGCAAGGGACACAGGTTGCGTGAAGGCAAGGGATACAGGCTGCTCGATGGTCGATGGGGGGGGGATACAGGCTGTATGACGGCGGGGGACACAGGCTGCATGATGGTGGGGACACAGGTTGCATGACGACAGGGGACACAGGCTGGATGATGGGGAGACACACCTCTTGCATGCCGAATTGTAAGTGCTTAACCTTGGGGATTTCACAGCGGCAGTAGCATGAAGATGGGGGATCTGTCAGTGGGGGGCAGAATGAGCAGTTAGAGGAGTGGGGGGTCCATCATGTTACTATAGCTGCAGTCACGTTAGGGAAATTAGAGCCCCGCTCTACAGGAACCGTTGAATAGCTCAAGTAAAGGGATTCCTGCAGTATCCAGCACTCCCTGCTGCGCCATACTGTCCAGAGGCCACATACTCTCAGAGGCCCTAGAAAAAGTTGACCAGAAATTTTTGGGCTACCAGCCTTAAAATGTTTGGGGTGGTAAAGGAAGGCCTCCTCTACCTCTGTGCCAAATATGGGCCCCCCGGACTCATTTGGTGTCCAAGCTGTAGCCCCTCAAATTTTCAGACTACGACCCTGCCATAGATTAACATAGCAGACCAAGCTTCTATAAATGTAGGGCCCAAACCACGGGGGTTCAGTGCACCATACTTGGCAAACTTATACTAGAGGACCTCCAGTAGCCACACAATATTTTTGGTAGCAATGCCAAATTTTCACACGGACTGGCATGGTGATCGACTTTGGGCAAATACAGCGGAACATAGGTAATACAAAGCCCCGCTTCACGGGTGCTATGGGATAGATAAGACTATGGGGATTAACTACTTGCTGACCGGGGGAAATAGCCCAATGACGGCTACAGTGCTTATTCTGGGAGGGCGTACAGGGATGTCCTCCCAGAATCGCGCTTCCCGATGAATGACAGCGGCTCTTTACTTACCACGTGATCGCTCCATCCAATGACGGAACGATCGCTTGTCAAAAAAATGCTGCATGTCCGGTTCAGCTCTCTCCTCGCACGCTGTACACACTGATCGGCACCACCCCTGCCTCATCCATGCCCATCTGTGCCTCATTCATGCCCATCCATGCCTCATCAGTGCTCATTTGTGCCACATCAGTGTGTTCCTCATCATCTAGCCTGTGTCCCCCATCACGCAGCCTGTGTCCCCCGCAGTCATGCAGGCACGTCACGATTTGCTGGCTGGGCATGCGCACTGGGACGCGGCAACAGCTGATGAATGACACGCCCGCACCGGAAGTGACAAGGGTAGGAAAATCTGACGAGGTAGGGAAATCTGACACAACACCGGCACTGCCCTGGAGGACTTGTCCCCGTTCTACTCCTATAGCACTGAGGTGTGGGCCCTGCTCCTGTCACCACATCCTATCCTAGGGGGTGTACACCCTGCAAAGAGGGTGTCACCACAGGACCCCCCCATCTTCGCTCTCTCACCATGGCACACATTTTTTTTTTATGAATTAAACTCCAAGTACTTATATGTATATTCCTCAATAGTCACCATGTTTATAAAATAAATAATCGCACTTATTTTTTATTTATTATTATTTATTTTGTTTTTTATGCTTGTTTTATTTGCTAATTTTATTTTCTTATTATGATAAACTCCCAGGTACCTTTTATATACAAATATTCCACAATAGTCACCATGAATATAAAATAATCACACTTATTTTTTATTTATTATTTTCTATATTTATTTGTTGTTTTTATTTTTTTTTTGTAGCACTGCCCCCTTAAGAGCCGCTGGTTGTTAACACTTTTGGATTCCCCTGGGTTACCCGCAGCAACTGCAAGCAGAAATCTCAGTACTTCACGTTCCTGGCCCAGTCAGTGATCAGTGTAGGGGTTGATGTTTTTATTGGTTTTATTTTATATTGGGATGGGAGAAGGGACGAGTGGGATACTCCAACACTTGAACTATTCACAATTCTGAGGACTTCTAACTTGAGAATGCGGCAAGGCCGCTACTTCATCCTGCCACTGGATGAATCTGAGGTAAATGTTCCTTTATAGTATCTCTCTTCAGGGCACTCAGCACCCCCTTTCCTACAGCTGGCACCCGTCCACTGACTACACTACTCCGGAGTGGTCCCCTTCCTGGGCAAGATCCTCTGTTCTCCAGAGAGGGGTGGAGGACACTGAACGGTTGGTAAGGTGGATAAGTCTTGATAGATATATATAATAAAAAAATGTATATAGTAATATAAATGGATGCCGGGGACACAGGCATCTGTACTCCCAATACTGCTTTCCAGATTCTCGCAGTGCCACAACTCCACCAGTCAGCTCTCCTGGACCTCTGGGCTCAGCTCCACACCTCTGGCTCACCAGGCCGACCGCACACCAGGCCGACTGCACACTAACTAGTTCAGAAGAGGAGACAGCCGCCACCCTCTTTCTGGGATTCTGCTTCCCGCCAAAGACCTTGTGCACATGTACCCCTGGCTTTTTATACCCCACCCCACAATGCACCAAGACAGCAGTCTGTGTCAGTCCCTGGGGTTGTATCAAAAGCCTGTGTCCTCATTGGCCAGGTTTCCTCCACTGTCCAATGTGCCTCCCTATAGGGCACAGTGGGGACATTCCCTCAGACCATATGAATCACACACTGAGCAGACCTAACTCACAGATCCTGCTCCCTGTTAAATCGGAGTTCCACCCTAAAAATGAACTTTCCACCGTCCGTTAGCTTTAAAAAACCTGAAAAAGAATTGGATAAATATTTTTTTTTTTTTTGTTTCACTTACCTTGTTTTTAATGAAAATAAACTTTCCTTCCTTCCTTTTCCTCCCTCTGCGGACACGGCCCCCGACGTCACTTGCATTGACTCCTGGGAGATGAGCGTCATCAATCCCAGGAGTCAATGCGCCTGCACCAGTGTCACTCGTCACTTCCGGTGCAGGCGCGTCATTCCCTGCTGAACAGCTTCTGGGCATGGGCATGGGCAGAACCAGCTGCGGGATGATGCGCCTGCCCCCGGAAGTGACAAGCAGGGCATTCTGGGATTCCGACATCACCGAAGAGTACACTCCGGCTTCAGCTGCCCACACCTGAGATGGCAGCGCTGGACAAGACATTTTCAAGGTAAGTTTTTCTTCTTACAGTTAAGCTAAACAGGGGACAGTTCAGAAGCTATCGTTGCTTATATGCACTAGCCCTGAATGTCCCGGGGGTATTTTTATTTAAAAAATTTATTTTAGGGTGGAACTCCGCTTTAAGCCGAGTGCAATATAGAATTTACCTGCTGCTCCTCTGATAGGCAGACAGATCCAAAATCTATACTCACTCTCTAGCACCTACCTAGGAGGGTGCTACACTTATTTGCTATTTTTTTTTTTATGATCAACTACAGGTACCTTTTTTATATACAATTATTCTTCAATAGTCACCATGGATATAAAATAAATAATAATCACGCCTATTTTTTATTTATTTTTTTTATTTTGTATTAGTTTTTTATTTGCTAGTTTTATTTATTTTATTTTTTTATGATAAACTCCAGGTCCCTTTATATACAAATATATTCCTCGATAGTCACTATGGATATAAAATCAGGCTGGGTTCACACATATGCGATGCGGGAATTAGTGCGGGTTCCTGCATTGCATGTCTCTCGCAGGCAGTTCACACTGCCTTATGCCAACCGCTGTGCGCGTCAATACAAAGTTAAAGCGGAGTTCCACCCAAAAGTGGAACTTCCGCTTTAGGTATTCTAAGCCCCTGACATGCCACATTTGGCATGTCATTCTTTTGGGGGGGAGCGGGTACCTAGTTTTGACAGGTACCCGCTCCCACTTCCGCTCGGAGCGCCGCGGCGCCCTGAACGGAAGTTCTCCTCTCCCCCTCCCTCCCTGCAATCTTCTGGGACATGTCAGAGGTCCCAGAAGATTGCCGGCCAATCAAGACGCGCAGCGCGACTCGCGCATGCGCAGTGGGTACCCGGCTGTGAAGCCGCAAACTGTCACAGCCGGGTGCCCACAGCAGTGATGCCGGCGCCGAGGGAGAGGATCGAGGCTTCGGGCGGCCGCATCGCTGGACCGTTGGACAGGTGAGTGAAATGGCTGGAACTCCGCTTTAATGACACCCCCAGATCTGTTGGCAGTGCGAAATGTGAAATGGTGCAGGAATTGTATTGCAAACGGGTCAACAAACATGCGTTCCGATTCCAGTGCGGACCAAAAAAATAGTCCTGTACCATTTTGGCCTCAATGCAGTCTGATCAGCAATGTGGTGCAAATCACATGTGATGTCTGATATCGCAGTAGTGTGCACCCAGCCTCATTCTACTTTGTGTGCACAAAATGCCTTAGCAAACCCAGATTATTGCTTTGTAAAAGTAGCAGTGTTCTGCATATATCCTGCATGGTGAACAGCGCCATGGGAGGGACCCATCAGACTCCGCCCACTACATAAAAATTACCGGAGGGAGCGTAGATGAGACGAGAGCTCAGCAGTGACCAGTCCTTATTACAGGAGGCAAACAGGGAGATTTATTACAACTGAAGTACTCAGAATCTGGTGCAGCATGGTAGCCAATCAGCTTCTAACTTCTGTTTGTTCAATAAAGCTTTGACAATTAAACCTGGAAGCTGATTGGTTTCTATGCAGAGCTGCAGCAGATTTTGTACTCCCAGTTTTAGTAAATCAGCCCCAAAGTTTTCACATGGGATGACTGCACAGATCTGGGAGGAATACACAAAGCACATTGAGATTCAAGAAGATTACACATGGTGGATGGATTGAGAGAATATTTGCTGATTACACAGTTCAGCGTTAAAGTGGAACTTCAACTGAAGGCTCGGATCACATATACACGGTGTAGGAAATGCAGCAAATCCTGTGCGTTTCCTGCACCACATTGAAATCGCACGGCATTCTTTCCAACCACAACGTATGTCAATGTTATTGACACCCCAAAACGGTTTGCAAAATGCAGTGTGATTGACAGAATCGGGACACATTTTCACACCCATGCGATCTGATTCCAGTGCAGGGGAATAAAAGCGTCTTGCACCTTTATGTGGAGGCGGTGCGATTTGAGCCATACCAATGAATGCAATGTGCTACACTGAATATACACTATATTACCAAAAGTATTGGGACACCTGCCTTTACACTACACATGAACTTTAATGGTGTCTTAGCCCCGGTTCACACTACTGCGTGTGCGGGGTTCGCATGTCATGTCGGAGCGCACTGCTCCGACATGACATGCGATCAGCTGTGCGGTGCGAGTTTAGCCATACAGTTTGTATGGCTAAATTCGCATCGCACCCGCAGCAAACACGCACAGGAGGCATTTTTGCTGCCGCATCAGGATCGGATCGCACAGCGGTTCACACTTGTGCGATCCGATCCTGTGCGAACTGCACGATCGCACTGCGATATGCGATCAAACTGGGGGTGTCGTTAAGATTACATTGACACCCCCAGCGGATCGCATATGGCAGTGTGAACTGCCGGGGGTGCGTGTGCGATGCGGGAACAGGCTGCGAATTCGCAGCCTTCCCGCATCGCATCAGTGTGAACCGAGCCTTAGTCTGTAGGGTTCAATATTGAGTTGGCCCACCCTTTGCAGCTATAACAGCTTCAACTCTTCTGGGAAGGCTGTCCACAAGGTTTAGGAGTGTGTCTATGGGAATGTTTGACCATTCTTCCAGAAGTGCATTTGTGAGGTCAGGCACTGATGTGGACAAGAAGACCTGGTTTACTATCTGCGCTCTAATTCATCCCAAAGGTGTTCAATCAGATTGAGGTCAGGACTCTGTGCAGGCCAGTCAAGTTCCTCCACCCCAAACTCGCTCATCCGTGTCTTTATGGACCTTGCTTTGTGCACTGGAGCGCAGTCATGTTGGAACAGGAAGAGCCAACCCCAAACTGTTCCCACAAAGTTGGGCAGGTATCCCAATACTTGTGGTAATATCATGTATGTGAACCGAGCCTTAAAGAGAAGTACAGCTCAGATCCTCCCTTTTTTTGAGATAGTCATCCCCCTGATGATGTAGGAGAGAAAGAAGGTGGCAATGGGACCTGGCATGCAGCAGCAAGTACTGCAGAGCAACACTGGATTTGCTGAGTGTTTTATGAGGGAGAACCCAGTGAAAAGGGTAAGAGGAGATATAAAAGGGGGGGGGGGGGGGGGGAGGTTTCTCTTTGAATCAGAAGATGTCAGGTAAAGGTGACAGCAATGAAGAGAAAACAGGAACACCGGGAAGTAGATTCGGAAGCGGGATTTACTAAAGTCCCAAAGCCACAAAAAAAGTTGCAGCGCTGTTTCCAGAGCATGTGGACTGATCTTCCTGATATGGGCCTTTAATCCTGGGTAAAGGCCCGTACACACGTACCGATCGTCGGCCGAAAAGCTTCGGCCGACGACCGATCTGCCGATTGTAGGCTTGTTAGTATGATGCCTCCGACAGCCGACAGCGCACATTCGGCCGAAAAGAATCTGTCATGCAAGCATTAAAATTTCTCTTACGTCCTCCGACAGTCGCCGCCGCTTCATAATCTTCACTAATGGGGGTTATTGACCTTTGCTCCGCAGGAGTAGCTAGGCAACAAGATTTGTTAATATCAAAGCTTTTAGCATATCACACCCCTAGGGGGTGGTCCCCTCAGTCAATACCTCCCTGCTTCCTGCATTCTCAACTCAGTTTCTAATGCCTAGCTTAGGAGTAGCTGGCTGATCCTGTGCTGGGGCTCTCAGTCTCAGCCTTCTATTTTCTTTTTGATTTTATTTTGAGTATTTTTCTCTTTCTTATACTTAGCTGTTCTTTTATTCAGCGTTAGTTTAGTTTCTTCGGATGAAGATGATCGTGCGGTGCTGGGTCTCGGTCTGGCCACCCTGGATCCAGGGTTCAGGGCCAGGGGCTTCCCAGCCTGCCATCGAGCGTTCAGCTCAGGTTTCCCTGGCATATTGAACGACCCATCCCTGTTCGCTGCAGGGATGCTGCCTGTGAGGTGGCTACCTCACCGGATGCCATTTGCGGTTTCGCACCGCAGTTCCACTGCGTCCCGGCTGCGACACTCCCTGTCCTCAGTACAGTGGTTTGGTCGCTGGAGAAGGCTCCCCACGCCATCCGGACTGGTAAGTGCAATTCTATGTGGGGACCTGTCTGTTTTGGGTGTCAGTCTGTGACTGTGTGACCCTGCATGTCTGTGTATGTGCTGAGCTCCCTGTCAGATTCCTGTGTGGAATAGCTGCCTTTCTGTGGGCTGCGAGGGGGGGGCTTTCCCACTCTGCTATGTGAATGTATGGGGTAGACTGGGTTTTGACATGCTGTGCGGCGACCGCTACTGTGGCCCGCCATGTTTTTTGCGGCAATTATAGTGACCGGCCCTGTGTGGTACGGCGCGGTGTTTTGGCGCCAAACGCCGCCATTTTAGCGGCGATCGCATGCAGCCACATGTCGGCGCCATTTTCTCATTGCCTGAATCCCTCAGCCGAGCGGCCATGTTTGTGTAGCCTGCATAGGCTTTATAGGGCGGTCAGTCATTGCATCTCTCCCTTTTACTCTGGAACAGCGATCGGTGGCAGCAGCACTGTGTGGTCTCTCCAGGTTTTTGCCTTTCTTTTTCCTGTATTCCTTGCCCAGTGTCCTTATCCCTCTGGGGGTCGGTTCATACAGTAGTGTGTGGTGGGCTACGCTCGCCGCGGTCTTAAAGGGGCAGTTCTCCTTTTTTTCAATATTGCTGGGGCATGGATTCTCAGGATTGCAAGTTTCCTCCCACCCTGGTGGAGGGCCAAGGGGCTGCTGCATCCCCCGAGGGGGCTGATCTGGCTGCTATTGTGGCAAATTTGGCTTCTCAGGTGCAGATGCTAATGGCTGATCGATCCGCAAAACGGCCCAGATTGTCTATTTCCTCTGATTCAGAGGGCGGTGGGGCTGCTATGGCTGGAGTGCCCTTCTCGGGGTCTCGCTCATCTTTAGACCTTGGGGGGTCTGAGGGGGAGGCTGAGGTAGAAGGGGTTGATAATTCTCCCCCTGGCTCGCCTGAAGAGCTTGCACTCATGGATGAGTTGGTTGCTTCTATCAAGGAAACGCTGCATTTGCAGGATGAACCATGTCCTCCTGCTTTGATGTCCTCTTATGGGACGCAGAGAAAATGCAAAACAGCGCAGGTTTTTCCTTGCTCTGCGGAATTTCAGCGCGCTGTTGATGAGCAATGGCGCAATTTAAAGAAGCCCTTTACTGTGCCAAGTAAGTTCAAGCTGCGTTATCCCTTTACACCCACCGCGGATGAGTGTTGGTGTGTGCCGCCTCAGGTGGATCACGCGGTGGCGGTTTTGAATAAATCTACTGCGATTCCTGCTGAGGATACCCCGGTGTTCTGGGACCCTACGGACAGGAGATTGGAGTCTCTGGCCCGTCATGCCTATACGGTTGCTGGTTCTATGCTGAAGCCTATTTTTGCTTCCATTATGGCAGCCCAAGCTATTGCAGATTGGACGCAGGTGTTCAGGCGCACCCTGGTGGCTGACTCTGCCCCGCCGACAACATTGGCTATGGTGGATCAAATTCATCAGGGTGTCATGTATTTGTGCGATGCGGACTTGGATTTAGTCCCTTTGGCTGCACGCTTCTCAAGTGTGGCGGTATTGAACCGTCGCCTGATATGGCTGAAATGTTGGTCGGTTGACCAATCTTCTCGCAAGACTTTAGCTAATTTGCCATACGCGGGATCTCGCCTTTTTGGCGAGTCCTTGGATACTCTGATAAAGGGAATTTCCGGGGGTAAGAGCACTCTCTTACCCCAAACTCATAAGAATAAGTTTGTTCGCGGTAAGAAGAATACCTCGTTCAGGCCCTCTCAGGGGTCCTTTCGTGCCTTTCGGTCGCACTATAAGGGCAAGCCCTTCAAGGGCCAAGGCTCCCAGGAGAAGCCGTGGGCAGGTAAGCAGAAGTCCGGCCAGTCCGGGTCCGCTGCCCATGCCAATTCCGCCTGCAGGGGCGCCCTCACCCGGTTCTGGGGTGGGGAGACGTTTGCTCGGTTTTCTTCAACCCTGGCTGGCCCGCATTCGGGACAGGTGGGTTCAGGAAATCCTTCGATCTGGATACAAGATCGAGTTTCTCTCTCGGCCGGCGAGCAGATTTTTTCCCTCAAATCTTCATCTGTCTCCGGAGCGATTGCAGGATCTGCACCTGGCGGTGCCGGATCTGCGGGCCCAGGGAGTGGTGGTTCCGGTGCCTCATCGGGACAGATTTCGAGGGTTCTATTCCAATCTGTTCACTGTGCCCAGAAAGGAGGGCAAGGTACGTCCGATTCTGGACTTGAAAGCTCTGAACCGCTTTGTGCGGGTTCGCAAGTTCCGCATGGAATCCCTGCGCTCAGTGGTGGCTGCCCTGAGTCCGGGGGAATTCATGGCCTCCATCGATCTGAAGGATGCGTACCTTCACATCCCCATTTTCGAAGGTCACCAGAGGTACCTTTGTTTTGCCATTGCGGAGGATCATTACCAATTCGTGGCGTTACCCTTTGGTCTCGCTTCGGCTCCGCGGGTTTTCACCAAGGTGCTTGCGCTGGTCCTGGCTTTATTGAGAGCCCAGAGCATTTCTGTCTTGGGGTATCTGGACGATATCTTGATTCGGTCTCCGACCAGTCAGGGCCTGGTGAACGACCTGTCCATCACGATGCAGACTCTGCAGGATTTTGGTTGGACGATAAATTTTCCAAAATCAACGTTGTGTCCGTCGGTTCGTCTTCCCTACCTGGGGATGATCCTGGACTCTGTTCAAGCGAAGGTCTTCCTGCCGGAAGACAAGCTCCAGACGCTTCAGGACGAAGTCAAGTCCCTCAGGGACAATCAGTACTCGTCACTCCGGACGTGTATGAGGTGTCTGGGATTGATGGTCTCGGCTTTCGAGGCGATTCCCTTCGCCCAGTTTCACACGCGGGGTCTTCAGGCGGAGATCCTGGCCAAGTGGGACGGGCGTCCGCAGTCCCTGGATCTGAGGATCTCATTGAGCCAACGCACCAGAAGGGATCTTCTGTGGTGGCTCCAGTCCCCGGCGGTGTCAGGGGGCAAGTCCTTTCGTCCCTTGTCGTGGACGGTGATCACCACGGATGCCAGCCTGTCGGGCTGGGGTGGTGTTCTGGGCGTTCTGTCCGCCCAGGGAACTTGGTCGGAGGAGGAATCCTCCCTTCCGATCAACATTCTGGAATTGCGAGCAATAAATCTCTGTCTTCTGCGTTGGACGGACAGACTTCAGGGCCGTCCGGTTCGGGTGCAGACGGACAATGCCACAGCGGTGGCCTACATCAACCACCAAGGGGGCACCAGGAGTGCCCGAGCGGCTCGGGAAGTGGCCGACATTCTGTCTTGGGCCGAGACGCACGTCCCGGCGATATCACATTCCGGGGGTGGAAAACTGGCAGGCGGATTATCTGAGTCGCCAGACCCTGGACCAGGGGGAATGGTCCCTTCACCCGGATGTCTTCCAGATGTTGTGCGCGAAGTGGGGTTCCCCAGATGTGGACCTGTTCGCGTCTCGTCTAAACCACAAGGTGGAAAGGTTCGTGGAAAGAACGCGCGATCCTCGGGCGGACGCCTTGGACGCGTTAGTAGCGCCCTGGCATCAGTATCGTCTGATGTATGCCTTTCCACCGATTCAGCTGCTGTCCAGGCTCCTTCGCAGGTTGGCCTCGGAACCGCACACGGTGATTCTGGTGGCGCCAGACTGGCCTCGCTGGTCTTGGTACGCAGACCTCGTGAATCTGGCGGTCGACGCTCCGTTTCGAGAAGATCTCCTTTCTCAAGGACCGATATTCCATCCTGCTTTACAGTCGCTGGCTTTGACGGCCTGGCTGTTGAAAGCCAGGTCCTGAAGGATAGGGGTCTCCCCCCTGAAGTCATTCCCACTTTGATCAAGGCTAGAAAAGCCTCTTCGGGGAAGATTTACTACCGTACTTGGAAAGCATACTTTGCCTGGTGTGAGTCCAGGGGGTATTCCCCTCGCTCATATTCTGTGTCGAGAGTGTTGGCTTTCCTCCAAACTGGTGTGGACCAGCGTTTGGCGCTGGCCACTATTAAGGGTCAGGTTTCTGCGCTGGCCGTCCTTTTTCAGCGCCCGGTGGCGTCTAATTCATTGATTCGCACCTTTGTTCAGGAGGTGCGACACTTGGTCCCTCCTAGGAGGGAGCCTTTGCCTCCATGGGACTTAAACCTTGTTCTGTCCGTGTTGCAACATGCTCCTTTTGAAAAGATCAGGGAGATTTCGTTGTCTCTGTTGTCCAAGAAGGTTGCCTTTTTGGTGGCGATCACTTCGGCTCGCAGAGTGTCGGAGCTGGCTGCTTTGTCATGCAGCTCTCCCTATTTGGTGATTCACTTAGATAAGGTGGTCTTGCGACCTAACCCGTCTTTTCTTCCGAAGAGGATCTCGGAATTTCATCTCAATGAGGACATTGTCTTGCCCTCGCTTTGCGCGAAGCCTAAACATCCGAAGGAGGTGGCTTTGCATTCCTTGGATGTTGTTCGGGCGCTCAGGGTTTACCTGGCATCGACTAAGTCTTTTCGCAAGTCGAATTCCCTATTTGTCCTTCCTGAGGGACCTCGGAAGGGCATGGCGGCGTCGGCTTCTACCATCGCCAAATGGATCAGACAGACCATTGAGCAGGCCTATGCTTTGAGGGGGAAGGTTCCTCCCTTCCCTGTGAAGGCGCACTCTACCAGATCTTTGAGTACGTCTTGGGCCTGTCATCATCGGGCTTCTGTGGCCCAGGTGTGTAAGGCGGCGACTTGGTCGTCCGTTCACACCTTCTCAAAATTTTTCAAGGTGGATGTTCAGGCATCGGCAGATGCTTCCTTTGGCCGTAAAGTTCTTAGTGTGGCAGTGCCTTAGGGTCCCTTGTTTGGGTCCTTGGCTGTTGGGGTGTTTTTACCCCTAGGTTACTTGTTCTTTCTGGGTTGTTGCTCCTGTTGAGCACTTTTTTCCTGCTGCCCAGTTGGTTTTCTTACTTTGGTAAGGTTCCTTTTTTCTGATGTGGGTACTGCGTTAGGCGCGGCTGCGTTTTTCCCACAACTCATGTCTACACTGCTCTGGGACGTCCCCATTAGTGAAGATTATGAAGCGGTGGCGACTGTCGGAGGACGTAAGAGAAAATGGAATTTTTGTAAAATCTTACCTGTAAAATTCCTTTCTCTGAGTCCTCCGACAGTCGCCGCCCCCGCCCCTCTTTTGGGGTTTGTTTATGTACTCTACTGCTATGCTACTGAAACTGAGTTGAGAATGCAGGAAGCAGGGAGGTATTGACTGAGGGGACCACCCCCTAGGGGTGTGATATGCTAAAAGCTTTGATATTAACAAATCTTGTTGCCTAGCTACTCCTGCGGAGCAAAGGTCAATAACCCCCATTAGTGAAGATTATGAAGCGGCGGCGACTGTCGGAGGACTCAGAGAAAGGAATTTTACAGGTAAGATTTTACAAAAATTCAGTTTTTTGTATGCCGACACCAGAGCGGCCGATTGTTCGCCAGTCAGTACAGATTTCGGCCGACAGACCGCAGATTTGCAAGACTGGGCATGCTCAGAAAAGGAAAAACACAGGGAAAGTTAACCATTACATGACATCACTTCTGCAGTCGGCTGTAGTCGGCGGACAAAATTCTTGTGCAGTCTTTTGCACTTTTCAACAAACACGACAGCCGTGGACATATGACGGCCGATCTGTCGGCCGACGATCGGTACGTGTGTACGGGCCTTTAGAATCTACTTCTTGGTGTACTGGTTTTCTTTTCAGTGCTGGATTCTGTATGGTACCTCAAGAAAGTCATGCATCCACCCTTCATTAGGGTTACCTATGAAAGTCTGTGCGGTATGGCTTGATGAATTGTTAAAGCTGAACTCTGGGATAAGCAAATATTGTATCTATATATTTGTCATTTGTAATCTTACCTGAATCTTGGTGTCCTTTGTGTATTTCTTCTAGATCTGTGTAGTAACCCAGTGTGAAAATGTGTCTCTGTGTAGGAGCGTACTGTGAAAAGGACCAGGCACTGCTATTCTCTCCTTGTGCAGGGTGACATGTCTTGTCTCTGCCCCCTCCTGTAGCTTTCTGTGGGCATTCTGTGGTGGGCTGGGGTTGCTGGGTCCTTCCAACAGCTCTGCTGTCTGCACAAGCTATGTATAGTACAGCCATGATGTTATGGCTACTTTTAACCACTTCTGGACCGGAAGATTTTCCTGCTTAATGACCAGGCCCTATTTTGCGATTCAGCACTGCGTGACTTCAACAGACAATTGATTATTTGATAATTTGATTATAGCGCATGATCAAAAAATCGCACAGGTGATCAAATACCACCAAAAGAAAGCTCTGTTTGTGGGAAAAAAAAGGACGTCAAATTAGTTTTGGTACAGCGTTGCACGACCGCGCAATTGTCCGTTAAAGTCACGTAGTGCCGAATCGCAAAATACCCCCTGGTCAGAAAGGGGGTAAAATCTTCTGGGGCTTAAATGGTTAAATTTGGGGCCAATCACACGCTTCCCTCATGGCATGGCAGTATCTGCCTATATTTCTCAACATTGAGGACACCATTAATCCTGACCAAATCTCCAACTCCATTTGCAGATATGCAGCCCCAAACTTGTAAGGAACCTCCACCGTGCTCATTGTTGTACCGTTCTCCAGCCCTTAGACAAACTGACTGCCTCCTGCTACAACCAAGTATTTCAAATTTTGACTCATCAGTCCAGAGCACCTGCTGACATTTTTTCTGCACCCCAGTTCCTATGTGCATAGTTGAGTGGCTTAGCCTTGTTTCCATGGCAGAGATATGGCTTTTTGGTCACAATTCTTCCATGAGGAGGACTTCTTGGGTCACTCTTTTTGACCTAATTGATCAAATGAAATGTTATGTTTTATTATTCATATTCTTACATCTGTATATTCATTATCAACTCAATGTTACCCAACAAAATCATTTTTATACATCTAATACTATGTATTGGCTACTGGGCATATGTTTATAACTATGACCATAAGTAGGGGATGTTGAATTGATATGGAGATTTTTTTTTTCAGCCCTGATGAAGGGGGTGTTTTCAGATCTCCCGAAACACATTGGCTACTCTTTGGATTGTCCCTCTGACTTTTAGTAGAATAAAGTTGTATCTGGAGCTTTTAGCTTCAATTTCCATTTGGAAAATTAAAATAAGACTGTTTCAAGTAAATAGATAAATATATGCCTTCAAAACAGTGAAAAGCTAAAATATTCATAATTGGTAATCTGAGACATTGTTAAAAAGAACATTTACCGCTTGTTAGTTCAACATTAACCATACATTATGGTCATAGAATTCCTTTTTCCACTTTGGTATGGGCAGGGATACACAATTTATTTTTAAGTACATGTGTGCACCCCAAAGCTTGCCATATACCAGTAAAATCTTGTTTGAAATTTTTTGCTTTTGGAACGTTCGTTTGCTTCTTTTTTTTTTTTTTTTTTTATTGATTAGTGGGGTTACTACTAGAACTGCAATGAACTGTTGTTGGTGGACAACCCCCACAGGGGGGTTCTATTAGTATCTCAGTATCTAATACGTATCTAACACTAATACGTGTTCAATAACCTGTTATCTGTTCGACACTTTCAGCTATCCTTATTGTTAGTGTATTTTATGTGCAACCCAAGACAATTCCTCCTCCTCCAATGTGGCCCAGGAACGTCAAAAGGTTGGACACTCTTGGAGTAGCAGTATTTACACTCCTCTTAACCACTTAAGCCCCGGAGGATTTGGCTGCTCAAAGACCAGGGCCTATTTTGCGATTCGACACTGCGTGACTTTAATGGACAATTGCGCGGTCGTGCGACGATGTACCCAAATGAAATTGACGTCCTTTTTTCCCCACAAACAGAGCTTTCTTTTGGTGGTATTTGATCACCTGTGCAAGTTTTTTGCTATATAAACAAAAAAAGAGCGATAATTTTGAAAAATAACAATATTTTTCACATTTTTTTTATATCAAAAATTCCCCCCAAAAAATTAAAAAAATCAAAACTTTTTAACATTTTAGGCCAATTTGTTTTTTGCTACATATTTTTGGTAAAAAAATCGCAATAAGCCTTATTTTAATTGGTTTGCGCAAAAGTTATTGCGTTTACTAACTATGGGAAAGATTTATGTCATTTTTATTGTTTTTTTTTTTTAACTAGTAATGGCGGCGATCTGCGTTTTTTTTTTTTTGCGGGACTGCGACATTGCGGCGGACAGATCGAACCCTTGACTGACATTTTTGACACTTTTGGGGGTACCAGTGACATTACTACAGTAATCAGTGCTATACATATGCACTGTTACTGTAAAAATGACACTGTCAGGGAAGGGGTTAACTTTATTGGTGATCAGTGGGTTAAATGTATCCCTAGGAGCATGATTCTAACTGTGGGGGGGCGTGGCTTGTGATGTAACCACAGAGACATACGATCCTACATAGCAGGATCGTATAGTCTCTGCAGTTACACCAGGGAGAATGACAGACGGCTTTGTTTACATCAGCTGCCTGCCTTTCTCCCTCTCCAGCGGAAGATCACGAGTGACCGGCGGACATCATAGCCGCCGGTCACTCGCACGGGGATGTCAGGGAATGACCGGGGGCTGGAGCACGCCTCCGGCGGCGCGCACTCGCTCCCTAGAGGCTAGTGACCGAGTGATGTACCGGTACGTCACTTTGCCCAGGAGGGGCTGACCGCCGCAGTATATAGTCGTGCGGCGGTCGGCAAGTGGTTAAAATTGCTTAAAGATACAGAGGTAACAGTACTTTACTGAAATTCATCCAAAAGTGTGCATATGGACTGCGGAGGATATGATTGGTGACAATGCAGAAGAAAACGGCTCTGAGGAAGAGGGTTCTCCCTCAAACGTGTTAGCCATATGGACACCTTCAAGTTTGCCTGTCACAACTAAGCATTACTGTCCTGTGATCTCTGGACAGCTGAAGGAACTCTCTTTTTCGCTTGTACATAGCGTACTCTTGTAAGGAGAATGCATGTTTTAACAATTTGTCAATAAATAACATATGGTATTGCACTAGGTTAGTGCGCCCTTCTCTTGTCTTTTTACAAGGCAGAAGTACTTGTCAGAAATAAGTTTAAACAATACATAGCTGAGGCGGTGTTCAAAATTTCCAAGCACCCAACCCAGCTTGTCAATCAAAGAGATTTAAGTAAAATCCATTAAAAGCATTATTCCACCCAAAAGCATTTACAGGTGCAGTCTATTGGCCTGGGACTCCCTGCTACCATTTCTATTTTTTTCTGGTTTACTGGGGGTTCCAGGTGTTTCCCCCTCCTTTGTATATTCAAACTCTTCATGTTCCATAGTATATCAAAATCACTACAAAGAGTGTGGGACCTCCGAGTTATTAACAATATAACAAAGCAAGTGTAGTGCAATAAATATTATAAGTCCCAATTCATATATATATATATATATATATATATATAAATAAAAAATTCCACCGTCGTGCGATTCTAAAAAGTGTTCAAAAAACATATGATCCCGTGACCACCACCTCTAGCTGGCATGTCTGTTCACCTCCAAGCAATGACTCCACTACAGAGTCACAATCGCCTGTAATACCTCTCTCTGTATACCACTGGAGTGCTCCTCCACAAGATGTTCCTGGACTCCGCTAGGAATCTCAATCTATCATGTAAAGGGGGCAAGGACAGTTATGTGAAGGGGGTGTGATAAAACAGGTGAGGACAGGAATGTGAAGGGGTGCTATAAAGGGTGTGAGGACAGGAATGTGAAGGGGGGTGCTATAAAGGGGGTGAGGACAGGAATGTGAAGGGGGTGCAATAAAGGGGGTGAGGACAGGAATGTGAAGAGGGTGCTATAAAGGGGGTGAGGACAGAAATGTGAAAGGGGGGTGCTATAAAGGTGGTGAGGACAGGAATGTGAAGGGGGTGTTATATAGGGGGTGAGGACAGGAATGTGAAAGGGGGTGCTATAAAGGGGGTGAGGACAGGAATGTGAAGGGGGAGGTGCTATAAAGGGGGCAAGAACAGGAATGTGAAGGAGGGCGTTATAAAGAGGGCGAGGACAGGAATGTGAAGGGGGGTGTTATATAGGGGGTGAGGACAGGAATGTGAAAGGGGGTGCTATAAAGGTGGTGAGGACAGTTATGTGAAGGGGGGGGTGTTATATAGGGGGTGAGGACAGGAATGTGAAAGGGGGTGCTATAAAGGGGGTGAGGACAGGAATGTGTAGGGGGGTGCTATAAAGGGGGCAAGAACTGGAATGTGAAGGAGGGCGCTATAAAGGGGGCAAGGACAGGAATGTGAAGGGGGGTGCTATAAAGGGGGTGAGGACAGGAATGCGAAGGGGGTGCTATAAAGGGAGTGAGGACAGAAATGTGAAGGGGGTGTGATAAAGGGGTGAGGACAGGAATGTGAAGGGGGTGCTTTAAAGGGGTAGAGGACAGAAATGTGAAGGGGGTGCTATAAAGGGGGTGAGGACAGAAATGTGAAGGGGGTGCTACAAAGGGGGTGAGGACAGTTATGTGAAGGGGGTGCAATAAAATGGATGAGGACAGGAATGTGAAAGGGGGTGCTGTAAAGGGGATGAAGACAGTTATGTGAAGGGGGTGTGATAAAAATGGGTGAGGACAGGAATGTGAAGGGGGTGCTATAAAGGGGGTGAGGACAGTTATGTGAAGGGGGTGCTATAAAGGGGGTGAGGACAGTTATGTGAAGGGGGTGCTATAAAGGGGGTGAGGACAGTTATGTGAAAGGGGGGGTGCTATAAAGGGGGTGAGGACAGAAATGTGAAAGGGGGTGCTATTAAGGGGGTGAGGACAGGAATGTGAATGGGGTGCTTTAAAAGGGGTGAGGACAGTTATGTGAAGGGGGTGCTATAAAGGGGATGAGGACAGTTATGTGGGGGGGTGTGATAAAATTGGTGAGGACAGGTATGTGAAGGGGGTGCTATTAAGGGGGTGAGGACAGAAATGTGAAAGAGGGTGCATTAAAGGGGGTGAGGACAGGTATGTGAAGGGGGTGCTATAAAGGGGGTGGCAACAGAAAAGTAAAGGGGATGCTATAAAGGGGTGAGGACAGTTATGTGAGGGGGGTGCTATAAAATGGGTGAGGGTAGGAATGTGAAGGGGGTGCTATAAAGGGGGTGAGGACAGTTATGTGAAGTGGGTGCTATAAAGGGGGTGAGGACAGTTATGTGAAAGGGGGGGTGCTATAAAGGGGGTGAGGACTAGTGATGTCGCGAACCTAAAATTCGCCGTTCGCGAACGGCGAAAGCGAACATCGGCAAATGTTCGCGAACCCCCATAGAGTTCAATAGGCAGGCGAATTTTAAAACACACAGGGACTCTTTCTGGCCACAATAGTGATGGAAAAGTTGTTTCAAGGGGACTAACACCTGGACTGTGGCATGCCGGAGGGGGATCCATGGCAAAACTCCCATGGAAAATTACGTAGTTGACGCAGAGTCGGGTTTTGATCCATAAAGGGCATAAATCACCTAACATTCCTAAATTGTTTGGAATAACGTGCTTTAAAACATCCAGTGTGTGAATACGATCAGGTATGATGTTTTATCGGTCAAGTAGTGTAAGGGTTACGCCCGTCGCCCGCTTCACAGTGACAGACCAAACTCTGACAGACCAAACTCCCCGTTTAACAGTCAGTCAGTCCATTTGCACAACCGCAAACTCCCCATTTGCACAAGGTTGGATACCAAGCTAGCCATGTCCCGTTCCTTGTCCTCACTGACATCATTGAAGGTCTCTTCCTCCACCCAGCCACGTACAACACCAAGGGTCCCCGAAAGGTGAGAACAAGCCCCCTGGGACGCCTGCTGTGGCTGGTATTCCACCTCCTCAAAGCCACCTTCCTCCTCTGACTTCTCTTCTTCATACTCCTCTCTCTGCGTTGCCACAGGTCCAGCAATTGACAACGACAAGGCTGCTTCTGGTGGTGATGGGGAGTGGACCACAACTCTTCCTCTTCATGCTCATCTACAGTCTGATCCAGTACTCTTTGCAGGGCACGCTCCAGAAAAAACGCATATGGGATGAGGTCGATGATGTTGCCTTGGGTTCGACTGACCACCAGGGTTGTCACCTCCGCAAAAGGACGCATGAGCCTACAGCCATTGTTCATGAGCATTCAGTAACACGGCCAAAAAATACCCAGCTCCGCAGAAAGAATGAAAGAAAATGAATGTTTTTTCTATGAAAAATTATCCTGCGGATCGCTTTTGGTCTGTTCACAATGAAGCGACGACCTTATCATCTGGGGTGTGCCAATACACTCCTAGAGGTGATGATCACTTCATTGTGATACGCAAGCCCCTTCACCACGACAAGGTAACGATCACGAAGGGGAATTGACACATGTATGTGCCTTTTTTTTGTTTTTTTGCAGCCACAGAGGCCAGAAAAATTAGGCATGTACATATGCATGAAAAAGTAGGTATTGTTGCAGCCGCTGCTGTAGCAGCGGCCTGAAAAATTGAGGTTTTCAAGGCAGAAAGTGCACTAAAACATTGCGGCTTGAACCGTAGTTGGTGGCGGAGACGTCACGTAAGTCATCCGGCATGCAGAGAATGATTAAAGACAGCAGCGTGTGGACCATTTTTAGGCCAAGGCATCTCAGTCATCACCAGGCCTTTTTTAGTCAAATGCATCCCCCACTGTCAGTCCCTTCGGGATCCATGCCTCATTCATCTTAATAAACGTGAGGTAATCAAGACTTTTTTGACCTAGGCGACTTCTCTTCTCAGTGACAATACCTCCTGCTGCACTGAAGGTCCTTTCTGACAGCACACTTGAAGCGGGGCAGGCCAGAAGTTCAATGGCAAATTGGGATAGCTCAGGCCACAGGTCAAGCCTGCACACCCAGTAGTCAAGGGGTTCATCGCTCCTCAGAGTGTCGATATCTGCAGTTAAGGCAAGGTAGTCTGCTACCTGTCGGTCGAGTCGTTCTCTGAGGGTGGACCCCGAAGGGCTGTGGCGATGCATAGGACTAAAAAAGCTCCGCATGTCCTCCATCAACAAGACGTCTGTAAAGCGTCCTGTCCTTGCCGGCGTGGTTGTGGTGGTAGGAGGAGGATTACTTTCACCTCTTCCCCTGTTGGATTCCCGTTGTGCTGTGACATCACCCTTATATGCTGTGTAAAGCATACTTTTCAACTTATTTTGTAGCTGCTGCATCCTTTGCGACTGCCGGTAATTGGGTAACATATCAGAGACTTTCTGCTTATACCGGGGGTCTAGTAGCGTGGCCACCCAGTACAGGTCTTTCTCCTTCAGCCTTTTTATACGAGGGTCCCTCAACAGGCATGACAGCATGAAAGACCCCATTTGCACAAGGTTGGATGCCGAGCTACTCATGTCCAATTCCTCGTCCTCACTGATGTCATTGAAGGTGTGTTCTTCCCCCCAGCCACGTACAACACCACGGGTACCAGATAGGTGACAACGAGCACCCTGGGATGCCTGCTGTGGTTGGTGTTCCTCCTCCTCAAAGCCACATTCCTCCTCTGACTCCTCTTCCTCACACTCCTCTTCCAGTGTTGCTGCAGGTCCAGCAAGCGATGGTAAGGCTGTTTCTGGTGGTGGTGATGGTGACCACAACTCTTCCTCTTCCTCTTCACGCTCATCTACGGCCTGATCCAGCACTATTCGCAGGGCACGCTCCAGGAAAAAAACATATGGGATGATGTCGCTGATGGTGCCTTCGGTGCGACTCACTAGGTTTGTCACCTCCTCAAAAGGACGCATGAGCCTACAGGCATTGCGCATGAGCGTCCAGTAACGTGGCAAAAAAATACCCAGCTCCGCAGAGGCTGTCCTAGCACCCCGGTCATACAAATACTCGTTGACCGCTTTTTCTTGTTGGAGCAGGCGGTCGAACATTAGCAGTGTTGAATTCCAACGTGTCGGGCTGTCGCAAATCAAGCGCCTCACTGGCATGTTGTTTCGCCGCTGAATATCTGGAAAGTGCGCCATGGCCGTGTAGGAACGCCTGAAATGGCCACACACCTTCCTGGCCTGCTTGAGGATGTCCTGTAAGCCTGGGTACTTCTGCACAAAACGTTGCACAATCAGATTCAACACATGTGCCATGCACGGCACATGTGTCAACTTGCCCAAATTCAATGCCGCCAACAAATTGCTCCCGTTGTCACACACCACTTTGCCGATCTCCAATTGGTGCGGGGTCAGCCACTGATCCACCTGTGCGTTCAGGGCGGACAGTAGTGCTGGTCCGGTGTGACTCTCTGCTTTCAGGCAAGTCAACCCCAAGACAGCGTGACACTGTCGTATCCGGCATGTGGAATAGCCCCTGGGGAGCTGGGGGGGTGCAGTTGGTGTGGAGCAAGACGCAACAGCAGAAGAGGACTCAGCCGAGGAGGTTAGCAAAGAGGATGGAGTAGGAGGAGTAGAGGAGGTGGCAGCAGGCCTGCCTGCAAGTCGTGGCGGTGTCACCAACTCCTCTGCAGCAGAGCCACGCATTCCATGCTTGGCAGCCACCAGCAGGTTTACCCAATGCGCAGTGTAAGTTATATACCTGCCCTGACCGTGCTTTGCAGACCAGCTATCAGTGGTCAGATGGACCCTTGCCCCAACACTGTGTGCCAGACGTGACATGATTTCCTTTTCCACAATAGAGTACAGGTTGGGGATTGCCTTTTGTGAAAAATAATTTCGGCCGGGTACCTTCCACTGCAGTGTCCCAATAGCGACAAATTTTTTGAAGGCCTCAGACTCCACCAGCTTGTATGGTAAAAGCTGGCGGGCTAAGAGTTCCGACAAGCCAGCTGTCAGACGCCGGGCAAGGGGGTGACTCTGTGAGATTGTCTTCTTACGCTCAAACATTTCCTTGACAGACACCTGACTGTGGGCAGGTGACGAGCAGGAACTGCTGAAGGTGAGAGGCGGAGGGGCGGGTTGTTGATAGGGGGCATGGAGGACAGCAGTGGTTGACGTGGCTGAAGATGCTGGACCAGGAGGAGGATGGTGGCTTTCAGTTTGTGTGCTGCTTTTACTCATGTGTTGATCCCATAGGCGTTTGTGATGTGAGATCATGTGCCTTCGCAAAGCAGTTGTACCTAGGTGGGTGTTGGACTTCCCACGACTCAGTTTCTTTTGGCACAGGTTACAAATGGCATCGCTGATATCAGAGGCAGACACACAAAAAAAATGCCACACTGCTGAGCTTTGCAAGGACGGCATTCTGGTGGTGGCAACAGCTTGCGTTGATTGGCGTGCTGTCTGGCTGACCCCGGGTGCCGATACATGCTGTCTGACTGCGCCACTAGCTCCTTGCGATGACCTCCTCCCCCTGCTTCCAACTCGTCTCCTCCTCCTCTCTGTCTCCCCATCTGAACTTTCCCCCTCTTCTTCTGCTCTTCGAGCAGGCACCCAGGTGACATCCACAGACACATCGTCATCATCAGCCGCTTCACTTGACAACTCAGCAAAGGCAGCAGCAGCAGGTACAACATCATCATCATCATCATCACAATGTACGTCCATGTGTATAATGCTGCCTGACTGAGACATATCCCCGTTATCTACATCCTCTGGCACTAATAGTTGCGCATCACTTATTTCTTCCAACTGATGTGAAAATAACTCCTCTGACGGATCAAGTGAAGCGGCTGTGGTGCTAGTGTTGGTGGTGGTGCCGGCGGGCTGGCGAGTGGTAAATTGAGAGGTGCCCGAAGCTGAGCTGGAGGAGGATGGTGCATTAAGGTTCCGAGCGGAAGCTGTAGACGATTGGGTGTCCTGTGTAAGCCAGTCAACTATGGCCTCAGAATTTTTTGAGTTCAGGGTCTGTGGTGGCCTCTGAACACTGGGCATTATTCTAGGGCCTAAGGAAATCACAGCACCATGACCACGACGGCCCTTGCGGGGTGGCCTGCCTCTGCCTGTCATTTTTTTTTTAATGTGTTGTACTATGAGTGCAAGGTGCTGTGCCACCCTATAGGAGTGTTGGGCAGTGGGTACAGTACACTCTGTGGGCCTGACAGTCACTGGCACCCAGGCAACTGCAATTAAAAAATATATATAATGTTTTTTACTTTGCAAGCTGCTGTGCCACCTTATATATCAGTGGTGGGTGGGCAGTGGCACAGTACACTCTCTGTGGACCTGACAGCAGTCACTGGCACCCAGGCAACTGCAATTAAAAAATATATATATTTTTTTTTACTTTGCAAGCTGCTGTGCCACCTTATATATCAGTGGTGGGTGGGCAGTGGCACAGTACACTCTCTGTGGACCTGACACTGACAGCAGTCACTGGCACCCAGGCAACTGCAATTAAAAAATATATATATTTTTTTTTTTACTTTGCAAGCTGCTGTGCCACCTTATATATCAGTGGTGGGTGGGCAGTGGCACAGTACACTCTCTGTGGACCTGACAGCAGTCACTGGCACCCAGGCAACTGCAATTAAAAAATATATTTTTTTTTTTTACTTTGCAAGCTGCTGTGCCACCTTATATATCAGTGGTGGGTGGGCAGTGGCACAGTACACTCTCTGTGGACCTGACAGCAGTCACTGGCACCCAGGCAACTGCAATTAAAAAATATATATATATTTTTTTACTTTGCAAGCTGCTGTGTCACCTTATATATCAGTGGTGGGTGGGCAGTGGCACAGTACACTCTCTGTGGACCTGACAGCAGTCACTGGCACCCAGGCAACTGCAATTAAAAAATATATATATTTTTTTTACTTTGCAAGCTGCTGTGCCACCTTATATATCAGTGGTGGGTGGGCACACAGTGGCACTGCAGTGGGCACAGTACACTCTGTGGACCCGAAATGAGTGTGGTGTGCACATAGTACAGTCTGTGGTAGGTCTGTGGCCTCTCACACACAGCGGGCAGGCAACTGCAGTGTACAATAGATATATATATATATATATAAAGAAAAAACTCTATTACCTTACCAGCCCTTAAAATGGCTTTTGGGGACACTAGATATATATATATGTATATATATATATATAAATAAATAAAAAATCCTCAATTACCAGCCCTTAAAAGGGCTTTTGGGGACACTAGATATATATATATATATATATATATATAAGAAGAAAAAACTCAATTACCAGCCCTTAAAAGGGCTTTTGGGGACGCTAGATATATATATCTATATACGTATATATATATATATATAAAAAAAAATTACACAAATACCAGCCCTTAGAAGGGCTTTTTGGGGTGCTGTCCTTACAGCAGTAGTGGACCAAGAACACTGCAAGACCAGGAACACTGACTAACTGTCCCTAGCTTAGCAGCAGCAGCTCTCCCTACTCTCACTACAAACACTGCTTCAGAATGATCTAAGATGGATGCTGCCCTTGCTTATTTATAGGAGGTGGGAGGGTGTGGGAGGGAGGTATGCTGATTAGCTGGAAATGTGCCTGCTGACTGTAAAGTTCAGGGTCAAAGTTTGCCTCAATGATGTATTATGGGGGGCGGACCGAACATCGCATATGTTCGCCCGCAGCGGCGAACGCGAACATGCTAAGTTCGCCGGGAACTGTCCGCCGGCGAACAGTTCTATACATCTCTAGTGAGGACAGAAATGTGAAAGGGGGTGCTATTAAGGGGGTGAGGACAGGAATGTGAATGGGGTGCTTTAAAGGGGGTGAGGACAGTTATGTGAAGGGGGGTGCTATAAAGGGGGTGAGGACAGTTATGTGAAGGAGGGATGTGATAAAGTTGGTGAGGACAGTTATGTGAAGGGGGGTGCTATAAAGGGGGTGAGGACAGAAATGTGAAAGGGGGTGCTATTAAGGGGGTGAGGACAGGAATGTGAAGGGGGGTGCTATGAAGGGGGTGAGGACAGAAAAGTGAAGGGGATGCTATAAAGGGGTGAGGACAGTTATGTGAGGGGGGGTGCTATAAAATGGGTGAGGGTAGGAATGTGAAGGGGGTGCTATAAAGGAACTGATGTGCAGGGGCACTGAGAACACTGATGTAATAAAAAGGATTGTGATGTGAAAGATCTGAGGCTGGGTTCACATTATTGCTTAACGCGCAGCGGTGGCCCATTTATTTCAGTGGGCTGCCTTATAAGCAGAAACGCAGAAAAGTCCCTGCGCCATACCAAGCTGCATGGTACTGTGGCACCATTCGGTGTGGCAGTCGTAAAAAGCGCCACGTTTACCATTGTGCAGAGGTGCCATTGAGAGTCAAACATGATTTGGACCTCGGCTGGAAGAAAATTTTACTGAATGGATCTTCATGAATTTTAATTCAATACCCCTGCTCTACAACATCATCCAGTTCATTCTCATCATTGACCCCCAAAGCTGTTCTTCTAAAATGCATGATGCATCCCTGTCCTCACCCCCTTTATAGCACCTCCTTCACATTACTGTCCTCACCCATTTTAAAGCACCCCCCTCACATAACTGTCCTCACCCCTTTATAGCATTCCCTTCACTTTTCTGTCCTCACCCCCTTCATAGCACCCCCCTTCACATACCTGTCCTCACCCCCTTTCACATTTCTGTCCTCACCCCCTTAATAGCATCCCCCTTCACATAACTGTCCTCACCAATTTTATCACCCCCCCCCCACATAACTGTCCTCATCCCCTTTATAGCACCCCCTTCACATAACTGTCCTCACCCCCTTTAAAGCACCCCCTTCACATTCCTGTCCTCACCCCCTTAATAGCACCCCCTTTGACATTTCTGTCCTCACCCCCCTTTATAGCACCCCCCCTTCACATAACTGTCCTCACCAACTTTATCGCATCCCTCCTTCACATAACTGTCCTCGCCCCCTTTATAGCACCCCCTTCACATAACTGTCCTCACCCCCTTTATAGCACCCCTTCACATAACTGTCCTCACCCCCTTTATAGCACCCCCTTCCCTTTCCTACCCTCACCCATTTTATAGCACCCCCCCCCCCCTCACATAACTGTCCTCACCCCTTTATAGCATCCCCTTCACTTTTCTGTTGCCACCCCCTTTATAGCACCCCCTTCACATACCTGTCCTCACCCCCTTTAATGCACCCTCTTTCACATTTCTGTCCTCACCCCCTTAATAGCACCCCCTTCACATACCTGTACTCACCAATTTTATCACACCCCCCACATAACTGTCCTCATCTCCTTAATAGCACCCCCTTTCACATTTCTGTCCTCACCCCCTTTATAGCACCCCCCCTTTCACATAACTGTCCTCACTCCCTTTATAGCACCCACTTCACATACCTGAGCTCACCCCTTTTATGTGGGGGGGGGGGGGGGTGTGATAAAATTGGTGAGGACAGGTATGTGAAGGGGGTGCTATTAAGGGGGTGAGGACAGAAATGTGAAAGAGGGTGCATTAAAGGGGTGAAGACAGGTATGTGAAGGGGGTGCTATAAAGGGGGTGGCAACAGAAAAGTGAAGGGGATGCTATAAAGGGTTGAGGACAGTTATGTAAGGGGGGGGTGTGATTTGTCATGCGATTTTGGACAGAAAGTCGCCTGACAAGTCACAGCCTATTGATTTCAATGGCACCTATTCCCATCTATGCCACTTTGAAAATCAGCGACTTTGAAAATGTACCTGCACTACTATGATGCAACTTTTGATGGGACTTTGATCCAGAGAGTGTAAAGATGAATCAAAGCTGCACTCAAAGTCGCACTCTAGCCTAGTGGCTACATTTCCCCGAGTGCGACTTTTAAGTTGTATAATTTATAGTGCAACTGAGTGCAGCTTTGATCCAGCTTTACACTCTCTGGATCAAAGTCGCATCAAAGTAGTGCAGGCACCTTTTCTAAGTCGCTGATTTTCAAAGTCACATAGATGGGAACAGGTGCCATTGAAATCAATGGGCTGTGACTTGTCATAGAACTTTGTGTGTCCAAAGTTGCATGACAAGTCACACTAGTAGAAACAGAGCCTAAAACTCATTACTCACATGTAATGAGCAATAGAAATAGATCTGTATCCTTCTAAACTTTCATAAATGTTTCTTTGAACCTTATTTCTTTCATTTATTTCTCCAGTCAGGTGATGGCCCTCCTACCCCCACCCAATCTCTCCCTCTCAGGAGAAGTTGCTGGCCTAAAAGGGGAATGGTCCCTTCATCCGGAGGTGTTTCGTCTCCTGTGTGCCCGGTGGGAGAATCCGAAGGTGGATCTGTTTGCGTCTCGCCTCAACAGGAAGGTTCAGCGTTACTTGGCCAGGTCTCGGGATCCTCTGGCCGACACCACAGACACTCTGGTGGCTCCTTGAAGTCAGTATCGCCTGATCTATGCCTTCCCTCCGCTCGTTCTTCTGCTGAGGTTTCTTCGAAGGGTAGCGACGGAAGGCGTTGCGGTCATTCTGGTGGCACCAGACTGGCCTGGGCGGTCCTGGTACGCAGAACTGGTAAAAATGGTCGTGGATCCTCCATGGCGTCTTCCTCTGCAGGAAGATCTGCTATCTCAAGGACCGATTTATTGCCATCTTCGGACGCCTCTTTTAGCTGCAAGGTTTTGCAGGCTGCTGTTTCATAAGAGAATGTTTTTTTGTTATTCTCTTAGGGGTCTTTTACCTGAGTGAGCTCCTGTTTGGTTGAGCTCCATGTGGCTCGGTTGACTAGATTTAGCCTCTTGGAGTTGACGTTACTGTCTGGTTGCGTTTTTCCCATCCCTCATGCCTATACTGCTTTGGGATGTCCCACTCAGCTCATGGAGATGAGGCTGCATCTGTTGATGGACGATAGAGAAAATAGGATTTTTGTAAGATCTTACCATAAAAATTTTTTCTCTGATTTCCATCGACAGATGCAGCACCTGCCCCTCTGTATGGGGATGGCTTCTTGCAACTAAACTGATGTGCTGGGCTGTGGCAGTGGGGGTTATGCCTAGAGGGACAGCCCCGTGGGCGTGTATATGTTAAAGGTTTTGTACTAACGTACTGCCTAGACTACTCCTGCAGGTGGCAGCATAACCCACTCAACTCATGGAGATGAGGCTGCGTCTGTCAATGGATACCAGAGAAAAGATTTTACGGTGAGATCTTACAAAAATCTTATTTTTTGCTTTTGAAGGAGATAAAAGATCCTGATGGACGATTCTTTATCCTCCCTGGACATCTCATGGACACAGCGGTCACCATTGTATCTTATTATGCCCCCGATGAAAATCCTGCACCCTTTCTATCTCATCATTTACAGGTGGTTCAAAATGATTTAGTATGTGCGCTCCTAGGTCGCAGGGTGTCTAGGCGCACAAAAGAGAGGGTAACTTAAGGGTGCCACATCCTAATTTGCAAAGTGATGAAAGTGGAGGAAAGAGATTGGACTTTATAGGCACCAATATTAAAATAGTATATTCTTTATTAGAAAATTTACAAAAGCACATAAATAGCAAAACGCAAAAGAAGAAACATATAAAAAGGACAACATATCATATACATCAATTATTACAATAAGGCGGCAAAGCCTCAAAACAGTTGTGCAAATCACATAGCCTATCAGGTATTGATTATTTGTACAGCAGTCACAAGTGATACAAGAATGACCTGTGTTCATAAGGCGGCCCTGGAGAAGGGATAGCCGTCTCCAAAGGGTCGTCTGTACATAGTAGATGCAGATGTTAGGTTGAATCCCAGCTGCCCTACATGTTTCGCTTAACCTAGTAAGCTTCTTCTGGAGCATATGATGAAGGCAAACATCTGAGAGAGATATTTCAGGTGAAAGAACCTTATGATGAATCAAGCCTTAAAGGCTAGAAGGAATAATAACGAGGGGGATCGGTGCGCTGTAGTTGGAGCAAAGAGCCTGGTAGGATTGCCAAACATAGGTACGGAACAAGGTAGTGGCTTATTATCATGGAAGTTTTGGTCCCATAAGGAGGTAGTATGTGGCGGCCGAAACGAGAGAAAGCCCGGCCTACAAACCCAAAACACGGGCAGGTGAGGTAAGTAACCTCATGTGCCTAAAACCCAGGTGTGTTCAGGCTGTGAATGCTACCGCTACAGCGACCGTATGTGTGTCCCCCCCGGATGGGGATACCGCCAAGCGGTATTTACAGGTGGTTGACTCCCATAAAATTGGTACATTAATATTAGCTGGTGATTCAAACCAAGTTATCTCACCTGTTTTGGACAAATCCCCAGCAGCTCCTTCGTTGAACTCCAAAAGACTCTCTTTAGCTCAATTACTCATACAATACAACCTTGTTGACTTGTGGAGGGAACTTAATCCAACCAAAAGGAGATATACTCATTTTTCACATCCACATAATTCCTTTTCTCGTATAGATCATATCCTCCTTTCTACCGGCATGGCTCCTGAAATCCTTTCTTCTACGATTATTCCTATCACTTGGTCAGATCATAGCGCAGTTTGTACCACTCTAACTTCAACCGTTCCTAAAGCCCGTGATCCCACCTGGTATGTGAACGATACTTTACTTAAAAATCCAACTCATTGCTCTGAATTAGCTAACGCCCTCTCGGATTATTTAATTCTTAACGCTACACTTGAAATTTCACCGGTAACCCTTTGGGAAGCGCATAAACCGGTTCTCAGGGGAATATGTATGCGTCAAATGGCCCGTTTTAAAAGGGAACGTAGAACCCTTAGTAATAAGCTAGAATCAACTTTTAATGACTTTTGTTCAGCATTCCAACAGGATCCCTCAACTGCCCGGAAACTTGAATTAGAAAAAGTTTGACTGGAATTTGACTTATTTCTTACCGAGTCGGCAGACAAAACTCTTTTCAGATCCCGACTTCATTTTTATCTCAAATCTAATAAACCAAACACCCCTATGGCTCGGATGCTTAAGGCGTTACATGGTCCTGCTAAGCATATCCGACTTAAGATCGCAAAATACACCTATTCTAGTAACCCTGCAAAATTCTCGCAAAATTTAGATCTCATCTTGCAACATTGTATACGTCTGAAGGCAGTGGTGTATTAAGGTTTTGTGCTGCCCTAGGCCTGACTAAACTTGGGCACCCCCTAATTTAAATAAGACCCACCCCTTCCTGTAAAGGGCACACCCTTTCCTGTTTATGACCCGCCCTGTCATCTGTGAACCACAACCACAGTCTATCAGTGCAACCTCATCAGTTCCCATAAATTCAGCCTCATCAGTGCAGCCTTATCAGTGCTTATCAGTGCAGCCTCATTACTGCCCATCAGTGTCCCTTATCACAGCATATCAGTGTGTCCCTTATCACAACAAATCAGTGCGGCCCCATCCGTGGCCACCAGAGCTGCCTTATCAGTGCAGCTCCATCAGTGCGGCTTATCAGTGCCGCCTCATCATTGGCCATCAGTGCAGCCTATTAGTGCCCATCAGGGCAGCATATCAGTGCTGCCCCATCAGTGAAGCTCATCAGTGCTGCCTCATGCCCATCAGTGCAGCCTCATCAGTACCCATCAGTGAAGTTTATCAGTACCCACCATTGCCGCATCATCAGCGGCCATCATTGCAGCCTACTAGTGCCCATCAGTGCAGCATATCAGTGCCCATCAGTGCAGCTTATCAGTGCCACCTCATCAATGGCCATCAGTACAGCCTTATCAGTGCCCATTAGTACAGCCTTATGTCACTGGATTAGTAAGATTACTCATTTCTTTTAGGATATTTGGACTTGTATTTGATGCCACTGATTGTAATCATTGGATTATTTCACTTATTTGTATAATGACTAGGAAATCCAGAGTCTTTATACAAATAAGTGAAAAAATCAGTGGCAGCAAACACAAGTCCAAATATCTTATAAGATTGGAGTAATCTTACTAATCCAGTGACATATTGTGATAGCACATATGAGGTGAGCAGGACCAAAATATTATTGCCATTGTATACAATTAAAAGTCGTAATTGTATATGATGTAATTCAATATGCTCGCTCAAGCAAGGACAAGGATTTAAAAAAAAAAATGAAATTATATTATTGACATGATGCCTGCCATACCTGGGGGGGGGGAGCGTGGACGGAACATTAGGCTGCAGTGCCACACTTATTAGCATTGGCAGCCGTCGGGCCAGTTGTATTAAGTGTGGTCAGCGGCCTGGGGTCTGTCTGAATGTCCTCACCGGCTGGTATTATCATACTGGCAGGTAGCAGTGTGACCGCTTTATGGGGCTGCCAGACTGATTTGCCTCCTGGACCCTTTTTTTTGTGCGGGGTGCAGCTTTTCTCTGCCCCCCTGCAAAGTGCTGCCCTAGGCCTGGGCCTTGTTGGCTTTGCCAAGATACAGCACTGTCTGAAGGTGAATTAGACCCTAACGCAGCCACCTCTTTTTTTTCTAATGAAAACCTTCTTTCTGCTACTCAAATGGAATTGATGGAGGCTCCCATTATGCAGAGTGAAATTCTGGAGGTTATTAAAACTTTAAAACGTAATAAGAGACCAGGCCCTGATGGGTTCTCTGCACTTTACTACCAAACTTTTTTATCCATTTTTAGCCCCTCTTCTATCCAATGCTTTTAACTCTCTTCTTCATGGTACTTCTCTAGGTAGGGACATCTCACAGCTACTATCTGTATGATTCCTAAACCCCATGTAGACGATTCCATCTGGTCTAATTATCAACCTCCTTATTGAATTCGGATATTAAAATCCTAGCTAAAATCATTGCTCAGAGACTAAATAACTTTATTGGTGAGACAATTCATCGTGATCAAACAGGCTTTATACCCAGGTGCCAAAAAGGTGACACTATTCGGCGTGCTATCTTATTGTCTCACATTGTTAAAAAACGGCGTATCCCTACATGTTTTCTCTCGTTGGATTTCAAAAAAGCATTTAATGCTATCTCTTGGTCCTACATGAATTTCACCCTTCGTTAATGGGGCTTTGGACCCCATTTCTTGACCTGGGTGGCTGCCTTATACAATAAACCTAGAGCCTACATTAAATATGCAGGCTTTAAATCGGATACTTTTCAACGGGGAACACGTCAAGGTTTTACTTTATCACCTCTACTTTTCGCCCTACTCATTGAACTGTTGGCCCAACATATTAGATTAAATACCTCCATCAAAGGTATGGAGCTGGGGGGTCACTACCACCACAAATTATGTCTATTTGCTGACAATGTACTTGTATTTCTCTCCTCCCCACATATTTCTGCACCCAATCTTATTAACACTCTTAGGCCCCTTTCACACAGGGCGGACCGTTCAGATCCGCCTGTCCGTTTTTTTGGCGGATCTGAACGGTCCCACCATGCATCTCTATGGGGGATCGGATGTCAGCGGAGACATGTCCGCTGACACCCGATCCGATCCGTCAAATCTGGACGGATGGAAACCCTATTTTCCATCCGTCCATCGGATCGGATCGGATGAGAACGGACCGACGGTCTGTTCCCATCCGATTTCCCCCATAGAGATGCATGGGGAACTGACAGCTGTGTCTCTGCACACAGCGCGGAGACACAGCTGTCCTCCTGCTGCTCAGCGGGGGATCGGCGGCTCGATCCCCCGCTGAGAAAAACGGAATCCGTCCGACGGACGGATAGTGTGAAAGGAGCCTTAAAGAGTTTTGCCACATTTCGGGCCTACAGGTATATTTTCACAAATCTACAGCTTTGAGCATCTCATTATCTGACAGTGAGTTCAGTCTTGCTCAATCAGCTTTACCCTTTTCATGGTCCCCACACCACCTTTCATATCTTGGCATTAAACTCACAGATTGCACTTCTACCATATTTTCAGCCAATTACACCGCTTTGTTGAAGAAAATAACTGACCTTTTAAAGTTCAGGGCCTCTCTCCCAATTTCTTGGATTGGAAAGATTAGCGCTGTCAAAATGTCAATTCTTCCCAAACTCCTTTATTTGTTTAGAGTTCTCCCGATCTCGGTACCGGCCCAGTTTTTCCACGTCTTACAGTGTAGAGCTTTCTTATTTACATGATTTCCCGGGTCTACTTTGTTTCTTCCCAAAGTCCGTGGTGGACTAGGTTTTCCTAACTTTGTTCCGTATTACAGGGCTGCCCAGATTGCCCCCGTTACCAAATATCATGCCACTAAATAAATTCCACTTTGGGTAGCTATTGAATCTACCGAACTTGATCCCCATTCAGCATCCAACCTCCTCTGGTTGAATCCTAAATCTCGTCCACCTGCTCTGAACCCAATTAATAAATACACCCTTTCAATCTGGGATAATGTGAAAACCACACATGGACTTCAGTCTGCACATAACCCCCTTCTTTCCTTCTTACAAAATCCATTATTCTATCCTGCCTGGGTTTCCCCAAGATCTTTCCGCAATTGGACCACCACCGGTCTAACTCGCTTGTATAACATGGCCTCTCCCTCAGGCCTATTACCTTTCCCGAATCTATGTGAATTTTTTCACTTGCCCAACTCTGAAATATTCCGTTATTTGCAAATCAAAAATTGTTATTCTGCGCACACGTCTAGAGATGTCCCTTTGCATCAGCTATCGCCCTTCGAACATATATGCTATACAGAGCCTCATGCCAGAGGCTTAATTTCAAAATTGTACCTGCAATTACTTACCAAATCTGATATTGGTCCCCCAACATATGTGGCAAAATGGGAATCCGATTTAGGTCGCACCTTAAATGACACAATATGGTTGGACATCTGGACTAATACCAAATCCTCCTCCACAAACACTGTTGCAGTTGAAGCCTTCTAAAAGGTCCTTATGCACTGGTATCTGGTTCCTGCCAGGATTGCCAAATTTGCTCCTGACCATTCGGGACTCTGCTTTTGCGGCTGTACAGAGTTAGGCACACACCTACATACTTGGTGGCATTGTATTGTCACCTCATTTTGGGGTAAGATCTTTGATCTATTAACATTTGATATATATATATATATCTCAATATTTGATCTATTAACATAGACTCTGACCTATCCCCCATGAAATTTGGACGATCATAAATGTGTTGTAAGAGGAGAATTGATAAAACTGGGGGCGGAAAAAGAGAAAGAGAAAACCCTTAACCACTTTACCACTAGAGCATTTTGCTGTCTTACGTCTGGGCCACTTTTTGTGCTTCGGCACTGCGCAACTTTAACTGACAATGGTGCGGTCATGCAATGTGGTACCCAAACGAAATTTATGTTCTTTTTTTCCCACAAACAGAGCTTTCTTTTGGTGGTATTTGATCACCTGTGCGATTTTTATTTTTTGCGATATTAATAAAAAAAGAGCGAAAATTTTGCAAAAAAATGACATTTTCAACTTTGTCTTTTAAAAAATATCCAATATACTCAATTTATGTCATTTTTTTGGCCAAAATATATTTAGCTACATGTCTTTGACAAAAAAAAATTCAATGAGCGTATTTTTATTGGTTTGCGCAAAAGTTATAGCGTCTACAAACTATGGTGTAAATACTGAAATTTACACAGCTTTAATTTCTGACTGCCTAGCTCATTTCATGAAGTGCTAAAATGGCAGGGCAGTACAAGACCCCCCCAAATTACCACTTTTTGGAAAGTAGACATCCTAAGGAATGTTCTGAGAGGCATGTTGAGCTCATTGAATATTTCATTTTTTTGCCACAGGTGTTTGAAAAATAACTAAAAAAAAAATATTTTTTTTTTTACACAAAGTTGTCATTTAAATTTATATATTGCTCACACATGCCATGGGTATATGTGTAATTACACCCCAAAATACATTCTGCTGCTTCTCCTGAGTACAGGGATACCACGTATGTGAGACTTTTTGGGAGCCTAGCTGTGTACGGGACCTCGAAACCAATCACAACCATCAGAATTTCAAAGGGCGTACATTTTTCATTGCATTTTCTCACTACCTATAACGGTTTAGGACAACACAAAGTTGTCACTAAAAGATACATTTCTCACACATGACATGGGTATATGTGGAATGACACCCCAAAATACATTCTGCCGCTTCTCCTGAGTATGGGGATACCCCATGTGTGAGACTTTTTGGGAGCCTAGCTGTGTACGGGACCCCGATAATCAATCCCCATCTTTAGGTTTTCTAATGGCGTAAATTTTTGATTTTACTCCTCACTACCCATCACAGTTTTGGAGGCCCTGAAATTTCAAGATAGCACAAACCCCCCCCCCCCCAAATGACCCCATTTTGCAAAGTAGACACCCCAAGCTATTTGCTGAAAGGCATGGTGATTCCATAGAATATTTTATATTTTGCCACAAGTTCCGGGAAATATATTATTATTATTTTTATTTTTTTACACAAAGTTGTCACTAAATGATATATTTCTCACACATGCCATGGGTATATGTGAAATGACACCCCAAAATACATTCTGCTGTTTCTCCTGAGTACAGGGATACCCCATGTGTGAGACTTTTTTGCAGTCTAGCCGAGTACAGGCCCCCGAAAATCAATCACCACTTTCAGGCTTTCCAAGGGCGTAAATTGTTGATTTCACTCCTGACTACCTATCACAGTTTCGGAGGCCATGAAATGCCAAGACAGCACAACCCCCTCCCAAATGACCCCTTTTCTGAAAGTAGACACCCTAAGCTATTTGCAGAGAGGCATGTTGGGTGTTTTTCAGATCTCACTTTTTGTCACAAATTTTTGGAAATTGAAAAAAGAGGAATAAAAATGTATTTTCCTGTTTTTTCTTCATTTTCCAAAAAAAATGAGAGCTGCAAAATACTCACCATGCCTCTCAGCAAATAGATTGGAGTGTTTACTTTGCAAAATGGGGTTATTTGGGGGGGTTTTGTGCCATCTTGGCATTTCATGGCCTTCAAAAGTGTGATAGGTAGTAAGGAGTGAGATCAACAATTTACGCCCTGTCATTTTCCTGAAACTTAGGGCAAAATGTAAAATACTCCATGGACTCAATATGCCTCTCAGCAAATAGCTTTGGGTGTCTACTTTCAAAAAAGGGGTCATTTGGGGGGTGTTTGAACAGTCCTGACATTTTATGCTCAATTTTAGCAACACATCACCCACTCTTCTAACCACTTGAAAACCAAGCCTTTTCTGTGACTTTTTGTTTACATGAAAAAAACGGAAAATTCCTATCATACTTACCGTAATTTTCCTTTCCTGATAGTCTCCATGGCAGCCTACGTGTGGGTTAACCCCGCCTCCACTCCAAGGGTATAGGACCCCCCTCCCATAAATTTCAGCTCTCAGGTACAGCAGGTGTTCCATATCTTAGCCGAATCCAAGACGAGAGGGTGGGTACTCCGGCTGCCATGGAGACTATCAGGAAAGGAAAATTACGGTAAGTATGATAGGAATTTTCCGTTTTCCTGTCTGTCTCCATGGCAGCCTACGTGTGGGAAATAACTAGCTCACTCCACACGGGTGGGAATGCTTTAGCAAAGAAAATTTTAATTCATGCTATTTGCAGACAAAACAGTCAAACCAAAATTAACTGAGGACAGAGAAGCAGGCTCTACACAATAGTGGGTCATAAAAGTATTGACTGATGACCACGAAGCCGCTCTGCAAATCACATCTGGAGCCACGTGCCGCGAAGCCGCCCAGGAAGTAGAGATACTCCTTGTAGAGTGCGCCGTCACCGCCTCCGGAGGAGCCAGCCCCTCAGCTCTATAGGCCTGTTGGATAGCTGCCACTATCCATGAAGCGATAGTCCTAGATGAAGCAGGTTTACCTCTGTTCTTTCCCCAGAACAGGACAAAGAGGTTGTCAGACTGCCTGAATGGTGCAGTTGCTTGAAGATAGGCTTTTAAGGATTCTCCTACATCCAACGGATGAGGATTGGACTCATTAGATGAACGGAAAGTAGGCAGGACAATCTCCTGATTCTGGTGAAACACTGAGGTGACTTTCGGATTTGAATTCAGCCTGGGTATCAGTACTACCCGATCCGGAAAAAAAAGTCAAGAATGGTTCTTTACATCCGAGAGAACTTAATTCAGAGACCCTTTTAGCCGAAGTAATGGCTACCAGGAAGACAGTTCGGATGGTCAGGTCCTTGATAGAAGAAGAGGAATCTATGCCCGATTTGGAGAGGGCATTTAGGACAAGAGGTAGATCCCATTTCGGGAACCTAGGTCTTCTCTGAGGATTGAGCCTGATTGCTCCTTTGAAAAATTGTTGAATTAGTGGGTGTTGGGCCCACATGACCCCGGAGAAGGCCGATAAGGCCGAAACTTGAACTCTAAGAGTTGCCACTGAAAGGGGCATATCCAGACCAGCCTGAAGAAAACTTAGTATTTCTTGAATCCCAGGGACTGAGGAAGACATACCTTCAGGATATGCAGACTCCATGAATCTTGCCCAGATTCTACAGTATACTTTATTAGTACTTGGTCGTCTAGCATTCATCAAGGTGGAAATGGCTGTAGATGGGCAGCCGAGCGATTCCAACCTTTCCCTCTCAAGAACCAGACCGTCAACCGGAGAATTGCAGGACAGGGGTGCACTGATGTTCCCTGAAGAAGCAAGTCTGGACTGAGGGGGAGAGGGACCGGGTCCCGGTAACTCAGTTGTAGGAGTAGCGGAAACCATGGCCTGTTCGGCCAGAAAGGCGCCACCATCACTATCTCCACATCTTCCGCTTGAAGTCTTTGCAGGAATTTGAGAATGATGGGTACTGGAGGAAAGGCGTAAGCCCTGCTGAACTCCCACCTGTCGGTTAGTGCATCTGTCCCGTAAGCTTGAGGACACTTGCCTCTCGTGACATACTTCTCCAACTTGTGGTTGCAAGGGGAGGCGAACAGATCGACTTCGGGAGATACTCCCAACGACAGAATCCATTTGAACGACTCCACATGGAGCGACCATTCGTTGTGGTTCAACTGGACCCTGGACAGAAAATCCGCTTGAACATTCTGTGAACCTGGGATGTAAACTGCCGAGATGTTTACTAGGTGAGTCTGGGCCCAGGACATGATCGGGTCTAATTCTCGTAGCAGAGAGAGACTCCGTGTCCCACCTTGTCTCTTCACATAAGACACTGCCGTGGTGTTGTCCATCCGAATCATTACAGATTTCCCCTCTAGCAGGTGTTGGAAAGATCGAAGACCCTGGTAGGCTGCTCGGAGTTCCAGTATATTGGAGACTGGAGTGTGTCTCTGAAAAGACCATCTCCCCTGTGTCATCTCTGTCAGACAATGAGCCCCCCAACCTGAGTTGCTGGCGTCTGTTGTGATTATAGTCCATGAGACTGGAACCAGAGAATGACAGTTGAGCAGATTCCTGCGTTGCAGCCACCAAAGAAGACTGTATCTCATGCTGGAGGAGATATGAATGTACTGATCTTTCTCTTCTGTGTTCCATTGTTGTAGGAACCCTTTTTGGAAGGGCCTCATATGCCAGAGAGCCCATTTGACCATTGGAGCCGTGGACACCATGGTGCCAATGATTTTGAGGCACTGAGAGGCTTTCAGCCGAGGAGAGGAAAGAGCCGGAAGGATTCTCTCCCTCACTACCGGTATCTTCTCTAATGGGAGAGAGATTGAATTCTCGACGGTGTCGAATTGCGCCCCAAGATAGACTAGGCGCTGAGTGGGCTCCAGCTGACTCTTTTGTAGGTTTAGCAGCCAGCCAAACTCTTTGAGGGTCGATATGACCTGATCTCTGTGTGCCAATAACTGATCCTTTTCTTGAGACAGAAGCAGAAGATCGTCTAAGTAATGATGTAGACGTATACCTTTCAATCTTATGAAGGCTACCACTGCTAGAAGAACTTTGGTGAATACTCTGGGTGAGGTAGACAGGCCGAAGGGTAGGCAAATGAATTGCAGATGCTGATTCCGAACACAGAAGCGAAGATATTTGTGGAAGTCGGTTGCCACAGGTACATGAAAATACGCATCCTTTAAATCTATTGAGGCGAGCCAATCTCCCGGCAGTACTGCCCTTTGAATAGTTGAGAGTGTTTCCATCTTGAATTTTTCGTTCTTTATGAACTTGTTCAGGTATGTGAGATCTATAACAGGTCTCCAGGCCCCGTTCTTCTTCTGGACTAAGAAGAGGGGTGAGTAAACCCCTTGAAATTTTTCTTGTTCCGGAACCGGAGCTACCGCTCCTTGAGCCACCAAAGCGTCTACATAGGCGAGCAAGACTTCTCTTCTCTCTTCTAGACAGGGTAAATGAGTTGAGATGAATCTTGGAACTGGATCTGCCAGAAATGACCATTTGTGGCCTGTAGAGACCGTCCTGACGGTCCAAAAGTCCGTGATTGAGGCCGCCCAGACATGCTGAAAATGGAGAAGACGTGCCCCCACCTGACATGCCTGGACGGGCCCAATCTCAAAAAGATTTAGTGGAATCTTGTCCAGCAGGCGCTGGATTTTTTGATGACCTCCGAGTAGAGGATTGACCACCTCTCCAGTTTCTTCGGAAATCTCTATTAGGCTTGTAAGAGCGTGCATCTCTTGATCTCTCCGTGTATTGCCTCCTAGGTTGAGGCTTCTTCTGACCAAATAGTCGTCTGTCTTGCGGGAGGAAACCTGACTTTCCGCCAGTAGCCTTGGCAATGGCGCTGTCTAGTTTGTTTCCAAAAAGGGAAGTACCCTCAAAAGGGATCTTACACCATGCCTGTTTAGAAGCTGGATCTGCAATCCACGGGCGAAGCCACAAGGCCCTCTTTGCTGTTACTGAGGATAGCATCGATCTGGACAGAAGACGCAGAACATCAATAGATGCTTCTCCTAAAAACACTGAAGCCAGCTTGAGTTCGTGAATAGGGGAACTTTCTACGGCTTCTTCCGAGAGACTTCCAAGTTTGGATTCTATATCGGAAACCCAGACTTCCATGGCTTTAGACATTGTTGCTAATGCCATCACAGGTTTGCAGGCCGCGCCGGCCGTCACAAAGATCCTCTTTAGGTCCAGATCTATCTTCCTATCCAAAGGGTCTTTGAAAGAGACCGCGTCATCTAGTGGCAAAGTGACATGCTTTGCTAATCTTGTAACTGCCGCATCCACAAGAGGAGCAGATTCCAGACGGGCGACATCTTCAGGTTTAAAGGGATATAATTTCCCAAGTTTGGAGGATAAGGAAGACTTACTATCCCCTTTACTCCATTCTTCAGTAATCACCTCTTGTAATTCAGAGAGGGAAGGGAAGTTGATACGCTCCTTACCAAGGTGCTTGAAGAACTTCCGCTGCTTTTTCTGAGGAGACACAGGATCCTCCCATCTGAGAGCTTCTTTAATGGCTCTGATCAGGGGTGAAACTAGGGCGAACTCAAAGCCGCCTACAGCCCCTTCTTCTTCCGAATCACTGTCAGATGACTTTGCAGAAGTAATACTCGGTTGAGAGGGGCCTTGATCTTCCTGCACTTCCCCTGGAGAACTGGATGTGGTGGGACCAAGTGGTGGGACTGTACCCCATTCTTTCAGGGACTGTTGTACTATTCTCTTCACTAGAGATTCCAATCTTTGATCCTTTTGCCCCCTCTCACCGGCTGCATGAGCAAAACATGGCTCACATAGGGACTTGTCCTCCGGGACATGCGCCCCACAACCCCAACAGGCTCTCTGGTGTGTGCGGTGACTCTGGTATCGTGTATGGTGTCTGGGGGAGGAATTAGAGCGTCTCCCTTGCTGCCTACTCCCTGATGGAGATTCACGGCGTTTAGATCTGGAGGATGAACTCCCACGAGGTCTGACAGGGTCTCTTTCTTGTGGTAAATCAGGCCTGGGAGAGCTGATGGAAAAAAGAGAAAATCGGGGAGACACTGGATTTAGCCATGACCTAGGGACCAGCAAGCCCTCCCCGCCCCCCCCTCTGAAAAATGCCAGCACCCACCTGTTGTGAGAGGGCTGGCCACAGGAGGGCGGTGACGCAGGATCCATACTTCAGGCCAAACAACCAGACTGATAAAGAAAGGTAATACATATCAGACACCATGTCAGTGATACATTGTGAGGTGACAACCCTCCGCCCCCCCCCCCCCTCTGCAGTCAAGTCTCCATTGCACATACCTGTAGCAAGGAATACAGAGACACTGGGAAGCTGCCGCAACGCCCACAGTACATTCCCAAAGTACAGGGGAATCGTCAGCTGTTTAAATCTCCCGCCGGAATGACGTCAGCGGTGATGCGGCCGCGATCGCTAATGCGCATGTGCGAACCAAGCCTCGACTTCGCTCGCGGCGCACTGCGCATGCGCGGGACCACGAAGCGTCTACCGATTGGACGCTAGAAGCAGAGGAGGAAGAGGAAGGGTTTGTTGGAACGCAGGAAGGGTTTGCTGGAACGCAGGAAGCGTTCCAGCGCCATTGGGCCAAACAAACAAATTGTACAGTGATAGGAAAGGAGACAAACAAAGTGTACATAAATAACAAATACCGCTGCCATGAAGGGAAGCAATGCGAATCTTCAGACCCATGTCAGAGAATGCCAATCAAGCTTCAGTCAACCGCAGAGAGCAGGGGATTTTAAATGTCACTCACCCGCCCGTGGCTGGGCTCTGGACATGCAGACACCATCCAAAGTATCCTAAGGTAAGCTGGACGTAGTAAGACATCAGAAGTGTAGGTCCTTGGAGGAGGACAAAAAATGAACACCTGCTGTACCTGAGAGCTGAAATTTATGGGAGGGGGGTCCTATACCCTTGGAGTGGAGGCGGGGTTAACCCACACGTAGGCTGCCATGGAGACAGACAGGAAATATTTTTTTTTACAAGAAAATTACTTTAAACCCCCAAACATTATATATTTTTTTAAAGCAGAGGCCCTACAGAACAAAATGGTGGATGTTGCAATTTTTTTTGTCACACGGTATTTGCGCACACATTTTCCAAACGCAATTTTTGCGTACAAAAAACACGTTTTTTATATTTAATGCAGAAACACACTATATAATTCCAAATTCTTTGGTAAAATTTAAAAGATGATCTTATGCCGAGTACATAGACACCTAACATGAAATGCTTTAAAAATTGCGCACGCCCGTGCCGCGGCAACAAACTACGTACGGTTTTAAAAGCCTTTAAAAGTCTTTACAGGTTACCACTTTGGACTTACAGAGGAGGTCTACTGCAAGAATTACTGCCCTCGACCTGGTGTTCGTGGCGATACCTCACATGTATGGTGCAATTGCAGTTTACATATGACACTAGACCAACGCTTGTGTGCGCATTTGCGCGCAGCATCTTCCAACCTCTTTTGGCCGATCCAACAATCACCTAGAAAGGGAAATACTGGCCTCCAACCTCCCCTATAGCCAGTCCAACACACGCCTAAGAAAAGTAGCATCTTCCAACCTCTTCTTTTGGCTGATCCAACAATCACCTAGAAAGAAAAATACTGGCCTCCAACCTCCCCTGTAGCCAGTCCAACACACACCTAAGAAAAGTAGCATCTTCCACCCTCTTTTGGAACTACGTACGGTTTTATAAGCCTTTAAAAGTCTTTACAGGTTACCACTTTGGACTTACAGAGGAGGTCTACTGCAAGAATTACTGCCCTCGACCTGGCGTTCGCGGCGATACCTCACATGCATGGTGCAATTGCAGTTTACATATGACACTAGATCAACGCTTGTGTGCGCATTTGCGCGCAGCATCTTCCAACCTCTTTTGGCCGATCCAACAATCACCTAGAAAGGGAAATACTGGCCTCCAACCTCCCCTATAGACAGTCCAACACACGCCTAAGAAAAGTAGCATCTTCCAACCTCTTCTTTTGGCTGATCCAATAATCACCTAGAAAGAAAAATACTGGCCTCCAACCTCCCCTGTAGCCAGTCCAACACACACCTAAGAAAAGTAGCATCTTCCACTCTCTTTTGGAACTACGTACGGTTTTAAAAGCCTTTAAAAGTCTTTACAGGTTACCACTTTGGACTTACAGAGAAGGTCTACTGCAAGAATTACTGCCCTCGACCTGGCGTTCGCGGCGATACCTCACATGCATGGTGCAATTGCAGTTTACATATGACACTAGACCAACGCTTGTGTGCGCATTTGCGCGCAAGCACAGGGGGACAGGGGGGCTTGATTTTTTTTTTTATTTGCTTTTCTATGTTATTTTGACACCTTTTCTTTCATTTTTTTTATCATTTTTATTGTTATCACGGTGAATTAAAATTTCCCCTATGATAGCAATCTGTAGTGACAGGTACTCTTTTTAAAAAAAAGTGGGGTCTTTTAGACTAGATCTTTCCTCTGACCACACCAAAATTGGTGTGATAAAATACTTTCCCAATTTCCCAATGGCGCTGTTTATTTCTGGCGAAACAGAAGTCATGAATTGCTCGTAGCTTCCGATATCTTAGGCCATAGAGATGATTGGAGCCATTCTCGTCTCCAATCAGCTCTATGGTTAGATGATTGAACCACCGGCTGAACTCTCGGGTTAACCGGTGGGACAGGAGAGCCCGAGTAAAACCACGGAAGGCTGCGGAAGGCGGCGGTGGGGGGGGGGGAGTCCCCTCCCACTGTATGTAAAAGCAGTCTAGCTGCCAATTACCTGCTAGGATTGCTAGGATTGCTTTTACATGTAAGCCGACCGCTGGCTGTAAAAAATGATACCAAGATGATGCCTAAATCTGCAGGCATCATCCTGGTATAACCACTCAAAGTCCAGCAACGTAGCAGTACATTGCTGGTCCTTGTTTGGCATATAGTTTTTTTTTTTTTCATGCAGCCTGTGGGCTGAACAAAAAAAAAAGAGAACCTTTCAGAAATCAGCACAGGAATAATGCGTAGTATTACTCATCATTAACCGCCCAAACAACCACCCACTGAATTGAATGATGTGTATACACGACACTATCCAAGTATACCAAAATAGGATTTTAACTGCAGTGCTGAAATCAGAAAATCACCACAGCTGCTATCAGCAAAGGTATCCATATATGCTGAGTTTGTGTCAGAATATATAAAATCAATGCGTGGTAGCCGACAAGTACCTGCAAGAGAAACAGCTCACAAAAGAATGAAAAAACAAACAAAGGACATTAAAAGTACAGTAGGAAGTGTAGAAGAACATAAAAAATGACTGAGACGACAACTATTTTTGGCTTTTATGTATTATTTATTTTTTTTTTCTTCAAACGTCGAGTTCTAGGTTCCAGGTTCGGGTCTCTCAAAATGACGATAGCCATTGAACATCTTTTGAGACCCTGTGTAAATGTGCCCTAAACTGTGCCGTGCTGTACCCTACACTAATAATCCAGTAGTGTGTGGTAGCGACGGAAACAGTCACCGTTGCAAAGACCAGGTTGGTCAGGACAGTCGGGACAATAATTCCGGGTGTCACGCCTAAATCCGCGCTTGCTGCAGACACGGCATCTTTTTTGGGGGTATCTTTGTTTAGGGGTACTCGGGAGGTATTGCGGAAAATGCCTCTCATGCAGCCAGCTCACTGCATCTGGTTGGGGAAGTTGGGCAGGAGCACCAGCTGGATACAGGAGGGCTCTGATTATCTCTTCTTGGAATTGAAAGAAGGATAATGTTCCGGCAGACGCTTTGTATAACACAAAAGCGTTGTAAACAGCCAACTGAAATAGGTATACAGACACTTTTTTGTACCAGCGGCTGGCCTTACGGGCAATTAAGTACGGTCCCATCATCTGGTCGTTGAAGTCCACCCCTCCCATTTTACGGTTATAGTCGTGGACACAGAGGGGCTTCTCAACAACAACACCGGAGACCGTAGTAATTTGGACTGCCGTGTCTGGGTGAATGGAGGACAGCACGTAAACGTTTCGTTTGTCCCTCCACTTCACTGCAAGCAATTCCTCGCACCTCAAGCAGGCTCTCTCCCCCGAGCTCAGTGGGGCATTTACTAGCTGTTGGGGGAAGCCCCGGCGATTAGATCGCACGGTGCCACAAGCGCCAATTTGCAATTGAAAGAGGTGTCTAAAAAGTGGCACGCTTGAATAGAAATTGTCCACGTACAAGTGGTACCCCTTTCCGAATAAGGGTGACACCAAGTCCCAAACTATCTTGCCGCTACTCCCTATGTAGCCTGGGCAGTCAGGGGGCTCCACAGTGCTATCTTTTCCCTCATAGACACGGAAATTAACTGTATAGCCTGTGGCCCTGTCACAAAGCTTATACAACTTGACCCCGTATCTGGCACGCTTGCTGGGGAGGTACTGTTTGATAGCAAGGCGACCAGTAAACTTAATCAGGGACTCGTCAACACAGACATCTTGTTGGGGGGTAAACAAGGCTGCGAACCGCTGATTGAAGTGGTCTATGAGGGGCCGAATTTTGTGGAGCCGATCATATTCAGGGTCTCCCCGAGGACGACAGAGTTCATTGTCGTTGGAATGCATGAACCGAAATATTTGTTCGTATCGAATCCTGGACATAGCAGCAGAGAACACGTGCATTTGATGAATTGGGTCAGTGGACCAATATAACCACAATTCATTCTTTCTTGTAATGCCCGTGTTGAAGGAAAGGCCCAGAAAGGTTTTAAACTCTTGAATCGTAATAGGATTCCAGGCGAATGGTCTGGCAAGGGGTGAATTTGGGTTGGCGGCGATGAATTGTTGAGCGTACAAATTTGATTGGTCCACAAGATGCATGGGGAACTGACAGCTATGTCTCCGCACACAGCGCGGAGACACAGCTGTCCTCCTGCTGCTCAGCGGGGGATCGGCGGCTCGATCCCCCGCTGAGAAAAACGGAATCCGTCCGACGGACGGATAGTGTGAAAGGAGCCTTAAAGAGTTTTCCCACATTTCGGGCCTACAGGTATATTTTCACAAATCTACAGCCTTGAGCATCTCATTATCTGACAGTGAGTTCAGTCTTGCTCAATCAGCTTTACCCTTTTCATGGTCCCCACACCAACTTTCATATCTTGGCATTAAACTCACAGATTGCACTTCTACCATATTTTCAGCCAATTACACCGCTTTGTTGAAGAAAATAACTGACCTTTTAAAGTTCAGGGCCTCTCTCCCAATTTCTTGGATTGGAAAGATTAGCGCTGTCAAAATGTCAATTCTTCCCAAACTCCTTTATTTGTTTAGAGTTCTCCCGATCTCGGTACCGGCCCAGTTTTTCCGCGTCTTACAGTGTAGAGCTTTCTTATTTACATGTGATCGCACCCGGCCACGATTTCCCGGGTCTACTTTGTTTCTTCCCAAAGTCTGTGGTGGACTAGGTTTTCCTAACTTTGTTCCGTATTACAGGGCTGCCCAGATTGCCCCCGTTACCAAATATCATGCCACTAAATAAATTCCACTTTGGGTAGCTATTGAATCTACTGAACTTGATCCCCATTCAGCATCCAACCTCCTCTGGTTGAATCCTAAATCTCGTCCACCTGCTCTGTACCCAATTAATAAATACACCCTTTCAATCTGGGATAATGTGAAAACCACACATGGACTTCAGTCTGCACATAACCCCCTTCTTTCCTTCTTACAAAATCCATTATTCTATCCTGCCTGGGTTTCCCCAAGATCTTTCCGCAATTGGACCACCACCGGTCTAACTCGCTTGTATAACATGGCTTCTCCCTCAGGCCTATTACCTTTCCCGAATCTATGTGAATTTTTTCACTTGCCCAACTCTGAAATATTCCGTTATTTGCAAATCAAAAATTGTTATTCTACGCACACGTCTAGAGATGTCCCTTTGAATCAGCTATCGCCCTTCGAACATATATGCTATACAGAGCCTCATGCCAGAGGCTTCACTTCAAAATTGTACCTGCAATTACTTACCAAATCTGATATTGGTCCCCCAACATATGTGGCAAAATGGGAATTCGATTTAGGTCGCACCTTAAATGACACAATATGGTTGGACATCTGGACTAATACCAAATCCTCCTCCACAAACACTGTTGCGGTTGAAGCCTTCTAAAAGGTCCTTATGCACTGGTATCTGGTTCCTGCCAGGATTGCCAAATTTGCTCCTGACCATTTGGGACTCTGCTTTTGTGGCTGTACAGAGTTAGGCACACACCTACATACTTGGTGGAATTGTATTGTCACCTCATTTTGGGGTAAGATCTTTGATCTATTAACATTTGATATATATATATATATATATATATATATATATATATATATATATATATATATATCAATATTTGATCTATTAACATAGACTCTGACCTATCCCCCATGAAATTTGGACGATCATAAATGCGTTGTAAGAGGAGAATTGATAAAACTGGGGGCGGAAAAAGAGAAAGAGAAAACCCTTAACCACTTTACCACTAGAGCATTTTGCTGTCTTACGTCTGGGCCACTTTTTGTGCTTCGGCACTGCGCGACTTTAACTGAGAATGGTGCGGTCATGCAATGTGGTACCCAAACGAAATTTACGTCCTTTTTTTCCCACAAACAGAGCTTTCTTTTGGTGGTATTTGATCACCTGTGCGATTTTTATTTTTTGCGATATTAATAAAAAAAGAGCGAAAATTTTGCAAAAAAATGACATTTTCAACTTTGTCTTTTAAAAAATATCCAATATACTCAATTTATGTCATTTTTTTGGCCAAAATATATTTAGCTACATGTCTTTGACAAAAAAAAATTCAATGAGCTTATTTTTATTGGTTTGCGCAAAAGTTATAGCGTCTACAAACTATGGTGTAAATACTGAAATTTACACAGCTTTAATTTCTGACTGCCTAGCTCATTTCATGAAGTGCTAAAATGGCAGGGCAGTACAAGACCCCCCCAAATTACCACTTTTTGGAAAGTAGACATCCTAAGGAATGTTCTGAGAGGCATGTTGAGCTCATTGAATATTTCATTTTTTTGTCACAGGTGTTTGAAAAATAACTAAAAAAAATTTTTTTTTTTTTTACACAAAGTTGTCATTGAAATTTATATTTTGCTCACACATGCCATGGGTATATGTGTAATTACACCCCAAAATATATTCTGCTGCTTCTCCTGAGTACAGGGATACCACGTATGTGAGACTTTTTGGGAGCCTAGCTGTGTACGGGACTTCGAAACCAATCACAACCATCAGAATTTCAAAGGGCGTACATTTTTCATTGCATTTTCTCACTACCTATAACGGTTTAGGACAACACAAAGTTGTCACTAAAAGATACATTTCTCACACATGACATCGGTATATGTGGAATGACACCCCAAAATACATTCTGCCGCTTCTCCTGAGTATGGGGATACCCCATGTGTGAGACTTTTTGGGAGCCTAGCTGTGTACGGGACCCCGATAATCAATCCCCATCTTTAGGTTTTCTAATGGCATAACTTTTTGATTTTACTCCTCACTACCCATCACAGTTTTGGAGGCCCTGAAATTTCAAGATAGCACAAAACCCCCCCCCAAATGACCCCATTTTGCAAAGTAGACACCCCAAGCTATTTGCTGAGAGGCATGGTGAGTCCATGGAATATTTTATATTTTGCCACAAGTTCCGGGAAATATATTATTATTATTTTTATTTTTTTACACAAAGTTGTCACTAAATGATATATTTCTCACACATGCCATGGGTATATGTGAAATGACACCCCAAAATACATTCTGCTGCTTCTCCTGAGTACAGGGATACCCCATGTGTGAGACTTTTTTGCAGTCTAGCCGAGTACAGGCCCCTGAAAATCAATCACCACTTTCAGGCTTTCCAAGGGCGTAAATTGTTGATTTCACTCCTGACTACCTATCACAGTTTCGGAGGCCATGAAATGCCAAGACAGCACAACCCCCTCCCAAATGACCCCTTTTCTGAAAGTAGACACCCTAAGCTATTTGCAGAGAGGCATGTTGGGTGTTTTGCAGATCTCACTTTTTGTCACAAAGTTTTGGAAATTGAAAAAAGAGGAATAAAAATGCATTTTCCTGTTTTTTCTTCATTTTCCAAAAAAAATGAGAGCTGCAAAATACTCACCATGCCTCTCAGCAAATAGTTCGGAGTGTTTACTTTGCAAAATGGGGTCATTTGGGGGGGGTTTGTGCCATCTTGGCATTTCATGGCCTTCAAAAGTGTGATAGGTAGTAAGGAGTGAGATCAACAATTTACGCCCTGTCATTTTCCTGAAACTTAGGGCAAAATGTAAAATACTCCATGGACTCAATATGCCTCTCAGCAAATAGCTTTGGGTGTCTACTTTCCAAAAAGGGGTCATTTGGGGGGTGTTTGAACAGTCCTGACATTTTATGCTCAATTTTAGCAACACATCACCCACTCTTCTAACCACTTGAAAACCAAGCCTTTTCTGTGACTTTTTGTTTACATGAAAAAATATTTTTTTTTACAAGAAAATTACTTTAAACCCCCAAACATTATATATTTATTTAAAGCAGAGGCCCTACAGAACAAAATGGTGGATGTTGCAATTTTTTTTGTCACACGGTATTTGCGCAAACATTTTCCAAACACAATTTTTGATGCAGAAACACACTATATAATTCCAAATTGTTTGGTAAAATTTAAAAGATGATCTTATGCCGAGTACATAGACACCTAACATGACATGCTTTAAAAATTGCGCATGCCCGTGCCGCGGCAACAAACTACGTACGGTTTTAAAAGCCTTTAAAAGTCTTTACAGGTTACCACTTTGGACTTACAGAGGAGGTCTACTGCAAGAATTACTGCCCTCGACCTGGTGTTCGCGGCGATACCTCACATGCATGGTGCAATTGCAGTTTACATATGACACTAGACCAACGCTTGTGTGCGCATTTGCGCGCAGCATCTTCCAACCTCTTTTGGCCGATCCAACAATCACCTAGAAAGGGAAATACTGGCCTCCAACCTCCCCTATAGCCAGTCCAACACACGCCTAAGAAAAGTAGCATCTTCCAACCTCTTCTTTTGGCTGATCCAACAATCACCTAGAAAAAAAAATACTGGCCTCCAACCTCCCCTGTAGCCAGTCCAACACACACCTAAGAAAAATAGCATCTTCCACCCTCTTTTGGAACTACGTACGGTTTTAAAAGCCTTTAAAAGTCTTTACAGGTTACCACTTTGGACTTACAGAGGAGGTCTACTGCAAGAATTACTGCCCTCGACCTGGCGTTCGCGGCGATACCTCACATGCATGGTGCAATTGCAGTTTACATATGACACTAGACCAACGCTTGTGTGCGCATTCGCGCGCAAGCACAGGGGGACAGGGGGGCTTGATTTTTTTTTTTTATTTGCATTTCTATGTTATTTTCACACCTTTTCTTTCATTTTTTTTATCATTTTTATTGTTATCACGGTGAATTAAAATTTCCCCTACGATAGCAATCTGTAGTGACAGGTACTCTTTTTTAAAAAAAGTGGGGTCTTTTAGACTAGATCTTTCCTCTGACCTTAACGCATCTGACCACACCAAAATTGGTGTGATAAAATACTTTCCCAATGGCGCTGTTTATTTCTGGCGAAACAGAAGTCATGAATTGCTCGTAGCTTCCGATATCTTAGGCCATAGAGATGATTGGAGCCATTCCCGTCTCCAATCAGCTCTATGGTTAGATGACTGAACCACCGGCTGAACTCTCGGGTTAACCGGTGGGACAGGAGAGCCCGAGAAAAACCATGGAAGGCTGCGGTGGGGGGGGGGGGGAGTCCCCTCCCACTGTATGTAAAAGCAGTCTAGCTGCCAATTACCTGCTAGGATTGCTTTTACATGTAAGCCGACCGCTGGCTGTAAAAAATGATACCAAGATGATGCCTAAATCTGCAGGCATCATCCTGGTATAACCACTCAAAGTCCAGCAACGTAGCAGTACATTGCTGGTCCTTGTTTGGCATATAGGTTTTTTTTTTTTCATGCAGCCTGTGGGCTGAACAAAAAAAAAGAGAACCTATCAGAAATCAGCACAGGAATAATGCGTAGTATTACTCATCATTAACCGCCCAAACAACCACCCACTGAATTTAATGATGGGTATACACGACACTATCCACGTATACCAAAATAGGATTTTAACTGCAGTGCTGAAATCAGAAAATCACCACAGCTGCTATCAGCAAAGGTATCCATATATGCTGAGCGCAAACACTGTTTGTGTCAGAATATATAAAATCAATGCGTGGTAGCCGACGAGTACCTGCAAGAGAAACAGGTCACAAAAGAATGAAAAAACAAACAAAGGACATTAAAAGTACAGTAGGAAGTGTAGAAGAACATAAAAAATGACTGAGACGACAACTATTTTTGGCTTTTATGTATTATTTTTTTTTTTTTTCTTCAAACGTCGAGTTCCAGGTTCCAGGTTCGGGTCTCTCAAAATGACGATAGCCATCGAACATCTTTTGAGACCCTGTGTAAATGTGCCCTAAACTGTGCCGTGCTGTACCCTACGCTAATAATCCAGTAGTGTGTGGTAGCGACGGAAACAGTCACCGTTGCAAAGACCAGGTTGGTCAGGACAGTCGGGACAATAATTCCGGGTGTCACACCTAAATCCGCGCTTGCTGCAGACACGGCATCTTTTTTGGGGGTATCTTTGTTTAGGGGTACTCGGGAGGTATTGCGGAAAATGCCTCACATGCAGCCGGCTCACTGCATCTGGTTGGGGAAGTTGGGCAGGAGCACCAGCTGGATACAGGAGGGCTCTGATTATCTCTTCTTGGAATTGAAAGAAGGATAATGTTCCGGCAGACGCTTTGTATAACACAAAAGCGTTGTAAACAGCCAACTGAAATAGGTATACAGACGCTTTTTTGTACCAGCGTCTGGCCTTACGGGCAATTAAGTACGGTCCCATCATCTGGTCGTTGAAGTCCACCCCTCCCATTTTACGGTTATAGTCGTGGACACAGAGGGGCTTCTCAACAACAACACCGGAGACCGTAGTAATTTGGACTGCCGTGTCTGGGTGAATGGAGGACAGCACGTAAACGTTTCGTTTGTCCCTCCACTTCACTGCAAGCAATTCCTCGCACCTCAAGCAGGCTCTCTCCCCCGAGCTCAGTGGGGCATTTACTAGCCGTTGGGGGAAGCCCCGGCGATTAGAGCGCACGGTGCCACAAGCGCCAATTTGCAATTGAAAGAGGTGTCTAAAAAGTGGCACGCTTGAATAGAAATTGTCCACGTACAAGTGGTACCCCTTTCCGAATAAGGGTGACATCAAGTCCCAAACTATCTTGCCGCTGCTCCCTATGTAGCCTGGGCAGTCAGGGGGCTCCACAGTGCTATCTTTTCCCTCATAGACACGGAAATTAACTGTATAGCCTGTGGCCCTGTCACAAAGCTTATACAACTTGACCCCGTATCTGGCACGCTTGCTGGGGAGGTACTGTTTGATAGCAAGGCGACCAGTAAACTTAATCAGGGACTCGTCAATGCAGACATCTTGTTGGGGGGTAAACAAGGCTGCGAACCGCTGATTGAAGTGGTCTATGAGGGGCCGAATTTTGTGGAGCCGATCATATTCAGGGTCTCCCCGAGGACTACAGAGTTCATTGTCGTTGGAATGCATGAACCGAAATATTTGTTCGTATCGAATCCAGGACATAGCAGCAGAGAACACGTGCATTTGATGAATTGGGTCAGTGGACCAATATAACCGCAATTCATTCTTTCTTGTAATGCCCGTGTTGAAGGAAAGGCCCAGAAAGGTTTTAAACTCTTGAATCGTAATAGGATTCCAGGCGAATGGTCTGGCAAGGGGTGAATTTGGGTTGGCGGCGATGAATTGTTGAGCGTACAAATTTGATTGGTCCACAATAGATCTGAAAAGATCTTCAGTGAAAAACAGCTCAAAAAAGTTTATGGGATTAAAACCAGCTGTTTCCACTTGGATTCCAGGTTGGGCGGTGAATGGGGGAAGTACTGGCGCTGTGGAATCTGTGGGCTGCCAATTAGGATATGCCAGCGCTTCAGGGAGGACACTATGGGCTCTACGGGCCTGTCTTCGGATACGCGGTGGCTACGGGCCACGACTCGTGCTAGCCACTGCACCAGCTTCAACTGCACTCAGGTGACTCGCCACGTCACCAGGTGATACTGCAGTGCTGGTTGAAGGTCCAGGATGTACTAGGCCACTCGTGCTTGCCAGTTCACGAGAAGTGTGAGCAGCACTAGTACTGGCACTCTGCTGCATACGAGAAACTCCCAGTTCTTGCAAGTCAGCAACTCCAGAATGGGGTCAGGTACGCCTGACCCTAGCAGGGACCCCTCTGTCGGAGCTATCTGTCAGGGAGCCGCTGCTGTCATCTGGTTCGTATACTGACCCTGATTCTGACAGTGAGGCTTACCCATCGCTCTCACGTGCCGTGGTCAGTATTTCGTAGACCTCTTCACCACTGTACCAACGTTTTGTCATTTTAGTAACTAAATTTACCGGTACAGTAGTGCGACTACTAGGTAATAAAAGCACCTGGTTGTCGAGGACTATTTGGTCGCTACAAAAAAAAACTGCTAGTGCTAACAGAGATCAGGCCTGACTCTGCTAACGCAGCGGTTTTGTGTGATTTGTGTTTTTTGGAAGTGTCAGTAATCTATTGATTACTACACTTGCCTGGGTAAGGTGGTCTGGGCAAGGGGGCTAAACGCAGGTGCTAGCAGGAATCAGTGCTGATTGTGCAAACACTGCGTTTGGGGAACACTAAATTATGGGGACGCTAGTATAGTTCTGATCAGATCAGATATTGATCTGTTCAAACACTATACTGGTAATGGAGGTGTGTGTGTGTGTGTGTATGTGTGTTAGTGTACTTGACTCTAACTGACGCTAAGTAACGGTGGTGTAGTGGGACCCTGACGCTAACTAGCTAGCCTAAGTTGTGTCACCCGTGACGCTAATACAGTGATCGGTAATCACTGTATATAGTGAACACTGTGACAGGGAAGTGAAGGGGTTAAACTGGGGGAGATCAAGGGGTTAAACCCTTATAGGGGATAGATGGCAGGTGGCCTAAACCTATTCGGGCCTAGCGCAAGCGCAAATTAGGGTCACAAGTGACACTAAATACAGTGATCAGTAGTTATCTGATATACTGTATATATTAGTGCACTGTGTGATAGGGAGTGAAGGGGTTAACTGCGGGAGATCAAGGGGTTAAGCCTTTATAAGGGATAGATGGCGGGTGCCTAAACCTATTTGGGCTTAGCCCAAATTAGGGTCACAAGTGACACTAAATACAGTGATCAGTAGTTATCTGATTTACTGTATATATTAGTGCACTGTGTTATAGAGAGTGAAGGGGTTAACTGGGGAAGATCAAGGGGTTAAAAGTTTTTTAGGGGATAGGTGGCGGGTGCCCTAACCCTATTTGGGCCTAGCGCAAGCGCAAACTACGCTCACAAGTGACACTTATACAGTGATCAGTAAACTATCTGTATACCACTGTATATAGTGTTCACTGTAAGGGGTTTGGGGGTGATCAGGGGGTGATCAGAGGTGATCAAGGGGTAAATGTGCCTATGTGAGGTGTGTCAGTGTAGTGCTTAGTGGAACTCACGTTTTTGATGTCTCTCTGTCTTATCCTGGAACCGAAAGGACTCCAGGAGGGACAGTGACATCACTTCCCCTGCCTGTGTTTACATTACACAGACAGGGGACAGATTGCCATTGGTTGGGACCGATCGCCAGACACTGACCAAAAATCATTGGTCAGTATCTGGTGATTGATCGGTTCCCTACCGAATGCCATCAGAATCGGCACCCGCAGCGCACGGGAGTGCGCTCTGGGAGCCGAGAACGCGCCGACGTAGGTCTACGTGACTAGATGGGATCGTGCCACTTTGCCGCAGTAGTACTACGGTACTCAGTGGTAAAGTGGTTACACAGGCACAGGAGGTTCTGCCATTGGTCAGAACCGATTAGCAGGTCCAGGCAATAAAGATTGATTGATTCTGAAACTAATCCGATCACTGTGGGAAGGGCGGGCGGGAATCACATACAGGCATGTGATTTTGTGCAGCCGGGCTGCCCTGCTGCAGTAAAAGTACGTGGGGCAGTCCAGAACAGGAGACTTCTAGCAAGAACGTTGAGGGCATGTGGCCTGATATGAAAATTGTGGCATGCGGTTCCCCTTAAAATCCACACCAGACCCTAAGGGTCTGGTATGAAATAAGGGGGGGGGGTACCCTAACACTGTTTTTTTTTTATTTTTTTTTTTATTTTAATGCTGGCAATTGCATGGTTGAGTCATGGTTGTTATGGACGCCGCGGCCTCCCAGTCCTTAACAACCAGCTATTGTGAATATACAAAGTTAAAGCTGAAGATATTAAATAAAACGGTGTGGGCCCCCCCCCCAAAAAAAAAAAGAAATCTATACCAGACCCTTATCTGAGCATGCAGGTCAAAAAAAGGGGAGGACGAGCGACCACTCCTGAACTATGCCAGACCACATGCCCTCAACATGGGGACAAGGTGCTTTGGGGTAGCCCCCCCTGCCCCAAGGCACCCCCCCCATGTAATGTTGAGGGCATATGGCCTGGTATGGTTCAGGAGGGGTAGGGGAGCGCTCGCTCCTCCCCCTCTTTCGTGACCTGCTGAGCTGCATGTTCGGATAAGGGTCTGGTATGTATTTTTTTTGGGGGGGGGGTGACCCAACACTTTTTTTTTTCAATTTGGTGTAGGGTTCCCCTTAAAACCAATACCACCCCTAAGCTTTATTTATTTTTTTTAATGTAAATGCTGACACACACTGGTTTGTGTATATTCTGCTGCAGTGGCGTAACTAGAACCTTCAGGGCCCCGATGCAAGAAACCATAAAGGGCCCCCCGAGCGGTGCCCTTCCCTCCCAGCCTGGTGGCGGAACGCCAGGGCCGGTCGCAAGTGCAATGTTTGTGTGGTAGTTCTGCCAATGGTGTCAGTAGTTTTTTATTTTAATTACATTTTTCTAGAATTTGCTTAAGGGCTCTTTCACACGGTCTGCCTCCGTAGGCGGATCCGTGCTGCTCAGCGGGATCGATCCGCCAATCCCCGCTGAGCCGGGGATGACAGCTCCGTCTCCGCTTGCAGTGCGGAGAGGGAGGTGAGCTCCAGTGTTAATTTGGTCGACTAAAACCGACTAAAACGTTTTCGTCGACTAAATGAACACAATTTTAGTCGACTAAAATACGACTAAAACTAAAACAATTCAGATGACTAAAATACGACTAAAACTAAAATGGCATTTTAGTCATAAGACTATAACTAAAACGAAATTGAAATTTGCTTCCAAAACTAACACTGGTGCATGCTCAAAGCTTAATACCATAAATAATAACATATTAGATTTTTCACTCCAGGACCAGCAGTAGTATATAATGAGTTTGAAAATTGTAGAGAAATGCTTAAATAATGCATTACAAATTACAATTGAACTACACCCATTCGATTATAGATGACTAAAATGAGTTTTAGTCGACTAAAATGTACTGGAGTTTTAGTCGACTAAATACGACTAAAACTAAAACACTTGCAGAAGACTAAGATGGGACTAAAACTAAAATGCCATTTTAGTCCTAAGACTAAGACTAAAACTAAATTGAAATTTGCTGCCAAAATTAACACTGGTGAGCTCCCACTGCTCTCTATGGGGGATCGGATGAGAGCGGACCGCCTGTCCGCTCTCATCCGATCCGATCCCTGAACGGATGGAAAAATAGAGTTTCCATCTGTCCAGATTTCACAGACAGGATCGGATACGGATGGCAGCATCCGCTGCCCCATAGAGCTGCATGGAGGATCTGATCAGATCTGCCTAAAAAACTGACAGGCGGATCTGATCGGATCGCCGGTGTGAAAGAGCCCTTATTCATTTTTTTTTTTACAATATGGATGGTAGGAAGATGACAGGGGGATTAAGATGACAGGGGGTGGGATGGTGGGAAGATGACAGTGGGTGGGATGGTAGGAAGATGACAGGGGTGGGATGGTAGGAATTTCACATACACCCCCCCAGCTTTACACACCCCTCCATCTCCATACACCCCCCCAGCTTCATACACCCCTCCATCTCCATACACCCCCCCCCTGCTTCACACACCCCTCCATCTCCATACCCCCCCAGCTTCACACACCCCTCCATCTCCATACCCCCCCCCCCAGCTTCACACACCCTTCCATCTCCATACACCCCCCCAGCTTCACACACCCCCCATCTCCATACACCCCCCCCCCAGCTTCACACACCCCTCCATCTCCATACACCCCCCCCTGCTTCACACCCCCCCCAGCTTCACACACCCCTCCATCTCCATACCCCCCCAGCTTCACACACGCCTCCATCTCCATACCCCCCCAGCTTCACACACCCCTCCATCTCCATACACCCCCCCAGCTTCACACACCCCTCCATCTCCATACAACCCCCCCCCCAGCTTCACACACCCCTCCATCTCCATACACCCCCCCCAGCTTCACACACCCCTCCATCTCCATACACCCCCCCTGTCCATATTTCACAGACAGGATCGGATACGGATGGCAGCGGGTGTCAGCGGAGGTGTCTCCGCTGACATCCGCTGCCCCATAGAGCTGCATGGAGGATCCGATCAGATCCGCCTAAAAAACTCACAGGCGGATCTGATCGAATCGCCCATGTGAAAGAGCCCTTATTCATTTTTTTTTTTACAATATGGATGGTAGGAAGATGACAGGGGGATGAAGATGAAAGGGGGTGGGATGGTGGGAAGATGACAGTGGGTGGGATGGTAGGAAGATGACAGGGGTGGGATGGTAGGAATTTCACATACACCCCCCCCAGCTTTACACACCTCTCCATCTCCATACACCCCCCAGATTCACACACCCCTCCATCTCCATACACCCCCCCTGCTTCACACACCCCTCCATCTCCATACCCCCCCAGCTTCACACACCCCTCCATCTCCATACCCCCCCCCAGCTTCACACACCCCTCCATTTCCATACACCCCCCAGCTTCACACCACCCCCCCCATCTCCATACACCCCCCCTAGCTTCACACACCCCCTCCATCTCCATACACCCCCTGCTTCACACACCCCTCCATCTCCATACACCCCCCCAGCTTCACACACCCCTCCATCTCCATACACCCCCCCCTGCTTCACACCCCCCCCAGCTTCACACACCCCTCCATCTCCATACCCCCCCAGCTTCACACACCCCTCCATCTCCATACACCCCCCCAGCTTCACACACCCCTCCATCTCCATACACCCCCCCCAGCTTCACACACCCCTCCATCTCCATACACTCCCCCCCAGCTTCACACACCCCTCCATCTCCATACACCCCCCCCTGCTTCACACCCCCCCAAGCTTTACACACCCCTCCATCTCTGCCCCCCTAGCACCATACACCCCCACCCTCCTTGGCGACCCCTGCGACCCCTGTACGTCCACCCCTGTTCTACTGTCAGTAGGGCATACCACTGACAGCAGATGAGTCATGTTCCCAATTCCCCAATTCCATCTCCTAGTGCAAATCTCCTTGCTTTAGTCTATTTTCTGGATGGCTCTCCATTTGTTGCTCACAAATGAAAAGCCATTGAAGAGCTTCTGATCCTTGGCTGAAATTGTTGTTTCCCCTCCTGTAAGCTCTTCCAGCTTTGTTGTCTTCCTTGTTAATTTTCTGAGGCTCTGAAAAATAAAAATAAAGAGAACAATTAGACCCATAAATGAATAGAAGGAATCCCTCTATGACCTCTGTGGACAATCTCACTCTCTATGTGCCATCCAAGTCCATACGATTGTGAGATGTCAAAAACCAGTGACCACTGATGATAAACAAGAATATGGATCTTCACTATTAGAGTTGTGCACACTAACTTATGAAAAGTTTATATATTTGTCCCCTTTTTTCACTTTACTGGCTTCTCCTGAGTCTTCAGACTGGGAGTTGGAGTGAGAGCTGACCTGAGGTCTGCCACTTAGTGCCCCCAACCCAGGCTCTCAAACTGATGAGACAGACTCAAAGTAAAGATAAGGTAGGAAATAACAATGCTGCACAATTTTATTAAGTGAAGAAGGAACGAGATACTCTCAAGGCTTATTTAAGGGTAATCCTATTCCAACAAATCTCTAAAAAGAAAAAAAATTACTCAAGATTGGGAGTTAAAAGTAATGAGGGAAGTGACGGAAACAGAAAAACTTTATGTAGAAGATCCCTAATCAGATAATCTAGGTAAGTGGTCAGAGGCACAACAGATCTACCGAACAGCATTAATAAAGAAAGCAGAGAATAGAAGATTTTTCTTGAGACAGGCACACTATGAGGGAGGTGAAAACACTGGGCACATTGCTGTCTCTCCGGGCTAGGTCCCAGGACGCCAGAGCTAATGCTCTGGGGTCTATGGGGCCCGGGCCAGGGGAGTGACCATGTACCCAGTGGAAATTCTGGGTATTTTTTGGGAATATTATTCTAATCTTTACAAATCCAGAGTAGGTAAAATAGAGGAAAAAATGGGTGAATTCCTTGGAGGTTTAGTTATTCCACACCTTTGAGAGGAAGATAGGGTATTTTTGGATCAGTCTATTACTATTAAGGAATTACAAGCGGCAGTAATGAGTTTGCCTGGTCATAAGGCACCCGGGCCAGATGGATTGCCAAATGAAATTTATAGGGAATATGGGGAGGTATTAATTCCAGAGTTACTACAAGCGCTGAACGAGGCAGTAGAAAAGGAGAGACTCCCACTATCTATGACAGAGGCAACGATTATAGTGATTCCAAAAGAAGGGAAAGATCCCCTTCAACCCACGTCATAGAGGCCGAACTCCTTGTTATGTACAGACGTTAAATTGTTGGCAAAGGTCTTAGCGAATAGACTTACTAAAATAATTCACACCATAATACATTCGGATCAATGTGGACTTATGCCAGATAGATCTACAGCAATAAATATAAGGAGATTGTTTCTAAATTTGCTAAGACCAACTGAGGAGATGGGGTCAAGAGTGGTGCTGTCCCTCGACGCTATCAAATCGTTTGACAGCGTCAAATGGCAATACATGTGGGAGGTGCTGGCAGCCTTTAATATAGGTCCTGGCTTTATAAAATGGGTGAAATTGCTATATACCAACCCAAGGACAAAAGTTAAGATTAATGAAAAAATATCAGAGTGCTTTCCACTCTTCCGAGGCATGAGACAGGGCTGTCCGCTGTCCCCGTTGCTGTTTGCATTGGCGGTGGAGCCGGTGGCCATAGCCATGAGGACAGCAGAAGATGTCAGAGGCTTCAGGAGAAAGGAATTTGAGGAAAAAATCTCGCTGTATGCGGATGATGTCCTTTTTTTTCCGGGAGATGCAAATTACTCATTGTGTGCTGCAATGCATATTGTAGAGAAATTTGGAGAGATACCGGGAATCTCCATTAACTAGGAGAAATCAGTTCTTCTCCAAGTGGATGGATTAGAACAGGAGTTGCCCGAGTGTGCCAGGCATTTACAGATAGTGGAGGGATTTAAATACTTGGGTGTAAATGTCATGATAAATCCCAAATTGTATATCCAAAAAAATCTAGAAGCTCTAATAGAATAATTTAAGGGAAAATGCAAGATGTGAAATAGACTTTCTCTATCAGTAGTGGGTTGTTGTAGCTTGATAAAAATGGTGTGGTTGCCTTAGTTGTTTTTTTATACTACAGAACTCACCAATATGGATTCCAGGGGTATGGTTTGGGAAATTGGAAACTCTCTTTAGAAATCTGATATGGAGAAAAGGGCAAGCCAGAATTAGGGTGAGAATACTGTAGCTGCCAAGGGATAGGGGGGTATTGCAGTTCCGCACCCTTGGAGTTATTTCTTGGCAGCTCAGCTTCAACAGATGGGGGGTTGGGAAATAGGCAGCAATGCTACTAGTTATAGTTCTCGGGCTTTGTTGGCCTGTACCCCACATACATCTTTAATTGAAGCTCTAGAGGCCAACTTATTGGGTGTTAAAAACCAGTGTCCCTCAGTAAAATTAATGATAAAGTTATGGAACATAATTAGAGCTCTATTTCAATAATCCGGATATACCGAATATACTCCCATATGGGACAATAAAAAACTTCCAGAGCTTATGGAGCTAGAGTTTTTTCATAACTGGAAACAAAGGGGCATAGCAAGACTCCCACATCTATATCATGCGGATGAATTGAAAACATTCCAGGTCTTGAAAGAGGAATTTGGACTAGCTAATAGTAATTTTTACCAACATCTACAACTAAGACATGCATTGTCTATTCAATTTAAAGAGAGTAAGTTGGAATGGATTGGATTACCCTTGTTAAAAATGGTGGTTGAGGCTATCTCATTGAAAGGGATGATATTGAAACTGTATAATAATATCCACCTAAAAGTATTGGAAATAGACTCTCAGTTTATTAGTAGGGGTAAATGAGAAGAGGATGGGGTTACAATAACAGATGCTCAGTGGCAAGATGTGGTTTCCTCGACAGATTTATTGTCTTTATCATCAGCCCCAAGGCTTACACAACTTTATAATATTCATAGGGCATTCTATACACCCAAAAGATTATTCCAATTTGGGTGACGGCCAGATGCATTCTGCCCTAGATGCAGGGCTTCAATAGGAGATCTGATACATATGTTATGGAGGTGCCCCAAGTTATATAGATACTGGGAAGGGGTACTAGATAAAATAAATATGGTATATGAGCTAAACTTGTAAATGGACCCATTACTATGTATACTGGGACATCTGGGGCAGGATGTGGGGCCAAGACCCAAACGGATTGCAGTGATGAGATGCCTATATCAAGCTAGAAAGTGAATTATGTCAAACTGGATAAAATCTAAACCTCCCTTACTAGGGGAATGGCAGAGGAGAATAAATAATATAATTGTGAGGGAAAATATATTTTATAAGAGGCGGGGTAATATAAAAGGATTTGAAAAAATATGGAGAGTATGGATTGATACCCTGGGACCGCTACCTTAGGTTGCAAATGCATAGTAAATCCGTGTTGTGGTTAAATTATTTATGGTTGGTGGGGGGGGGGGGTGTTGTATTGTTAAATATGTTATATTTTTATATATTATATGGAAAGTTTGTATATGGTTAAAAATAAGATATTAAAATAAAGATGAATTGAATTACAAAAAGAGAAGGAATGTTCAGATCCTTTCATAAATCTGGTCAGAACTCTACTTACCCTTCGAAGAACAAAAAGTGGAGACCTCATATTTCCTGTCTCCAGCTTCCTCCAACGTATTCCTTTAAAAAACGGGTCTTCGCGTATGTTGGCAATGGCCTCCTTCCGTTGTTGGTGATCTTTACACAGTAGCTATGGGGAAAACAGAAAATAGAGAAACATAAGATAGCAGTAATGGCACCAAAATGCTAAGAGGCCTATTTATAAAGACCTATGGTTTACGCACACTGCAGGAAATACTCCACATTCCACATGGCGCTGGCAATTCACGTCCTATTAATAAATAGCAGAGGACAATGTGGAGTCTGCGGTGTGTTCTCTACATAATGTTGCAAATAATGTTAGCTCATAGGAGGAGAGGGCTGTCACATGGCCTATGTCAAGGTCATGTGACAGATTTCCTTCACCTCCTAGCACATTTTTTTACAATCAAATCAAACAAATTCATTAGAATGAATGGCGCTTCACTTCCTACAGAGTGCAAACCACATTCTAAAAGTTCACTGGCTCATTGGCTGAGCCTATGTATCTACTTTCCTAGTTATGGAATCACTACTTACCTTGTTTAAAAAGGCCACAAGCTCAGGATCCGCATCCTTCGGGTAGTCCGGCGAATCTTGGCATATGGATTTGCTCAAATCAGATTTACAGAATGGATAATAGGAGAAGGCCATCTCAAATAGAATGATCCCCAGTGGGAAATAGTCCACGGTTTTATCATATGGTATACGGGAAAACATCTGTGGGAAAATCAGAGAAAGAAGGATAAGCATAACAAGTCCAGCTGGAAAACAGCATTAACATTAACAACATTGCTTCACTCAAAAGTTTTCATTTTTTAACTTTCAATGAATTTAAAAGCATCCTACTTTTATATGTAATAGACGATGGGGTTAAGTTGCTAAATCTGGGGAGTGCAAAATCTGGTGCAGCTGTGCATGGTAACCAATCAGCTTCCAGGTTTCTTTTGTCAAAGCTTAAAGAAGTTTTAAAGGTAGAAGGTTTTTTATATTAAAGTAGTTGATAAGCCACTATGTTATGTTAACATCATCCCCTCTGTTAGATTACAAACTGTATCCTAGTGACTGTACTTTTTAAAAAAAAAAGCCGATTTCTACCTGTTTTCATAGCGCTGCTCGGTGCTCACATGACTCCTGGCTCTCTTCTCTCCCCGTCTGACATCTCCAGGGGGCGAAGCCGAAAACATTTTCTAATGTCAGCCAGGGAGGCGGGGGGAAGGAGGAGAGAGCCAGGAGTCACGTGAGTGCCGAGCGGCGCAGTGAAAACAGGTAGAAATCGGCTTTCTTTAATAAAGCACAGGCACTAGGATACAGATTGTAATCAAACAGAGGGGGATGAGGGAAACATAACATTGTTTTTAGCAGCTGGGAGGGGAGCAGAGCGGCGCCAGTGAGAGCTGAAAGGCAGGGAGGGGAGGGGCGAGGAGGACAGAGGGAGACAGAGGGAGACAGAGGAGGACAGTGCAGGGCTGCGGATGACGGAGACACGTACGCTGACCATGGTGTCAGGGCTCAGCAGCCATGATACACAGGGGTCAGTGTACAGGGGGAGGGTAGAAACTGGCAGGATCAGCCAGGTATTTTAGGTGTTACAGGGGGCCAAATGACACAGCACAAGCATTGTGCTGTACATCATGCTTTAGGGGATCAACTTTTTTTTAGGGTAACAAACACTTTAATGCATTCTTTACATTAGGATAAAGAATCTTCTGTGTGCAGCAACCTCTCCAGTACCCCCTTTTACTTACCTGAACCCGATTTCTGTCCAGCAATGTCCACGAGTCCCTCAGCCATTGGGGACTCTCCCTCCTGATTGGCTGAGACACAGCAGCGGCGCCATTGCCTTCCGCAATCAAAGTCAGTCAGCCAATCAGGAGAGAGGGGGGGAGGGGCAGGGGCCGAACGGCAGCTCCGTGCCTGAATGGACACATGGAGCTGCAGCTTAGCTTGGGTGCACCCATAGCAAGCTGCTTGCTGAGGGGGCACTGGACTCGAGATGAGGAGGATCTAGGAACCTCAGGACTGCTTGGGACCCTCAGGGCCATATGAAAGCTAGACTGGACCCCCAGGACTGGATGGGACCCCCTGGGCCATATGGTAGCTGGACAGGACCCCCAGAGCCATATGGTAAGTGGTCAGGACCCTCAAGACTGGACAGCTTCTGAGCTACCCTCCTCTACAAAATCATGATACAATGGAACGTGGGATTTCCAGAGTCAAATCAGGGAACAGATCAGATTTCCTCAAATGTCACTCAGTTATCAGCACATTAAAGAGAACCTGTTACTGTGGCTAAAACCTGCCACAGCTGACACTTCCTTTTCTGTTCAACCTTGAAAATGGTTCCAGAGCAGACCACAGCCCCAGGGCATGCCACACCGCTCCTCAGGGTCACACACATAGGGACCTGCCAACCATAGAACTAGCACTGCTTCTAAGAGTCAATAACTGCTGTCAGTGCCAGATAGGACCCTTGGCTGAGACTGGTAAAGGCCAAACTAACAGGTTCTCTTTAATCTGGTCAATAATTGCCCTGTGTATACAGGTTCTTTATAATCTAGGCCTAATCTGCTTGATACTTGTCTTTATATACAGGTTCAGGCTTAAATTGGTTCTCTTTAACCACTTCCTGACCACCCGCCACCTTTTTACTGCAGCAGGGTGGCTGAGAGAGAAGGACGGTCAGTTGATGTAAACACGGCCGACCGTTCTTCTCCCTGAAATGATCACAGAGGAGCTCATGTGATCCTTCTATATAGGATCACATGTCTCTATGGTCATTTCACAAGCCACATCCCCCCCCCCCCCCCACAGTTAGAATCACTCCCCTTGGCTCACATTGAACTCATTGATCACCCATAGGGTTAACCTCATCCCTGCCAGTGTCAGTATTATAGTAACAGCATTGATTACTGTAGTAATGTCACTGGTACCCCCAAAAGTGTCAAAAATGTCAGTTAGGGGTCTGATCTGTCCACCGCAATGTTGCAGTCCCGCAAAAAATCGCAGATCGCCGCCATTACGAGTAAAAAAAAAAAAAACAATAAAAATGACATAAATCTTTCCCGTAGTTAGTAGGCGCGATAACTTTTGCGCAAACCAATGAAAATACACTTACTGCGATTTTTTTAAACAAAAATATGTGAAAACAAATTGGCCTAAAATGTTAAAAAAATTTTGATTTAAAAATTTTTTTTGGAGAATGTCATATAGCTAAATGTGAAATATATATATATATATATATATACAGTGGGTACGGAAAGTATTCAGACCCCCTTAAATTTTTCACTCTTTGTTATATTGCAGCCATTTGCTAAAATCATTTAAGTTCATTCTTCTTCCTCATGAATGTACACATAGCACCCCATACTGACAGAAAAACACAGAATTGTTGACATTGTTGCAGATTTATTAAAAAAGAAAAACTGAAATATCACATGGTCCTAAGTATTCAGACCCTTTGCTCAGTATTTAGTAGAAGCCCGCTTTTGATCTAATACAGCCAGGAGTCTTTTTGGGAAAGATGCAACAAGTCTTTCACACCTGGATTTGGGGATCCTCTGCCATTCCTCCTTGCAGATCCTCTCCAGTTCTGTCAGGTTGGATGGTAAACGTTGGTGGACAGCCATTTTTAGGTCTCTCCAGAGATGCTCAATTGGGTTTAAGTCAGGGCTCTGGCTGGGCCATTCAAGAACAGTCACGGAGTTGTTGTGAAGCCACTCCTTCGTTATTTTAGCTGTGTGCTTAGGGTCATTGTCTTGTTGGAAGGTAAACCTTCGGCCCAGTCTGAGGTCCAGAGCACTCTGGAGAAGGTTTTTGTCCAGGATATCCCTGTACTTGGCCGCATTCATCTTTCCCTCGATTGCAACCAGTCGTCCTGTCCCTGCAGCTGAAAAACACCCCCACAGCATGATGCTGCCACCACCATGCTTCACTGTTGGGACTGTATTGGACAGGTGATGAGCAGTGCCTGGTTTTCTCCACACCTACCGCTTAGAATTAAGGCCAAAAATTTCTATTTTGGTCTCATCAGACCAGAGAATCTTATTTCTCACCATCTTGGAGTCCTTCAGGTGTTTTTTAGCAAACTCCATGCGGGCTTTCATGTGTCTTACACTGAGGAGAGGCTTCCGTCGGGCCACTCTGCCATAAAGCCCCGACTGGTGGAGGGCTGCAGTGATGGTTGACTTTCTACAACTTTCTCCCATCTCCTGACTGCATCTCTGGAGCTCAGCCACAGTGATCTTTGGGTTCTTCTTTACCTCTCTCACCAAGGCTCTTCTCCCCCGATAGCTCAGTTTGGCCGGACGGCCAGCTCTAGGAAGGGTTCTGGTCGTCCCAAACGTCTTCCATTTGAGGATTATGGAGGCCACTGTGCTCTTAGGAACCTTAAGTGCAGCAAAAATCTTTTTGTAACCTTGGCCAGATCTGTGCCTTGCCACAATTCTGTCTCTGAGCTCTTCAGGCAGTTCCTTTGACCTCATGATTCTCATTTGCTCTGACATGCATTGTGATCTGGAAGGTCTTATATAGACAGGTGTGTGGCTTTCCTAATCAAGTCCAATCAGTATAATCAAACACAGCTGGACTCAAATGAAGGTGTAGAACCATCTCAAGGATGATCAGAAGAAATGGAAAGCACCTGAGTTAAATATATGAGTGTCACAGCAAAGGGTCTGAATACTTAGGACCATGTGATATTTCAGTTTTTCTTTTTTAATAAATCTGCAACAATTCTGTGTTTTTCTGTCAGTATGGGGTGCTATGTGTACATTCATGAGGAAGAAGAATGAACTTAAATGATTTTAGCAAATGGCTGCAATATAACAAAGAGTGAAAAATTTAAGGGGGTCTGAATACTTTCCGTACCCACTGTATATATATATATATATATATATATATATATATATATATATTTTTTTTTTTTTTTTTTTTTTTTTTCAAAATTGTCGCTCTTTTTTTGTTTAATAATGCAAAAAATAAAAATCGCAGAGGTGATCAAATACCACCAAAAGAAAGGTTTATTAGAGGGAAAAAAAGGACATCAATTTTATTTGGGTACAGCATCGCACGACCATTTTGTCCATTAAAGTAACACAGTGCCGAATCAGAAAATAGGGCCTGGTGTAGGAAGGGGGCAAATCCTTCTGGTTTTATAGTGGTTAAGATCTCTTGCACATTTAAAGGGAAACTCTACCTATAACAACTTGATAAAAAATAATGTTATTTAGCAAGGAACATACACTTCACATTTATAATTAGGCTACCAAAATTAGCATGTGCTGTTAATTGTCTCCAGCATTGCTCCTGTTTCTTCTTGCTGGAGGCTGCCATTTTGCTGAAGCCCAGATCCCCTGAGCATCAGTAAATCTTTAGGCTGTCAGCAAATCGGTCTATACATTTTCCGTACAGTGTTGAAATATAGAAAGCAAGGGAGCATGTGCACAACAGGGTATGCAGCCTATTGTTTTCACTGGTTCTATATACTCAGGCACGTAAACTTGCGCTGCGTATAAATCAGTAAATATTCTGCCAGGAAATTGAATTTCATACACCTGTACCGTGTACAAGTACGCTAATTCTGGGCAGACCTATTTTGGTCTTTTATCGCCCCATGTATACATGTTCTATTACCTAACCTGGTGTATTTTTGCGCTCTATGTATACAGGTTTTCTTTCATTTACGCCTAATCTGGTGTATTTTTGCCCTATATATATACAGGTTGCCCTGTGTAACTTACCTCTGGGGCCTGGTACAACTCTGTGCCAACAATATCTGTCTCGGTCCTCGATCCAAACAGGTCGGTTGCTGCCAAGCCAAAGTCGGCATATTTCACATGGCCAGCACAATCCACTAGAATATTTTCAGGCTTCAGGTCCCTGTGGAGAAAAAGAGAGTTAGCTCTGTAGTTCAGACATTTATCCCCCCATATCCCAATATTACTGATCTATTGAGGGATCAACATTCACAAGGCTCCCTTTCCTAGCACTGCCCATACACAGAATGATATAATCCAGAATAAAATCGTATCTTTCATGAACTGATTGCACTACATGAGTGGTATGATCATTAACCCCTTAGATCAGTGGCGGCTGGTGTATACAGGGCGCAGGGGCGCCGCCCCCCAATCCATGCGTCCGGCCCCCTAATCTGCATGCAGGGGCGCTGGACGCATGGAGTACAATGGATTTTTTTTTTATTTGGCATCACCTGATTAGAGCCAGAGGCTCTAATAGGGCGATGCAAAGGGTGGACCCGGGGCGCAGAGCAGTGCGTCCCGAGCCCACCCATTGTGTGACAATAGCGAATGAAAATTCGCTATTGTCACACCGATCCTCCTCCTGGCCAATCAGGAAGCGCGTCCGATATGTGCTTCCTGATTGGCCGCAAGGCAAACCCCTTGCCATTGGCCGACAAAGGGGGCGGGTCCCGCATATCAGTTCCGCCCATCCCTGACATCAGAGCTACATTTTGACAGCTCTACTCTCTCTCCTTGCAGCTGCCTGGCTTCCCACCAATCACTGAATAGATATTTGCACAGTGCTGAGGTATGTAGCCACTAGGCAGAGTTTCCAGCCAGGTCTTGAGACTCGGGGCTGATCATTCTAAAGTAGCAATACCAGACCCGAGGCTTTTTGGGGACCCACTCGGGGCTATAGCCCCGGTCAGCCCCCCACTGCCGACGCCACTGCCATACACACACACACACTCCGCACCCCACCACACACACACACCACCACACACACTACACCCCACCCCACACACACACACAACACACACCACACACACACACAACACACACCACACACACACAACACACACCACACGTGTACACACACCACCCACACACATCACACACACACCACACACACACACACACACACACCACCCACACACATCACACACACACCACACACACACACACACACACACACACCACCCACACACATCACACACACACACCACACACAACACACACACACAACACACACACCACACGTGCACACACACCACCCACACACATCACACACACACCACCCACACACATCACACACACACCACACACACACACACACACACACACCACCCACACACATCACACACACACACCACACACAACACACACACACAACACACACACCACAGGTGCACACACACCACCCACACACATCACACACACACCACACACACACACCACCCACACACCACACACATACACACCACACACACACACACAACACACAAACTGCTGCCACTCCCACACACAGTTACTCCGCCCACTCCAGCTGTAGACTACCGGTGGCGGCAAGAACACTTCATACAATATTCCCAGAAATTGTACATTTTCTAGTTTTGTAATATATTTCTATGGCCTAGTAATGAAGGGGTATTACCCTCCTCATGGAAAATTGAATCAAATGTGACTCGAATGACAATTTTCTTTACTGTGCAAAGTAGACACTGGATGGAGGAGGCTGAACGGGTAAGTGAGCTCTCACCATCGTCCCCTTAACAAATGGGATTTAATAATAGTTCAGGTGTTGGGCAGCGAGAGGGGGGAGGGGTGGGTTGAAATTTGATTGATGTTTATATTAAAGTTACTTACCTATGAGCTACACCTCTAGAATGTAGGAACTGAAGACCGCACAGGAGTTCCGCCGCCAGGAGTCTCATAGAGTTAAGGTCACATTTACTCTTAGAGCATATCCACTTCCAAAGATCTCCTCCGCCCAGAAACTCCATTACATAGAATAAATGGTCCTAGAAAAGGGAAAAGACAGACAGGTTAGAAGGTCCAAATGAAAGTAACATGTTATAATTCTCTACTAGAAAATGCTGCATTTATGTGCCTTTCTATCTATATTCATCCTTCCAAATATATATCTACAGAGACCTATCTATATCTATATCCATCCATACATACAAATATCTATCTATCTATCTATCTATCTATCTATCTATCTATCTATCTATCTATCTATCTATCTATCTATCTATCTATCTATCTATCCATCCATCCATCCATCCATCCATCCATCTATCTATCTATCTATCTATCTATCTATCTATCTATCTATCTATCTATCTATCTATCTATCTATCTATCTATCTATCTATCTATCTATCTATCTATCTATCCATCTATCTATCTCCACCAATCCAAACATCTATCTACAGCTACCTATCTCTATCTGAATCCATCCATCCATAAATACAAATATCAATCTATTGATCTATCTATCATTCTAGCTATATCCATCCAGCCAAATATGCATCTACAGCTACCTATATCTATCTATATCCATCCATCTACAGCTACCTATATCTATCTATATCCATGATCCATCCATCCATCTACAGCTACCTATATCTATCTATATCCATGATCCATCCATCCATCTACAGCTACCTATATCTATCTACAGTATATCCATCTTTATCTATCTATCTTCATCCTTCCCTTCAAATATCTATCTCTCTATAGGTATCAATATCTATATCTGTACATCCATACATATATCTATTTACATCTACCTATATGCCTCCATCACAACATCTCACTATCTATATCCATCCATCTTTATCTACCTATCTATCTATATCTATCCATCCAAACATCTATCTATCTATCTATCTATCTATCTATCTATCTATCTATCTATCTATCTATCTATCTATCTATCTATCTATCTATCTATCTATCTATCTATCTATCTATCTACCTATCTATAGCCAGCCATCCATCCATCCATCCAAAAATCTACCTATACCTATTAATCTATACAGTGCCTTGCGAAAGTATTCGGCCCCCTTGAACTTTGCGACCTTTTGCCATATTTCAGGCTTCAAACATAAAGATATAAAACTGTAATTTTTTGTGAAGAATCAACAACAAGTGGGACACAATCATGAAGTGGAACGAAATTTTTTGGATATTTCAAACTTTGTTAACAAATAAAAAACTGAAAAATTGGGCGTGCAAAATTATTCAGCCCCTTTACTTTCAGTGCAGCAAACTCTCTCCAGAAGTTCAGTGAGGATCTCTGAATGATCCAATGTTGACCTAAATGACTAATGATGATAAATAGAATCCATCTGTGTGTAATCAAGTCTCCGTATAAATGCACCTGCACTGTGATAGTCTCAGAGGTCCGAGAGAGAGCATCATGAAGAACAAGGAACACACCAGGCAGGTCCGAGATACTGTTGTGGAGAAGTTTAAAGCCGGATTTGGATACAAAAAGATTTCCCAAGCTTTAAACATCCCAAGGAGCACTGTGCAAGCGATAATATTGAAATGGAAGGAGTATCAGACCACTGCAAATCTACGAAGACCTGGCCGT